>NC_134500.1:30878893-31251393 GCF_040206685.1 Ascaphus truei
AATATTCAGTGCTTATTTTATAGCATAGTTCTAGTTAATAAATTGTTTATATTATAATTGTCACTAGGAGTCTCACTGTTTTATGTTTTTTAGTGTAGTACTGTTTTACCCTGCAGTGTTACGCTATGATTTGTGTTTGTTTTTCTTTTTCTCGTTCCATGGCCTGTCAAGCATGCGTGCAGATTCTTTGAGGATCACAGGACTTTCCATTTGAACTTTTGGCGCCAGTTTTTTTCTTTTTCAAGGACTTGAATATTTGTTATTACTTCTACATTGTTTGATATGATCAAATCCAGTACTGCCCCTCTCTTGGTTGGTTCCTCAATAATTTGAGTCATATAATTGTCTTTAAGCACCCCCAAAAACCTGTTTCCTTTTGTTTGTAATGCTAATCTCATTGCCCCAGTCTATGTCTGGATAATTAAAATCCCCCATTATGCAAACATGACCCAGTTTTGATGCCCTCTCCATTTGCAAAAGTATTTTAGCTTCCTCAATTTCGCAGATATTTTGTGGTTTATAGCATATTCCCACAAACATTTTCTTTATACTTTTACCTCCACTGCTAATTTCTCTCCACAAAGTCTCTACATTTTCATCATTCCCTTCATAAACATCATCCCTTATAATAGGTTTTAGATCCGGTTTAACATATAAACATACTCCCCCTCCCCTTCTATTTGTTCGATCCATGTTTCAGTAATACCTATGATGTCATACTGCTCCCTTGCAGCTATTAATTCAAGCTCCCCCATTTTATCTGTCAGGCTTCTTGCATTAGGAAGCATGCATTTAAGTTTTTTTTCAGCCTGTACAATTATCTTATCTGCTCCTTCCGTTCTGCGCCCACTTGGTTTAGTCTTTAGAAGTTTTCTAGTATTATCTGTAATTACTATGGGTGTCTCACTGCTTGTCAAACTTGCACTTGCCCCCATTCTACTTCCATAAACCCTTGTATCCGCCTCTTTTCCATTTAGTTCATCTGTTTCATTCTCCTCCCCCCCCCTCCATCCTAGTTTAAAATCTCCTCCAACCTTTTTAGCATTCTCCCCCCTAGCACAGAAGATCCCTCTTCTTTGAGGTGCAATACGTCCCTAGAATATAGATGGCACCTCTCAGAAAAGGAGTCCCAGTGCTCTAAAAAACCAAACCCCTCCTTCCTGCACCACTTTCTTAGCCATGCATTAACCTCACATAAATATAGTTACTAGTCGCTCACCTAGTAGTACTGTATATTAAAAAACTTGGTGCACATGGAGAAATTAGATAGCTAACACTTGAACAAGTGACCACCAGGGGTCACGAAAATCCCTATAACTTGCACTCAGAAGTTACAGTGTACAAATAAGTACATTATAGGAGATGGAAAATGTATAATTAATAGGATCAAAAGAGGGTCCACTGACCCTAAGACAACAGACTCAAAATGCAAATAAAACCAAAAATAATAACATTTTAATAAATCTAATTATGGCAAAAAGACAAACCAACATATATAGGGAACATATATACACAGGATATTAAAATCCTCAGTGGAAGAGACGGCTATAGTATGGGGATGAGCTGGTATGCATATACACTGCTCATATAGGAAACAATACCCTGTATGGATATAAGGTATATGGTGAAATAACAGTATGTGTTTAAATAATTGTTATAATTAGCAACACAAAAAAGTTGCTAAATAGGTATAGTCACCATCAGAATAGGGCAAAATAAGACACATATCAAGATTTCCCGCAGAACCCAAAGCAGGTGTATATTACACACAGTAACAGCATGGGTAGTGATAACAAGGAGTATATCTGTATAGGCATAAACACATAGAATACCAAAGATTTAAAAAATACAGATGTCACCACCTAAAAGTATGAGGAGGTCGCAGCTAAGCTGAAGCTATATACTGCGTCTCAAAAACCTGTATACACTCCTGTGCAGGGGAAATCATGAACGTATAACTGTGTCTGCCGCTATACTACCTTATCTTCATATCCCCAAACAAACAAGCCATCTCTCCTGGGGTGCGTCATACGTCTGACGTCACCATGCCCCGACGTACGTTTCACGTGCTAGGCATGCTTCTTCAGGGGGAGGAGTCACAAACCGTGATGGTGGATGCCGCATTTTAAGGTCTGATGTCAGGGAGGAGCCGTAATACTGGCCAATGGGGATTAAATACCTGCCAAGTCTCTCAATAGGCATGAATGAGCACGGCAAATCAGGGGGTATGTACAGGGAGTCTATAAGAGTCATGATGACTCATAAATTAGACAGACAAATGGTGTTATAAAAGGGAGAGACCGGGAGAATCCATATCTTGTTTGATAGGAGTCCATGTCTTGTATATTTAGGAAAAGGCATGGATCTCCTATTGGTATCTCGATCTAGCTGTCTACACTATAATAATAGGGCACAAATCGAGCATATTCAATGTATCAGCTAGAAATTCTCTATCATGTTGATACCCAGATGTGGCATAGATGTAATTGAACATAGGGCAAAAAATAGGACATGAAGCCAAAAAAGGTTAATATGATATCCCAACGAGCAACGTCCACAGATGGTAGAGGACACTTGAATCAAAGATATGAACACAGGTAGGTAGTCACGTGACAGGCAAGCAACGTCCACAGATGGAAGAGGACACTTAAATCATACAAATGGATTACGGTAGGTCATCACACAGGGAAATAAGCATCGTCCACAGATGAAAGAGGACGCTTAATAAATACATTTGAACTAAGGTAAGTCATTACAATAAAGAAATTCTACAAATATTGTATAGACTATATTTATTGATACTAAAGTATTTCTAAAAAATGGGGTATGTTTGACATGCAGAGTAGGGGGAATGATAGCAAATGGATAAAAATGTGAATCAAAGTAAATGGTAGGTAAGAATAAATAATAAACTAAATAAAAGTGATCTATACAAGTGATAGTGAATGTATAATACGAACCTAATGTGTAAGTGTAAATAAGGCTAAGGGTATAGAAAGGAAAGTGAATGAATAAACATGTGATGTGTGACTGGTGTTAATATAGTGATACAGTGTAGAATTGTGTTATACTGACGGAACCGCCCAAAAGGGTCAAAACGGAACCTACTAATATTAAAATTAACAGTATACCTGGATCCCATTCTCCCCAAAGTGAAAAAAATGTGGATAATAACTACAATATAAAGTGGGTGCTAAAATAATATGTGAATAGTGTAGAAGTGTATTGTTCTGGTTGGGACCACCCAAAAGGTCAATACGGTCCCTCTAGTTGGTATAAGACTAGATAGTCCTAATCTGCATATAACTATAGAAATGGTGAGAAAAGAAAACCTTCATTAAGGCCATAGTGGAAGTGGGTATTAAGCATATAGATCCACCGACATTCATTCTGACGGAGTTTACGGTCCCAATCTCCTTTTCGTGGCCCCCAAGGGATATGTTCAATACCTGTGAAGGTGAGAACCGAAGAGTCACCTTGATGGAAGTTTAGAACATGTCGAGACACCGGTGTATCAGTTTCATTGCGTATCGAGCTATGTTCCAGGACCCTGATTTTCAATTGTCTGTGTGTTTCCCCCACATATTGTTTCCCACATCTCCATGAAATGAGATATATAACCCCCGAAGTCAAACAGTTGATAAAACTCTTGATATTATAAACCTTACTGTTTTCTGAGTCTGTAAAGGTTTTAGTCACTTGCATGGACGTGCATGCTTTACACCGTCCACACGTGTAAAAGCCACATGGTTTCGGACCAAGCAATGTCTTAATTGGTTTAGTTTGGTGATGACTGTGTACTTAGCGGTCTCTAAGGTTTTTAGGCCTACGACACACCATATTCGGTGACTGTTTAAGAATCTGTGACAAATCTAGGTCCTGCATCAGTATATGCCAGTGTTTTTGTAGGATCTGTCTAATGGATCCCCATTGGTCATTATATGTACCGATGAATCTGATGGTATTGTCCGTGACTGTCTGTGTTCTTTGACCTTTTGTCAGGAGTGTTGATCTGTTTGTGATAAGGGCCTTACGATAGGCTTTATTAATAACAGTTTCCTTATAGCCACGTTCATTAAATCTACCAGTCATGTCCCCTGACAGTTGTTTGTATTCCTGAATACTAGAACAATTCCTCCTAAGTCAAAGGAATTGTCCTGTGGGGATACTATAAATCATGTATGTTGGGTGATGGCTGTCCGCTTTAAGTAGACTGTTGGTCGATGTGGCATTTCTGAATATGGTTGATTCCAATTTACCATTTTCACCTTTAGAAATGGTCAAATCAAGGAAATTAATTTTGTCCCTATGTGCCTCATAGGTCAATTTCAAATTGTAGTTGTTTTGATTCAATTTATGAATAGATTCCTGTAATAGCTCTGGGGTTCCACTCCACAGTAGCAAGATGTCATCTATGTATCTTGACCACATATCTATGTGGCCCGTGTACATATCATAGTTGTCCATGAACACCACGGCCTCCTCCCACCATCCCAGATAAAGGTTTGCATAGGTGAGAGCGCACGTGGTGCCCATGGCTGTGCCCTGTATTTGATGCTAGATTTTCTGATCAAAAAGAAAATAGTTTTTAGTGAGGACTAATTCGAGAAGTTGGAGAATAAATCGGTTATATGTCTGGCAGTTTCCATCACGTGCCCTTAGAAAGAATTCCACTGCTTTTATCCCTGCTTGATGTGGTATGCTTGTGTATAAGCTTTCAACGTCAATTCATACTAGTAGGGTGTCAATGTCTACTGTGACGTCTTCGATTCTCAGAAGTACATCCTTCGTATCCTTAAGGTATGATGGAAGTGTACTGACAAAGGGTCTTAAGAACCGATCCAGGTAGACACTCGCATTAGAGGTAATGTTGTTAATACCGGATACGATTGGTCTACCTGGCGGAGTGATCTTTTCCTTATGAATTTTAGGAAGATGGTAAAAGGTAGCTACTGCTGCGGACAAGCTTAATCTAAAGCTTACCCGCATTTTTTCTCGGCTTTTAAATTCTCGTGCCGAAATTGGCCGCGCACCAGCTGCATCTTGCGGCCGTTTCTTCAATCAGCGCTAATGGCGCTGAACAATAGACGCGCCTGCGGCGCGAGAAAAAAAAAGCCCGCGTCTGAACGGGGTTTAAATTCCCCGCGGAGGCAGCCGCTGTAGTTTTAAGCTGGCCGCCACTGTAGTGTTGGGTTTTTACAAAAATTAAGTTGTATTCGTCTTTAGAGATAACCTTAGTATCGATACCATTTTTAAGGATATTGAGAAGTTCATTCTGAAATGTATTTGTGGGGTCAGATTGAAGAACTTTACAGCACTTTTTATCTGACAACAGTCTGAGACTCTCTGTGACATATGAATCTTTGTCCAGAACCACAAGATTACCGCCTTTGTCTGATGGTTTCAAGACGATGGAATCATCTTTTTCGAGGAATAGTAATGCCTTGTATTCATTGTATTTAAGGTTATAATTAGTCTGTTTCGGAGAAAGATTCATAATGTCTTGTGTCACAAGTTTAGTAAACACATCTATGTTTGTGCATGTTTCCAGGGGTGGAGTAAACTTAGATTTGCTACGTAAGTCGGTAAAGGGGCCTTCACCAGGAGGTCTCTCATTCTCTTGTAATATGCTATTCATAGTAGCCAAGAAGGCATGATCCCTATGATCAAAGTTCTCAAAAGGAGTGTCTTGGTTGTTTAAAATTTGGCGTCTCCTAAAGAACTTGTGTAGGGAAAGCTTACGTGAAAAAAGATTAAGATCTTTAATACATTCGAAGGTGTTAAGTTTATTAGTAGGACAGAATGTAAGACCTTTTGATAAAACTGTCAGGTGATCCTTGTCTAGAATTTTTTTAGACAGATTGATCACCTGTGTCGTGGTCTTCGACTCCTCCTGTATGGTCTCCTTGTGCCCTTTTCTTTGTATGCCCAGACTGCCCTGTCTCTGAGATAATCCCCCCACCCCTCTCCTTGTCTTTCTGGTCCTTGGGCAATGTATTGTGGGCCAGGAAGATCTAAAAAAGGATTATTGGATGTAGTTGGAATAGGGTACCTTCCATCATACCTAGTGTTAGTATTTCCAGGTGGATGGGTCTGCGTTTCAGACTCTAAATCACTTGCTGATGCCTCCCAATCTGTAGATGAATCTACAGATCTAGTAATATACACCTGCTTTGGGTTCTGGGGGGAAATCTTGATATGTGTCTTATTTGCCCTATTCTGATGGTGACTATACCTATTTAGCAACTTTTTTGTGTTGCTAATTATAACATTTATTTAAACACATACTGTTATTTCACCATATACCTTATATCCATACAGGGTATTGTTTCCTATATGAGCAGTGTATATGCATACCAGCTCATCCCCATACTATAGCCATCTCATCCACTGAGGATTTTAATATCCTGTGTATATATGTTCCCTATATATGTTGGTTTGTCTTTTTGCTATAATTAGATTGATTAAAATTTTATTATTTTTGGTTATATTTGCATTTTGAGTCTGCTTTCTTAGGGTCAGTGGACCCTCTTTTGGTCCTATTAATCATACATTTTCCATCTCCTACAATGTACTTATTTGTACACTGTAACTTCTGAGTGCAATTTATAGGGCTTTTAGTGAACCCTGGTGGTCACTTGTTCAAGTGTTAGCCATGCATTAACCTCCCTGATCTCTGACTGTCTCCCTGCGGTAGCGCATGGCACTGGTAGTGTTTCAGAAAATACAACCTTGGAGGTCCTTGCCTTAAGCTTTTGGCCTTGATCCCTGTAATCATTTTTTAGGACCCCCCATCTTTCTCTAACTTTGTCATTTTTGCCAACATGTACCAAGACCGCCGGATCAATCCCAGCCCCCCAACAATCTGTATACCCGATCCGCAATGTACCAAATCCGAGCACCCGGGAGACAACAAACTATTTGGTTCATGCGGTCATGGCAACAGATTGCCCTATCTACCTTCCTAATAATGGAGTCCCCTACCACCGCAATCTTTCTTTGTATCTGAGCATCCTGAGTCCCCACTGTGCTGGAGGAACTATTCCCCTGGCTGCTAGAGGAATTAGTCTCCACCAGCCTTGCCATTTCTGCCCCGACCTTCCCAATATCTTCACTCAACATGGCAAATCTATTGGGATGGGTCAGCTCAGAAACGACCTGCCTCTCCCTATTGCAGAATGTGGAAATCAGGGAGCGCAGGTCACCGACGAGTGCATAAGGAATAAACAGAAATAAATAAATAGTGCAACTCTGTGAGCACAAAAAATGGGATGACAAAATGCAGTAAAAAGGTGTGTGATTGCACACTGAAAACCAGAAGCAAATGTAATAATAAAAGTGGAGCCGGGTGTATATCAGGGGCAAAAAAGGGAAAGCCCACTACAAAGGCCAGATTAAGAAAATGACCAGTGAATAGAAACAAAACAAGCAACAACAATCAAATCAGACCATGAAGGTATAATCAGTCAAATGTATTCATCACGAACAGCATGGTGTAAGCAGGGGAGACTTACAAGATAGCCCCATATGCAGGCAGTTTCAGCATTGAATGCGGCGCAGAATAGCCCTGGAGTGGAGGGGAGAGAGTACCGTGATGCAGACAGCTCACACAGAGGGTCCGTTGCGCAGACGTCTCCTCCAGTGATTGCGTCGCCGAACTTCCGGGTTCTCCTCCTCTCGCGATAGTTGCGCTCCACGTGACGGCGCAGCACGACCAGGATTCAACTGTGAAGGACAACCGCAGGTATCAGAGACTCAACGTGAGTCAAAATCCGCGTTTTGCAGATGCCTTCGTCAGGAGTCAATAGTCCTTAACAAATCTCTAGACACGCATGCAAGTGGGTGCATGAATTGAGCCGTGCAACAGTCCTTGGCTAGGGGCGCAACTTGCCACCCCTATATCTCCGCTGAAGGGAATAATTTTGTAAAGTCCTTACAGGATTCGTTCAGGAATTCCCAGCTCAAACGAATTCTGGAAGAGGGGTGCAAATCTTCGTTACGATGTAGTTAACCCCCCAAAATCTCTGGGTTGAATTGAATATGATCGTAATATAATAAAGAAAGTTTATTCCTTGAAAAAGGTGAACACACAGAATATACAAATAACACACAGGATATATACACTTACTTTGGTGGAATGCCAATGAAGTAATCTGGATCGGATTAGCAATTCATCAGGCAATCATGTATTATTCAGATGTAACGAAGACACTGGGCATAAAGCTTACACTCGTTTATATGGGATTTAAGCCCTATACCCTAACATTGGGTGCCAGGTATTGGTTAACAATTACCTGCACCCAATTATCTTTCGCCAGCTAACGTGGGAGGCATTTTGGTACATGCCCCCAGGTTGCTGGCACATGCGCACAATCTCTGGCTTGGGGTCTCATTTTCTTAACCCCACACTAAATAAGTGGTGCCTCTGAGTCTACCAGAAAAGGATCTGTATAGCAAAGATAGGAAGCGCTCTAACATAAATAAAGTCCAAACTTTTAGAGATATGTTGATGTGGTGCAGCTTGAACAGTTGAATTGTTCCCAATTCCCAGCAGCAGCAAAAATGTTCACAATGCTCAGCGCTCCTCGTGATATGGAAAGATGTGAGAAAGAAAAGAGCAATATAGTGAAGTACGTTCACATAATAATTTCAGCACATAGAAGTGGTAAGATATGCACTTACATGAAAGTGCCTATACCAGGCACGTAACGGTATCTTTTGAAGATAATTCACCTCCGTTTTGGCAATAATGATTTCAAGAGGGACTTCTTTTGTAAAAGCTCCAGTTTTATAAAAGTTCAGTTACGGAGGCTTCCGGTGACGTCATCGCACATGCCAGCCTAAAAGCGGAGCTCCTGATACCCCTCCACTAAGAAGGCGATAAAAAGTGCAAAAACCAACCCAAAATGCCGGGGAAGCACTCAGAGCAATGATAAATACAAGCCAGGATGGCAAACAGCAAAAAAGAATCACCATGCAAAGCGTTTCTACCTACTTTACTCCAATGCAGCGATCGGCAGATCAGGAGGAGGAGAGCCAAGATGGCGCCGGCACCAGCATAGCGAGCGCTCCCGCCCACGAGCAGCCACTGCAGGAGAAAACAAGCGCAAGTCAAACAATTACAAAAGACTTCCTCGAGGATTATATGGGCCAGATGTTTGCCAAAATGAGGAAAGGCTTTAATGAGGATCTAACCACCGCGATCGACAAGCTAAAACTAGACCTCAATGGCCTAACCCAGAGAACGGAGTCCTTGGAGAGCAGGGTAGAGGAGATTGAGGCGGTCCAGTCCTCGGCTGAGGACGAAATCAATAGACTGAACAATGAAATTGCTCTATTAAAAGACGGTCTTGAAGACCAAGAAAACCGAGACAGATGGCAAAATCTGAGGTTCCGAAACATCCCTGAATCTATAACACCAGAGGCCCTCACACCTTACCTACAAGATCTCTTCCACTTCCTGGCCCCAGAGATGAAGAAAGAGGACATGGAGCTAGATAGTGCCAACAGGGCCCCGGTCCCCAGACAAGAAGACCCCAAAAGACGGAGAGACGTGATTGCACGCTTTCACTCATATGGGTCAAAAGAAAAAATCCTAGCAAAGAGCAGAGAACTGAACCAGATACCCTTTCAGGGAGAACAGATCCAGATATACAGCGATCTGTCTAGAACAACCATCTTCCACCGACGGGAATTAAAGCCTCTGACTCAGCATCTGCAAGATCACAACGTGTGCTATAGATGGGGATTCCCATTCACACTAAGCTTTCACGCTAAAGGAAAATTCTTTGCGATCACACACATGGAAGAAGCCCCCAGATTCCCGCACCTGCTGGGACTGTTTTCCAAGGACAGAGACAAGAGGGGGAGGAAGAAGATCTCAACTTACCCCGAAGACAACGAGGAGCCAGGTCATCAGAGCGGCTGTCCCAGCAGAGGACCACCAGTGCAGCCCCAGGGACCTAAAGACACAGAAAAGAAAGCGACGCGGAGTTCCCTGAAAGGTTGGGATGCTTCTCTCCTCTCACAGTAATGCTCCCCCCCCACGCTCCCCTGTTCTAGAGCTACGCTCTCGAATGCGACTCCCTTCCCGAGACTGTGCCAAGGCCACACAACGGAGACTTCCTAATCCCCCATTCCCTGCCTGCCCCCTGCCCTCCCCCCTCTAGCCACCCAGCTATACTCACCATCTATGTGCCCCTGCAATGCAAGCCCCCTCTCCTCACATGTTTTCCCCTTCATACTGAACTTACCCTCCCTCCGCCCCAAGCACAAAGAGAGAGGAGACCCAGGCTGATGGCAGCCCTGGCCTCCCAACTTACCCGGAGGCTGCGGAGAGGAGGGTCGGGAGATCACAGCTGAGAGGGGATCCAGCGGAGTCTGTCTGTGGACGCTGCAGCCTGGTAGTAGAGGTAAAACAAAAAATGAAGAGCTATCCCAGAAACGACCACAGGAGGCCGCTGTTTCATTGGAGACAGGAGCCCTGGTGTTTACTTAAAGAAGGGGATCATAATTAGCTGTTTCCAATGGCCAACGAACATCTGCCCCCCCACCTATAAGATCCATTTTTGCTTCCTCTTATACAGCTAAAATGTATAGGAAAGCCTAAGAATATGTAACAAATATGTGATGTTAACTTACATTCAATTTGCAGGAAACAAGGGGGGGGGGCAAGGGGGGGAGTATTAAAACAAGGATACAGGCATATTAAATCCTACCTCTGAAATGTGATTGTAGCTATGTGCTCCTCCTCCCTTCACCTCTCACCCCCCCTCCCTCCCTCCCCCTCCCTTCTTCCCCCCTTCCCTCCCTGCCCTCCCCTCGCACCTTTTCCCCCCTCCCCTCTTCCCCCCCATGTCCCCGTCCCCCTCCCCCCATATAAGATCATATTTTGCCTACTCTTGTACAGCTGAAATGTATAGGAAAGCCTAAGAATGCGTAACAAATATGTGATGTTAACCTACATTCCCCCTTCCCAAGCCCTCCCCCCTCCCCCCTCCCCTCCCTCCTTCTCCCTCCCCCCACCCCTCCACATCCCCTTCCCCTTCCCCCCGTATAAGATCATATTTTGCGCTAAGTTCTCCTGGGCGATTCCCGCTCCTCATCTGGTAGATAACAGAACTGTTCCAGTATGCAGCAAAGTTTAAGAAGGTACAGCAAATATATGCCAGAAACTTACCTTTAACTGGTACACGTACACACAAATGAGAAATTAGAAAGGGGGATGAGAATAGAATAAAAAAGTGGTTGTGTGAAAACAGAAAGGAAATCAAGTTATGAAACTGTTATCGTAAAAGGAGATTGCATCTATGTACCCCTTCCACCCTCCCCCTCTCCCTCCCCCTCCCCCCTCTCCCCCCTCCACCACCCCTTCACCCCTACCCCCTCCTCCCCTCCCCCCTCCACTCCCCCCCTCCCCCCTCCACTCCCCCCCTCCCCTAACCACCCTCCCCCCCTCCCCCCCTCCGGTAGAAGATAGGCACTAAAGGAAATGTCAAGTACATAATCTATATACATATTTCTCAAACCATCGTATGTGTGTTTGTCTGTGTGTCCTGTCCCTAGGGGCAATCACATTGGACCTTTGGCCCATCACTCCGCCTCAGGCCAATGAGATGGCTCCTTTGGCCCGCCCGCCCCCGCACACCTCTCATTCCGTCGTATGTGTGTTTGTCTGTCTGTCCTGTCCCGAGGGGCAATCACATTGGACCTTTGGCCCATCACTCCGCCTCAGGCCAATGAGATGGCTCCTTTGGCCCGCCCGCCCCCGCACACCTCTCATTGGCCTGAGGCGGAGTGATGGGCCAAAGGTCCAACACACACACACCTACCTCCTCCCGCCCAGGTAAGTAACTAAACCACCGCCTCCCCTCCCAGCACACACCCCTGCCGTCGCCTCAAACCCCTGTGCCTCCCGCTGCCTCAAACCCCTGTGCCTCCCGCCGCCTCAAACCCCTGTGCCTCCCACTGCCTCAAACCCCTGTGCCCCCCGCTGCCTCAAACCCCTGTCTCTCCCCTCCCAGCGCACACCTCTGCCACCGGGGCCTCCAACCCCTGCGCCTCCCCTCCCAGTGCAAAACACCTGTGCCTCCAGCTGCCTATAACCCCTGCGCCTCCGCCCTCCCTTCCCGCATTGCCTCCAAGCTCACACCCCGGCCGCTAGAGTCAGCAGGGGAGCGGCCGCACGGGAGCGAGTGCCTGGGACTTCCCCTCCCCCTCCCCCCTTCACCTCCCGTCACCCACTCCCCTCCACCTCCTGTCACCCCCCTCCACCTCCCCTCACCCCCCACCTTCCCTCCCCCCCCTTCACCCCCCCTCCTTCACCTCCCCCCTTCACCTCCCCCCCTCACCTACAGCATCCCCTCCCACTTCCCCCCCTTTCCCCCTCCCCCTTACCCCCTTACCCCTCCCCCTTTCCCCCTCCCCCTTCCCCCCTTCCCCCTCCCCCTTCACCTCCCCCTCCACCTCCCCCATCCCCTCCCACTTCCCCCTTCCTTCCCCCCTTCCCCCTCCCCCCTTCACCTCCCCCCCTTCACCTCCCCCCTTCCCCCACCTCCCCCCTCCCCCTCCCCTCCCCCTTCACCTCTCGTCACCCCCCCACCTCCTGTCACACCCCTTCCACCTCCTGTCACCCCCTCCACCCCCTTCCTTCACCTCTCCCCCTTCATCTCTCCCCCTTCACCTCCTCCCCCTTCACCTCCCCCCTTCACCTCCCATCACCCCCCCTTCACCTCCCCCCACCTCCCACCTCCCCCCTTCCCCTTCCCCCACCTCCCCCTTCCCCCACCTCGCCCCCCCTTCCCCTACCTCCCCCTTCCCCCACCTCCCCCCTTCCCCCACCTCCCCCCCCTCCACCTCCCCTCTTCCCTTCCTCCACCTCCCCCCTTCCCTTCCTTCACCTGCTCCCTCCCACCTTACCTTCCCCCTCCCCCTTCACCTCACCTTCGTCCCCCTTCACCTCCCCTCTGCCCCCCCTTCACCTCCACTCTGCTCCCTTCACCTCCCCTCCGCCCACCCTTCACCTCCACTCCGCCCCCTCTCACCTCCCCTCCGCCCCCCTTCACCTCCCCTCACCACCCCCCTCATCCCCCCTTCACCTCCCCTTACCCCCCTTCACCTCCCCTCACCACCCTTCACCTCCCTCCCTCCACCTCCCCCCCTTCACCTCCCCCCTCCACCCTTCACCTCCCATCACCCCCCCATCCACCTCCTGTCACCCCCCTCCACCCCCCTCCTTCACCTCTCCCCCTTCACCTCTCCCCCTTCACCTCCTCCCGCTTCACCTCCCCCTTTCCCCACCTCCCCCTTCCCCCACCTCCCCCCTTCCCCCACCTCCCCCCTTCCCCCACCCTCCCTTCCTCTGCCCCCACCTCCCCCCCTTCCCCTTCCCCCACCTCCCCTTTTCCCCCACCTCCCCCCTTCCCCTTCCTCCACCTCCCCCCTTCCCCCACCTCCCCCTTCCCTTATTCCACCTCCCCCCTTCCCCTCCTCCACCTCCCCCTTTCCCTTCCTCCACCTCCCCCTTCCCTTCCTCCACCTCCCCCCTTCCTCCACCTCCCCCTCCCCCCTTCACCTGCACCCTCCCCCCTTCACCTCCCCTCCGCACCCCTTCACCTCCCCTCCACCCCCCCTTCACCTCCCCTCTGCCCCCCTTCACCTCCCCTCCTCCCCCCATTCACCTCCCCTCTGCTCCCCCTTCACCTCCTCTCTGCCCCCCTTCACCTCCCCTCCGCCCCCTCTTCACCTCCCCTCCGCCCCCTCTTCAGCCTCCCCTCCGCCGCCCTTCACCTCCCCTCCACCTCCCTTCACCTCCCCTCTGCCCCCCCTTCACCTCCCCTCCGCACCCCCTTCACCTCCCCTCTGCCCCCCCTCCACCCCCCCCTTCACCTCCCCTCCGCCCCCCCTCCGACCCCCTTCACCTCCCCTCTGCCCCCTTCACCTCCCCTCCTCCCCCCATTCACCTCTCCTCTGCCCCCCCTTCACCTCCCCTCTGCCCCCCCTTCACCTCCACTCCGCCCCCTTCACCACCCCTCCGCCCCCCCTTCACCTCCACTCTGCCCCCTTCACCTCCCCTCTGCCCCCCCTTCACCTCCCCTCACCACCCCCCTCATCCCCCCTTCACCTCCCCTCAACCCCCCTTCACCTCCCCTAACCCCCTTCACCTCCCCTCCTTCACCACCTTTCGGCCGCCCTCCCGCCTCTGCCTTTCGCCCACCCACCCTTCTGCCTTTCACCCGCCCACCGCTCACATTCCTGCGCCACACAGCCGCCGCACGCACTGAACAGACACCCGCCACACTCGACACACAACCGCCGCCTCTCACCCACCCCACACAATCGACACACACCTGCCGCCTCCTGCCCCTATGCAACAACATCACTGACCAGCTGTCGCCCGCACTGGCCCCACACCCGCCGCCTCACACCCTAGCAGGACCCCGACCCACAGCCAGCACTCACTACCCACGCGCCACCCGTACTGAACACCAACCCGCCGCCTCACACACGCTCACACCCTAGCACGACACATGCCTCACATTTTTACATCACTTATGTCACCAAAATATACATTGTACTGTGGTGTGTTTACAATAAACCATTTTTAAACAACAACATCGTATTACATTTTCTTCCATCTTTCTTTTCAACATTATTATCCAACCTTTGCAACAAATACTCAACCTATTGTTCCACGATTTATAAATAATACTACCTATTACGCATTTACATCCCGGGCAACGCCGGGTATATCAGCTAGTATGTGTATAAACGACAGTCTGTCCAAAGAAGGAAATCAAGATATGAGACCTCAACCGAGAGATCTGTTTACACTGGAGAGAGGAGGGTGACTCTCCGATTGTGATCTTTCTTCTACTGAGACCTGAGGGTCTAGGTTGCACAGGAAAAGTATTATATAGTTTAAAAGAGTTATATAGGTTTAACCAATGCAGGAGAGGGGGGGGGGGGAAAGAGGGAGAAAAAAGGAAGGAAAAAAAAACAGGTTCCATATATAAATGTGAAGTGGACAAGACCGCGGAGGGCTGAACGTGTTCATGGCTCACGGTCGTCTCCAAAAGGGCATTAAGCCCAAAATCCAGATCACACGGGTGATCATGGTTTCCATTTTAGGGGTTATTCCCAAAAAAAACACTCTTTTTCTCTCCTCTCTCTATCTCCCCTTTCTTCCCCCTACCCCCCCTTCCCCGCGTGGTGCAGATGAGCAGAGCAAGTGCAGGCAGTTGTTTACCATGAGGAAGGGTTCTGACCATAGTGGGAAAGTGGCTGGACGAGCCATTAGGGTCGAGGAAACGGAGCTATGGCTAATACATCAGCCATAAAAATAATATCATTAAATGTAAAGGGCCTCAACTCCAACAAAAAAAGAAGATTAGCTCTCCAGGAGTTTAAAAAGTCGAAAGGGGACATAGTGTTTATTCAAGAAACTCATTTTAACACCAACTCCCCCCCTAACACATTTAAGCAAACTTATCCCCAAGCATACTTCGCGTCCTCTAAAACAAAGAAAAGAGGAGTAGCTATTATGTTTAAAAATAACACGCCATTTGCAGTGGACGAGGTTGTCCTAGATCCAGAGGGCAGATATCTGTTGGTGAAAGGGTCACTGTCGGGAGTTAAAGTTTCACTTCTCAATACTTATGCCCCTAATGAAGCCAAGGCTGAATTTTTAAAAGGGGTTTTGGAGATGCTAGATCAACAAACACTAGCCTCCTTGCTGATAGCAGGAGATATGAATGTGGTCTACAACCCAGACATAGACAAAACCACAATAACAGGGACGAATCAATCCAGTCGAACCCGCGCAAGCTCCAAAAAATTCAGAGAGACAATAAAGGAGTTTTCACTAACAGATATCTGGAGGGCCCAACATCAGGGACAAAGGGATTACACATTTTACTCAGCCCCACATCAGATCTACTCGAGGATTGACTATTTCTTGGGTACCAAAAATATTCTCCAGGCATCCTCCCAGTCAAACATAGGGTCTATATCTTGGTCTGACCACGCTCAAATCGAGTTAATGCTCTCTCTACCATTTTGAAAAAACAACAGATATGCGTGGAAACTGAACGACTCTCTATTAAATTCGAAAGACATAGAGAGGACTGTTAAGCAAAAATGGATGGAATATTTTCAATTGAATAAAGGCTCTGTGTCATCCCCATCAATTCTGTGGGAGGCACATAAGGCAGCGATGAAAGGAGAATTGATCTCCATAGAATCTCACATGAAAAAAGAGAAACTAAAACGATACAAAGAATTATCCGACCAACTAACCTTACTGGAAAGGCAACAAAAAGATACCCGTGTAAAAAACTCCTTAAACGATTGGAAAAAAACAGAATGGATTTTAAGGAAATCCAGATTGACGAAGTGGAGAGAGCATTGAGGTGGACAAACCAAAGATACTACGACAAAGGGAATAAGGCTGATTATGGTTGTTGGCCAGTAAATTAAGAGGTCTGAGAGTTAAATCTCAAATCCCAGTAATCCGCACAAAAGCAGGGCCAACTACGTACTGCACCAACACACTTTATTCGAGCAAATACCCAGTATGTACCTGGCAGATACTTGGAATGCGCCGCTCCTCACCTCTGACAAGCCCCGTTGCATTTGCCTTCCCAGCCTGGGTTCATGCCTGGCTGATGGGCGGCTGATCTGTTAAATGATAATGATTAGGATTTAATAGGCTGCAATGCTTCGCGTGTCTACCAGATGGCATAAATTCATGAATTGTAATGCAGTATATATATATATACTGTGCAGTATTGCAGCCAGCGGGAATAAAATGCTTCAATCCCTGCCTGGAAAATAACGCAATGCACTCGGGCAGAAAACAGTCACAAACCTCAATACACCCGGGTATACCCGAATTCGTGGGACTAGCCGAGCTCGAATAAAGTGTGTCGCCAGTGTATAATGAAAAAGAGATAGCTAAGGAATTTTCAAATTTCTACACCAAATTATATAATCTCCACCCCAACCAAGGGGGTAGTACAGGGTCCGAGGCAATAACAGAGTATTTAAACAACTGTAAACTGCCGAGCCTAACGGAGGAAGAATCCCAAATAATAAACAAAAGAATCTCTAAAGAAGAACTGATAGAGGCTATACACTCACTAAAAACAAATAAAACTCCAGGCCCGGACGGTTTTTCCAACCTGTACTACAAAAAATTTAAAGAAGTGCTCTCCCCGTATGTTCTCGAGACATTCAATTCTTTTTTGGAGGGGGAGCCTGTTCCGGCCTCGATGTCCATGGCCAACTTAGCCATCATCCACAAGGAGGGAAGGGACCCTCTCCAATGTGGAAGCTATAGGCCCATTTCGCTGTTGAATACAGATTTGAAAATATATAGTAACATTTTAGCGAACAGGTTGTCTCCGATCCTCCCAAGACTCATACATATAGATCAGGTGGGCTTTATCCAGAACAGACAGGCCTCTGATAACACCTGAAAAGTTATAAATATCGTGGACTGCGTACACCTGACCAATACAAAGGGTATTCTATTAAGCTTAGACGCGGATAAAGCGTTTGATAGAATAAAGTGGGCATTTTTAGATAAAACAATGTTAAAATTCGGATTCTCGGGACCATACCTAGAGGGCGTTAGAGCCCTGTATAGGTCGCCCGCTGCCTATGTTAAACTTCCAGGAGGGGACTCGACTCCTATTACAATCAAAAATGGCACCAGACAAGGTTGCCCCCTGTCCTCGCTCCTCTTTGCATTAACAATTGAGCCATTGGCGTCCACAATTAGGGTAGACCAAAATATGCAAAGTATCAAGATAGGGGAGATAAACTATAAGATATCTCTCTTTGCAGATGACATCATATTATCTATAGCAAACCCATTGATATCCTTGCCCAATCTCCAGCTCCAATTAACTCAATTTGGCAAAATATCCGGGTACAAAATTAATAATGACAAATCTGAAATATTAAACTTAAACTTGTCAACCACAGAGATGAAAATATTACAATCAAAATTTAAATACAAATGGGATGCTAATAATATTAAATATCTAGGAATCAAAATAATAAAATCATTCCGGGATCTCTATAAGAGTAACTATCCTCCGTTGTTTGAAAAAATAAAAAAAGGCTTACAGCGCTGGAACGATCTACAGATCTCCTGGATATGTAGGATGGCTACAGTAAAAATGAATGTAGTCCCAAGATTACTGTACTTATTCCAAACAATCCCGGTAAAAGCCCCGCTGACGGAACTTAAAAATATCCAAAACAGAGTGTTCCAATTCGTATGGAAAAATAAAAGGCCAAGAGTGGCGAGATCAGTAATGTTGGCGCCTAGGGAGGGAGGGGGCATGGGGGTACCTGATATAACCAAATATTATCAAGCATCCCAGTTAAAACAAGTGGTGTCATGGAATAACGACCCCTCAACCGCAAGCTGGTTGCAGATGGAGTCAGCCTTTGTGTCCCCTGGCTCCCTGATATCGACCCTGTGGGGTGGGGCGGGGAGTGAGGGACCTACTGGAAGGTTTGAGTTGGGATCGATGAGGTGTACGTGGGAGATTTGGTCCAAAAACAAAAAGAAATACTCACTCAATTCGAATCCCTCATTGTTAACTCCTATATATAATAACCCCGAGTTTCCTCCAGGGTGTATAAAAAACTCCTTTAAGAAACTAAGGGAGCTCAATATCATAAGATTAGAGGATCTGGTGATCGGAGGCAAACCAATGACATTCCAAGAGGTGCAAACAAAATACCAAGCACAGGATATCTCAATTTTTGGCTTCCTACAGATTAGACACTTTCTGCAATCAGTATCGAAGAACAAGAGCTTTCCGAATGTAACAAAATTTGAAAGACTATGCACAGTAGGGGTGCACCAGAAGGGACTGATCTCGAGGATATACACGGGACTGACCTTGTCGTCAACCCCACAAATCATAACTACATGTTGAAATGGGCCGAAGACCTCGGGATAGAAATAGATAGGGAAGACTGGGAGGATATCTGGGAATCGGCAGCTAAAACATCAATCTGCACGACCACGAAAGAAAATATATACAACATTTTATTCCAGTGGTACCTAACCCCAAGTAGACTGAGCCAGATCTTCCCAGGCACACCAGATCTCTGCTGGAGGGGGTGTGGCCTGAGAGGAGATATGGCACATATATGGTGGTTCTGCCCAAAAATACAACGATTTTGGACGCATATCCAAAATATGCTGCAGTGAACCACGGAGCTGAGAATCCCTTTGGACCCGGTGACATATTTACTAGGTAAACCTATTGAGGATGTCCCATCTCCAGTGGGCAAACTGATTAGATTTATACTCACGGCAGCACGCTGCTCACTAGCAGCTACTTGGAAGAATATCAATGTGCCCTCGAAACAAACGGTAAACAAAAGATTGAAAGAAGTCAAAATAATGGAACTTCTCTGGGCCCAGCTCTTTCAAAAATTGGAGGAATTCCACAAAGTTTGGGACCTATGGTCCTCATCCTAGCCTAAATCAAGGGGAGGAAAAAAACAAAAAAAGGGACTTAGTGGTTAATAGACCAGAAGCATGAACACTGTTGGTCTGCGCTCCCAACCTCCCCCTCCCACCCTTCCCTCCTCTCTTTTTCTATCCTCTACTCTTAACCTATCCTTCAATACAAAATTGGCAAACCCTAAGAGTGGGCAAATTTATTGACATATATCTGAAGTCACCCTCATTCAATCCGCAAGCGTATGGGGAACCATACAGTTAATATAGACATACAAGTTGGGTTAAGATAAATGTTATTTGTTCAGTTAACTTATGTGACCACAAACATGTATGAATGCCACTCTTACTGGAAGAGTCGGAATGTATAATGCGATATCATATATGTAAAACAATAAAAAAATTGAAACAAAAAAAAATAAAAGTTCAGGTACTGATTAAACACATGACAGTGTAAAAACAAATAGGGACAGACCAGTTCGTGTGTTCTACTCCGGTTTCTGCGACATCCACCGCCTATCCAGCCGGCGTTCTACGTCAATTCCGGTCTTTGGTGTTGCACCGTAACTGGTTCTCCCGGCATCCCCTTAGTATACTGCTGCGACACACTTTATTCGAGCAAATACTCAGTATGTACCTGGCAGATACCTGGAATGCACCGCTCCTCACCTCAGACAAGCCCCGTTGCGTTTGCCTTCAAAACCATGGTTCATGCCTGGCTGACGGGCGGCTGATCTGTTAAATGATAATGATTAGGATTTAATAGGCTGCAATGCTTCGCGTGTCTACCAGATGGCATAAATTCATGAATTGTAATGCAGTATATATATATATACTGTGCAGTATTGCAGCCAGCGGGAATAAAATGCTTCAATCCCTGCCTGGAAAATAACGCAATGCACTCGGGCAGAAAACAGTCACAAACCTCAATACACCCGGGTATACCCGAATTCGTGGACTAGCCGAGCTCGAATAAAGTGTGTCGCCAGTGTACTGCATCAAGAGACACCTCTTGACATGTCTCTTGATGCAGTATACTAAGGGGTTGCCGGGAGGACAAGTTACCGTGCAACACCAAAGACCGGAAGTGACGTAGAATGCCGGCTGGATCGGCAGTGGTCTATCCCTATTTGCTTTTACATTGTCATGTGTTTAATCAGTACCTGAACTTTTATAAAGCTGGAGCTTTTACAAAGAAGTCCCTCTTGAAATCATTATTGCCAAAACGGAGGTGAATTATCTTCAAAAGATACCGTTACGTGCCTGGTATAGGCACTTTCATGTAAGTGCATATCTTACCACTTCTATGTGCTGAAATTATTATGTGAACGTACTTCACTATATTGCTCTTTTCTTTCTCACATCTTTCCATATCACGAGAAGCGCTGAACATTGTGAACATTTTTGCAGAAGAGGATCTGGACAGGAAAACCTTGGTTTGCAAGTGTGATTTATAACACCTATAAGACCACTCAAGTCCTGCTCTTCTCCACCCTAGCATATACAATCAGGGTGGGGGAGCCTTTGATTAGGGGTCCTGGTGTAGACATATTGTTGCCCCCTGCACATTACCATACTGCAGAGCCAGTATCTTTTGCGGGCTTTTATGCCAGACACCAAATACAGTATATTTTCACAATCATATATATATTAAAATAATCCGTTCGGCTTGGCCGAGCGGGCTACAAATTGCCAGATCCTCGTGCCGGAGAGGATTCTACACGGTGGCCAATTTTCAGCTCACTGGGACCCACCGAACCGGAGTTACAATAAATGACTTTAAATGCACATTTACAGAAGTTGCCTTTCTCTGCCATTGAAGTCAATGGCAGAAAACCCACATTAAACAATTAACCTGCCTCTGTTCTGTTGCTCAGAGAGGGTCGTTTTTTGCCATCCAGTCATGCCGGAATGATAACTATATGGGGGCCAAATCCCAGTCCTCTGGTCCGTACAGAACCGGAGTTATGGCCTTCAGGTTTCTACAGGTTTGCACTTAGTGTTTGAATGCCACGCGGCATTCCCGCCATTGCAGACAATGGCGCGACCCTCGTGGCGAGTGCGACCCTTTACCGTTACCATTGACTATTGGACCCGGTTGGGGTCGAGTGAGGGGGTTTCTATGGGCTAGGGGCAAAAATAAGTTTATATCTGGTCGCCCTAGAACAAAAGTTTCACACGCTAATTGGTGGTGAACTTGACCGAAGCCTTGTTCCCACGCCAATTGAGAGATCAAGCTCTTTCAAAGACATTGTATCCGCTTTTGTGGTTTTGCGGTCTGGCTGGCTGCCAGCTCGTTCCTGGAGATCGGACTCGAGGAATCCCCATTGAAAGACATTACTCCATTCACCTTCAATGGGGAAGCTCCACTCCTCCTCTCGGGCACCACCTGCAGGTCTTCTCAGGTATCGGGCCCAAATCTGTGGAATCTCCATAGGATTACATGGGGCTCCAATAGCGACCTATGGAGATACTGCAAAATTGGCACTGAAAAGGCGGAAAAGGGAACAAAGGGCCATAAATGCAATTAACCCTTTCCCTCCCGACCTGATCCCAGTGTATGTGGTTGGTGCATACACTGGAAAGGGACAAACACCGATAAATGGAAGCATATATACATCCCGCAAAGAACACATTTTGCCCTGAGGCAGGGGAATAAAAATACATGTAATCCCCGACTCTGGGAACATGATACCCAAAGGGACATACATTTTGGGTTGTGAAGCAGGGGAACCTATGTATTATAGTTACATTTTTTATTAACCCCTCACTTCCCAGACGGTTACAGGGGGTGCCTAATGGGGGTGACCCCTTTATTACTTGCTTGGAACCCCGTTACCGTCACACCTCTGATGCTGGAACTTGGACGTTTCTTGGTTGAATCAGGTGAATCTTGGATGAATCTGACTAAGAGGGGGCTGCAGGCATTCTTATAGGGTTAAGAGCCTTATTCCTATCATACACAACCAATCCTCCCATGGGAACACCTTTTCCTACCTATCCCCTACTTGCCAGGAGTTCATAGAATGGGTAGAAGTTGCTTCCCGGCCTGCTAAGACCATGCGTCAACCTGCCACCTAAGCTCCTTAGTATACCGGGCCCAACCTCTTACCTGGCGACAGTAAGTCTGGGGTTTGGCCACCAAGTGTGAAGTGCCCATACTTCACACCGCTATCTGATACTTAACAATATCCCATCCACCATAACAACGAAGGTCTCTGAGCCTTTTCAACTCCGGACTTCTCTAGACACTGGGGCACCAACATAGCACTGTGCCCTTCGAAGTATGGAGATGAAAAATCCCTCAGCTCATTCATCCATAATATATGGGCATGTCATTGCCCGGCTGGCAGGAAAGGGTTCCGCCCTGTACATTTAAAACACCAGTGAAATACAGTTTATTTCTATATGTATGTTCTGTATACAGTATGCAACAAATATAAAACTCATATGTATAGTCATGGTACTGTGTTAAATGGCAGCACTCCAAAAATTAGAGTGCTAGCTCTTTCCTAGTGCAAGTTATCCACTTAATTGAAGGGGCTCTGTAATGTGGGTTGCAGTTTGATCTATAATCGGTCTGGTTTACATACCGGCATACAATGTATCCATCCTGGCTTTGATCGGTAACCGCAGACACGCACCACCAATTCACCTCAAGTGGATAACGAGACAGGCGGAAATATTGTAGCAAGAAGGTACTTCAGCTAAACCGCAGACCACTTGTTCAATTGACATTGCGGTTTCGACGCCTGTGGTCTGGAAACTGATACCAATCTTCAATGCAGCTACTTACTCGCAGGCACACTTATGCAATTTAGCGCTTGGCACAGCGCTAGAAGCTCTCCCTTGTGTCGCGAATAGTTTGCACATTTCTCATTCATTCATACTACTGCAGCTAACTGCTGGGGCTGCAAAACAGGGACAATAAAGATAGGGTAGGGGAACACATGGCATTATGGTGACCATACAATTTAACCCCTTCAGTCACAACAAGGTTTAGGGTTAACCAGCCGGGCATAATACCTTTATGATTGGCCTGGTTAACCCTTTCACCGCCACATCAAGCCCACTTGGTTAACCCTGACCCGGGTGTCAGGGTCTTAGATTGTCAGCTCTGGGACCCAGATGTCGCAAATATATTACTGCAACTGTATACTGATTTTGCGACATTAAAGAATTATGTGATTTTTGTCTTTACTGGGATGCTGGGATCGGGAGATTTCTTGTCTGTAAGTTTCAGGGTGGGTTTGACGGAGTTATGGGATACCACAGAAGTTGTATCCGGAGATGGAGTGATATCATCGAATGCAGCTAAGTGCATTACTCTGCCAACCTCGGACCCTGAAAACGTTCTTACGACTCACCGCCAAAGTCCCTGCTACAGCATCTTTCAGACAAGGTCGGGTATGAAGGGGTTTGAAGATATCTTCAGGTATACACAGAGTCCTTAGTATAGCAGGGGCTACCCAGTATAGCAGGGGCTACCCACTATAGCAGAGGTACCCACAGGCATGCCCAGGTATACTGAACCTAGTGTAGGGGTTCAGGGGCTGCTCCAGATAGGTTATAAAGCTGAGCAGGTTTTTAAAGTGTGCAAAAGTTTTAAAGTTATTTTCTCATGTGTGCCAGAAATTAGGCTCGTGATTGTAGGGAATATACACTCACTCCATTCCTGACACCAGAATAGGAACCCATAACTTTCAGCACACAGAAACCAGGACACAATATATTTTATTAAATGGGTATAGTTTAATGTGTATATATATTGATAACCTGTATATGAACTGAGGGCTAAGTCATGGATTCCAGAAAACCCAGCTGGCGACCAAGCTTGGTGCCTCTGTGTCTGTCCGGAGTCCTTAATTGAAAGGCTCAGGGATGCCAAGGTGTTAGAACAGGAGGGGCACTGCAGTTATACTTGAGTACCCACATCCTGGCCTAACACAAGGCTGTCCGATGACCATTTGCCAAAATCCAGACTCTGTGGAGCCTGAGCAGAGGGTGGGCTCAGTATGCAAAGAGATGGAAGGGCCAAGTTAACCCATGCCCCCTTGCTACCTTAGAAAAGGTGCCCAACCTGCGTTACAATACTGGCAAATTGGTGATTGGCTGGCAGGAGAATTCCCACGCTCTGATAAGCTGTTCAGGTTAGTGTATGAGGTCCTGAATGCTTAAGAGGGCCTGCAGCCAATGGGGAGAGCAGATTCCAAGGAGATTCAAAGCGCCACACCAACAGCGGCGAAGTAACAGATGTCCAGGACTTTTTGTGAGTAACTGCTGGTCATTGGAAAGTGCTCTAAAAAGGTCATCTGAAAGAATTTTGTTACGAAAATTGATTTATTCGTTAGCCCCATCCCCAGTGTGTTAATCTTGAATTGTGTAACTTTGTGCGTCTGACCTTTATAAGAAATAAATTACCATTTATTTTACCATCTTGTTTTGCTCAATCAAATGATCCCAGTTATAAAAAGGTGTTGTAGAACCTGGTCTCCCGTGATAATCACACAATTAAATGGCTAAATCATGCAATTTGGAGCTTTACCACTCCATTTGTTTGCATTTCAATGGCAAATTGCACAATATCTCGTTAAAACGCGCACCAGCGGTAACTCATTATGCGATAATTATTATTCAATATCAATGTGCGATAATGAATGCAATATTGTCTGCTGCATCTGTGCAACATTCCATCAGAGATTAGCTTCTTATAAAATAATACTTTTTTTTAATGTAAAACTAGTTTCCCTTGGCAATTCCTTGGGATTATGTTCAATAGACTGGTATGGGTCCAAAAATAATTCTTCACAAGCTGATGCCCAAAGGTTTCATTGAATTTGTGATATAAAAACATAGGATAAAGCCATTGATAGAGTATAAAAAAATATAGTAGTAGATATATTTTACGAAAGAAAAAATGATTACAATAAACGGACGTAGACCTAAGAAATTAGCCAGTAGATGAGGATTTTGTAAAACTAATTTCACTTGGCGATTCCATGGAATTATGTTGAATAGACCAGGGTGGGCACAAAAATAATTCTTCACAAGCTGATGTCCAAGGTTTTTATTTAACTTGTGATATAAAAACATACAGTAGGATAAGGCTGTGGATAGAGTACATTAGTAGATATATTTTACGAAATTAATAACAATTACAAGACTAACTTAGACCTAAGAAATTAGCTAGTAGATGGGGATTGTGTCTCCTTAAAAATGCAAAGATCTGCACAGCTACATAATTCTGCAATCTATTATTCTCCAATGCCACCAGTAATTGTTCTTACCATTCATTATAGAGACAAATCTCTCTCATGAGGTGGAAGCCTCTAAATCCCTCTGAATAAAGTGTAAAAAAAGAAAACAATCTTGTTGATCAAATCAATACACATTTTATTAGCATACAGTAAGATTAATATAATAAAGAATGCATCTTAATACCCTATCTCTCTGTGAATATACAGCGGTCGAATGGCTAACCTCTATACAGCTCACATTTTCCTCTCACTAATGAAGGAAAAAAGGAAGACTACTAAACTCATAATACAATAATGCATATCTATTAAATCAGTACATAGTATACAAGAGGAAAGAAAATAACAGTTTCATGTCAGCCAATAAATGTGAACTAGAAAAATAAGTTGCAACGTATTCATGTTATTGTTTCATTCATTCACAACATGAAGGAACCCTTTACCATCCTGGGGCTGCCATGGCATTAAGTGCAACTCTCCAGGTGGATGATCTCTATTAGGATTGATGTTGATTTGTTACTTACTATTTAACAGAAAGGGTTGTGGATTCTTGAATAGCCTCCAAACAGAGGTAGAAGAGGCTAATATAGTAAGGGAATTAAAAAATACATTGGATGAACAAGTCTGATAGACATACTGTAAACGTGATAGAAAGGTAAGAAACAATTAGAACCGGAGGTTTTAAAACTGGTAGGAAAATGGAGAAAATAGGGCAGCCAAGTGTTTTGTCTAATCTGCTGTTGAACACTAAGTAATTATTTTTAAATGGTTATATTTAATTATCATACATAGTATATATATTTTGTACTCACAAGCTCTGAACTCTGAATAAAGAATTTATGAAATTATGAGAAAATAAATTGTTTCTCTCATTTTAGGATTCTTTGATGTATAATAAAATTTGATTTCCTACTAAAACATTTTCCATGTTGAGAGCACATAAATGGCTTCACACCTGGGTGAATTCTCTGATGTTTAACAAGATGTAAAATCTGTGAAAAACATTTCCCATATTCAGATCAAACAAATGGTTTATCTCCAGTTTAAATTATCTGATGTTTAGTATGAGCCGAGTTGCGGGAAAAACATTTCCCCCATTCAGAGTAAACAAACAGTTTCTTACCTGTGTGATTTATCTGATGTGTAACAGGTTCTGAGTTATTAGTTAAACATTTCCCACTCTCGGAGCACACATATTGCTTCTTGTGTGAACTCTTTGATGCTTAACCAGATATGAGTTCTGGGTAAAACATTTCCCACATTCAGAACATGCAAACGGTTTCTCTCCAGTGTGAATTTTCTTATGTACCACAAGATTTGAGATATGGGAAAAACATTTCCCACACTCAGAGCAGGCAAATGGCTTTTCTCCTGTATGACTTCTCTTATGTACCACAAGAATTGCGTTACTGGTAAAACATTTACCACATTCAGAGCATACAAACGGCTTCTCTTTTGTGTGAAATCTCTGATGTTTAACAAGAGCTGAGTTATTGGTAAGACATTTCCCACATTCAGAACATGCAAACGATTTCTCTCTTGTGTGAATTCTTTTATGTACCAAAAGATTTGAAACATTGGCAAAACATCTCCCACACTCCGGGCAGACAAATGGCTTTTCCCCTGTGTGAATTCTCTTATGTTCAACAAGAGCTGAGTTAGCGAGAAAACCTTTACCACATTCAGAGCATACAAATGGCTTGTCTCCTGTGTGAATTTTCTCATGTCTAATAAGATGTGCCTTACTAGTATAATATTTCCCACATTTAGAGCAAACAAAAGACTTGTCTCGCATGTGAAGTTGCTGATGTTGAACCAAATTTGAGTTACTAGTAAACCATTTCTGACATTTAGCGCAGTTATATAGCTTCTGTTTTATGTGTGTTCTTTTGTGAATTGTATAAGATGATTTATTATTAAAAATGTTACCACATTCACTGCATTTGTACGTTATTATTGACAAGTTATTGTGAACTTCAGGTTTTTTTTTGCCACACTTCTTAATATTAGTAGATGCATATTCTGTCCCTGTATGTTCTCCGAGTGTATAAATGTGGGAAGCTGTGAGATTTCCTTCTTCACATGAAGTTGATTCCATAGCCATAATTCTCATAGATTTTCTCTGTGGTGTACCTTGCCTCAAGCAATTTTTAATTACACAGTTATCTTTGTTTACACAATCTGGCGAGGAAAGAGGGGAGTGACATCCTGCAGGTGTATTTCTATATCTGCTCATGGATCCATCTGTTGGAAATAAATGTAATCTGATTAAAGATTAATTAATATCATAAAATAGTTTTACATTTCAGGTTGAATATTTCAATGAATATAAAATATCTATTCCTAATTGTAATTGGTATGTACGCTAAAGAAGTACTGTGACAAAAGGTGAAGCACCTAAGGGGTTAACTTACATTTTTATATAGTTATTTTCGGCAAACCAACTTAAATAAGTTCTGGTGACTGATTTTTTTTCTACTCATTCCAGGAACACACAGGCTTAACATAGGCTGAGTGTGACATATGTCACAAAGATATACAGTATGTAGAAAAATAGTGATTTGCTCAAAAACCTATAAAGTTGCAATATGGCATGTTGGACTTTTGACTGTTGAACTTCCATAATAGAGGCCAAGTATGACCTGGGGTGTTGCTGGTATGTGGCATTCCCACACAAAAGGGGTTAATGTTCAGTATGAGGTTAGACGGTAGCAGACAGAGGTCAAGAAGTTTGTAAGAAAAGACAGAATCTCCAGAGATACAAACCATTGTCCTCTTCTTAACACCCAAATACATGATTTAGATACTAGCTGTAGACACTGGACAAAGGAAGCAAGAAACCCCCTTATACAAGAAGAAGATAAAGAGCATATGGGAAACTGATCACAGAAGATAAAGCTAAATAAACAAATATTAAAAAATGCATGAATTAACGAATAAATAATAACAGAACTATCTAACATAAGACTATTGACCAAAAGCAAATATAATAAATTATAAAAAATGAGTAAGGTCCCAATCGATATTCATCCCATGAGGCACCCTGGTTCTTAATGTAAAAATCCAGAATGCCTCATGTTGATCAAGCAGCTTGGCCCTGTTACCTCCTCTTGATGAGGGCAGGATGGATTCAATCCTTTGGAATCTAAAGTTCTCAGTTCCCCCCTTTGAGCAATGGGTAAAGTATTACCTTTTATTGTTCTTTAACTCATGTAATGCATTAATTTCTCCCTGATTAAGATTATTCCTATAATGGCCATAATGAGGGGGGTCAAAACAGAATTCCTTATGAAGCAGAACGAGATCTCTCTCCACTAAGTTCTCAAACGTGGAGAGAAACTTTCCCTTTGCAAAAGTAGGAAAAAAGTGTGATTTCTTTTTTAAACCTGAATCTCTTCTGCCTAGGAAACGGTCTGGATCACTATCCTCAATGCACATCCCTCTAATTCCTCCATATCCTGAATGGCACAATATTCTCTAAAAGAGAAATTAAATTTATCAGGGTTAGTCGAAATTGTTTCCTCTTCACATTCTGAAAAAACTGAAGGATTATTCACATTCACATTCTTAGCATCATAAAACTTTTTAAAAGTACATTTCCTTACAAATTTGTGGAGATCGACCACTGTATTGAAAACATGAAAATTAGATCCAGGAGCGAATTTTAGCCCTTTGTTAAGAAGAGATAATTCATCTTCTGTTAGTTCAATGTTTGAGATATTAATAACCCCACTTAGATAGTTTAGAAGTTCTTTTTGCGTTTAGACGGAGCCCCTTTGTTTTGATCTCTTCTTTCCCCTTCTTGTCGCCTTTCGTATTTTGACGAATAACTAGTGGATGAACCCGAGCCATGTCCTTCAGTGGTTCTACTCCCTTGTTCCTTATACGATTTTCCCCATTGTGTTCGTTGATCTTTAGGTTTATCCTGTTGAGAATGAGATTGAGTCCCACCATGATCAGAAAAAAATGAGACTGAGTGACTTAGATTATCCGTACAGGATGCATCAGACTCTGCATTCTGTACATCATTAGGTGACAACGTTTTCTTAAGAATGGATTTCTGAGACCATGAGCTGTTCCTAGACTTATTAGATGTAAAATACCCTGACAGTTGTTCCTTGCTCCCCCGTCTGGGTTGTATGATTTTTTCCCCAGGAATATACCTGTTTCCGCTCATAGTCCATCTTATCACGTTCAAATTTAACTTGTTTTTTTTCCTTATAATTTCCTTTTCAAGATCTTTAATGGATCTGGCGAGAGTTTGGTCACATCCTCGAAAGCCCTCCATTTTTGAAAATGTAGACAATTTCATTTGCAGAGTTTTTACTTCTTTCTCTACTATTTGTTTCTCTTTGGATTTACAAGAGATAATTAACTGGGTTAATTTATAAGGAGCAGTCATCGAGAATGCATTTCCAATTTGTCTCGAACTCTAAATCAGAAAAAACAAATGTTGGGGATTTTTTTTTACCCGTAGGCCTCTAGGTATGCGTTTGCCTTTGGCATAATTTTCTAGTGAGATAATATCCCACCAGAGTCTTGTATCAGTGGACATCAACTTCTCAAGCTTTAAGAAATAAACATAACATTAAGGAAGAGGAGTCCCTGCCCCGAGGAGCTTACAATCTAATTAGATTGCAAAGATTCCTCTTGTGAAGCATCCTGTGTATTAATTGTTAACAAGGAATCTGGGGCTGCACAATGATATCTTCAATAGGCAATTAGTAGTAATATCATTTTATCCCCTAGAACAATTCCTTGTGAAAAAAGGAGAGCTGATATTTAGTGGTATATACCACAACCTTATAACTTGTCTGGAGTTGCCCTTCATGAGATTCCATAACAAGTAACACTATGGAGCAACCATAACAGCATACGGTAGAAGGATTTGGAGAAAATGGTGCTCACATACAAGTGTATACTCTCAGCATAATGTGTCATACATCTATTGTATAAGCATTAATGAAAACACTGGAACTGTTCATAAGAATTAGAAGTCCATAAATATAGATGGGGGATAAACGACCTAGTGGTGTCCACTTGACAACCACAACCAATGGCTCTTGTATATTAACCCCCACTGAGTAATCACCTGAGTTACACAAGATTTTATTACACCACCAATCTTTGACTACGGATACTAGGCGGCTATAGAGAGAGGTTTGTTTAATATTACTCTCTACTAATATTAGGTACATACTACATCTGGTATCTTAGGGTTCATTAGCTGATCAGTATAGCCCATTACTCCAAATAGTATACGTTTACTTTAGGGTCTATTAGTTATAATCACCCTCTCGCCTGTCCGTCTCACGTGGCCCTAGATATTAGGGGTTATTAGGTCATTAGTTTCCTTTACTGTTCCTATCATTTAGACTCCGGTTACTACTTGATCATTCAACAGAGACAGGTTATATGTGGCTCGGTTTTCCCTTTCCCTGTTTGGCCATTTGAGTCTGTATTGCATTCAGTTTACGAGTTTTGATCTTTGTACTCCGTACAATAACTGTATGTACTTGACTCAGCAGAGTAAAGGGTTTTATTTTAGTATCCACCACTACTTGGTGCATCACTGTATCACCAGGTGGATCTCTGTGTTTATTGTGTTAGTGTCCCATATATCTTATCGGTCCAAGGACCTATTAAAATTGTTAGTTTTTATTGATTCATCTATATTTTCATGTGTTAGGGACTTATCTACAATTTTTAATCTTCACTTCTGTATCTCTACAGTTCATTATGATATATATTGGATCATTATTGTGGTAGGTGAGTGCATGCTAAAGGGGTTTTTCCTCTTTGCTTACTCCTCTCCTCTAAGGGGTAAGGCTCAGATTATTTGTGTACATATTTTTCAAGTACGGTATATATACTGCTTTGGGAGAGTTTCTGTGTCTAGACCAGGGGTGTGTAAACTGGGGATTTTCTGGGGGGGGGTTGGGGGTGGGCGCGGCATTTACAGAGGCCCCCCGCTCTTCCCCAAAGCATTTAAATTAAATGCTGAGGGAGCACGCACAAGGCCTCTGTAACTCACTTACCTTGTCACCAGTGGCTTCTGTCAAGGCGTTACAAAAGCAATGAGTCGTCAAATGACGCCATGGGGTAACATGACGTCACATGTCGTGACATCAGAAAACACTGGCGAACAGGAAAGGGTGGGGGAAGCAGGCAGGGGGGCAGTGATTGTCCTCATCATGCTGAGGCAACACTGTACTATTTATCCTAATTGCTTCCTGTACTTAAATAAAACAAAATGTACTTTGAGAAACGTCCTTGTGTCTGACTCCATTTCCATCATAGCACATGTAACCTTTATGTAACCTTTATGGGTCTTTGAACGATTAATAAATATATATATATAACAGCACAGCTGGCACTCCAAGCAAACAACACAATTCAAGGTGCATGCTGCATAATCAATAGTATATGAACCAATGCTTTCACAGGCGAGAAAACAAAGGAGCAGCACTCAAAGCAACATGGTAAATAAATTGTATTAAAGACAATACATCAGCACAGATCAAAACAAGGTTTCGGTCCACCTCCCTGAGAAATCCCAAAACAAGCACTCTGATCACATGAAAAAATATATATATATAACAAAAAGTTTATTGATCATGGAATTAATAACAACATATACACAGTAGTGGTTGACAAATCACCCAAAAATCTAGTCGCCGAACCAAAAAATGTACTCGTCAATTAACCCCGCCCCCAGCCCGCCCTTAGCCCCACCCCCAGCCCTGTTTTTTTAAAAAGAAATTTAATTAATTCGTAGTAAGAAAAACATTCATTTTTGACACAACAGTTTATTTATTGTATTACATTTATACTTTACTACAATTAGTCCTTGTTACATAATTACGTGTGTGTGTGTGTGTGTGCGAGTAAATGTCGGATCTAGAAAAAAAGCCAGATGTGAATGACTAGTTTCCTGAACCCCTTAACAAGTGCCTGGACACCCCTGCTTCACAATATCTAAAGCAGCAATCCCGCCTGGGATCTTATCTGATCTGCAGCCCCTCAATGTCCAGCTACTACCCTCATTCCCACAATGTTATACATTGGAGGGGAGGTGTTCCCCACCTGTCTTCTGGGATAGGGGGTATTCCGATGTCTCCGGTGTGAAGCTCAAGTCAGATCTGGAAGAAAGCAGTATAGATTATTTCGGTGTAGGTATAGGCCAGTTAAGATATACTGTACAGGGTAAATAAGATATCCAGATCCAGAGTGTGAGAGAGTGTGGGTGAGGGTGAGAGAGAGTGGGTGCAAGAGAGAGAGAGAGTGGGTGCGAGAGAGCGAGTGTGGGTGCGAGAGAGAGAGAGAGTGGGTGCGAGAGAGAGTGTGGGTGCGAGAGAGAGAGTGTGGGAGAGAGATAGTGTGGGAGAGAGAGAGAGTGGGAGAGTGGGTGAGAGAGAGTGGGTGAGAGAGAGTGGGTGAGAGAAAGAGTGGGTGAGAGAGAGTGGGTGAGAGGGAGTGGGTGAGAGAGTGTGGGTGAGAGAGAGAGTGGGTGCGACAGAGAGAAAGTGGGTGCGACAGAGAGAAAGTGGGTGCGACAGAGAGAGAGTGGGTGCGACAGAGAGTGGGTGCGACAGAGACAGTGTGGGTGCGACAGAGAGAGTGTGAGTGCGACAGAGAGAGAGTGGGTGGGTGTGACAGAGACAGTGTTGGTGTGACAGAGAGAGTGTGGGTGCGACAGAGAGAGTGTGGGTGCAACAGAGATGGTGTGGGTGCGACAGGGAGGGTGACTCACAGACACACACACTCACAGACACACACACACACATTCATTGAAAGTGAGGGGGCCTACCTGTGCAGCAGTTCATGTCCTCCACATGCGGCCAGCTGGGAAGCCGACTGGGGGTCGGACTGCCGGGCGGGGGGTTGGGCAGCCAGCGGGGCGGTTGGGCGGCCGGGCCAGGGGGTCTGGCGGTCAGGAAGCTGGGCCGGGCAGGCGGGCGCAGGCTCCAATCAGTGCCACAGCAGAGGCTGCCTCCTCAGCTCCGTGATGCTGCGTGACGTCATGACGTCACGAGCGTCATGTTGGCATGGCAAAGCGACGTCTGATGCTGCGCGGCCACTGCAGTTGGAGGAGGAACCTATGCCCGTATAAGCACGAAAATTGCGTGCGCTGATTGGGCGGCCACGAGAGGTCGCCACGGGGTCAAATCCAGTCGCCCGGGCCGTGCGGGCGAATAGATTTGGCGAACACTGTATATTTATATATAAGGTCTACATTGTCTCCCCCTTGTGCTCGGGTCTTTTCCTGAGTTTTATATATTTATTATTATTATTTTTAATTTTTAATATTATTTTATCAATCCTTATCTCATCACATTATCGGAGTATTTTATTCTGGGTTTGTTCCGCTTTTTCCTTGCTGTTGACTTTGTTTAATATCTTTAAGGTGTCTTTTATGGCTCGGCTCCTCAAACCCACCTTAGCAAACTTGACACCCTCTACAATTCAATTTGTCGTTTTGTTCTCCAATGCAACTACAACACACATCACTGCGAAATGCTCAAAGAACTAGATTGGTCATCACTAGAGTCTAGGCGCAAAGTTCACCTTTCCTGTCTCACCCTCAAATACTTTCTGGGCAAGCTACCCAGCTACATGAACAAGCTCCTCACCCCTACCACATGCAGCACCCGAGATCAGACTCGAAAAGACTGTTCATGGTCCCAAGGCTCAACAAAGTATCCGGACGTTCCTCCTTCTCCTTCCGTGCACCCCAAAACTGGAACAACCTACCAGAGACTCTCATATCCACCACCAGCTTAAGTTCTTTCAAATCTAAGGCTGTCTCACACTTTAATCTGGTCTGTAACTGTTTCATACGCTCATAATATATATTTTCTTTAACTGTGCATGCAATGTCTTGTATATAATGTATACCCTGTTCATATACACTGGCGACACACTTTATTCGAGCTCGGCTAGTCCCACGAATTCGGGTATACCCGGGTGTATTGAGGTTTGTGACTGTTTTCTGCCCGAGTGCATTGAGGTATTTTCCAGGCAGGGATTGAAGCATTTTATTCCCGCTGGCTGCAATACTGCACAGTATATATATATATACTGCATTACAATTCATGAATTTATGCCATCTGGTAGACACGCGAAGCATTGCAGCCTATTAAATCCTAATCATTATCATTTAACAGATCAGCCGCCCGTCAGCCAGGCATGAACCCAGGCTGGGAAGGCAAACGCAACGGGGCTTGTCAGAGGTGAGGAGCGGCGCATTCCAGGTATCAGCCAGGTACATACTGGGTATTTGCTCGAATAAAGTGTGTCGGTCCAGTATGTAACTGTATTTGTAACCATGTATTATTTGTTTTACTCTGTGCCCAGGACATACTTGAAAACGAGAGGTAACTCACAATGTATTACTTCCTGGTAAAATATTTTATAAATAAATACATTTTATGCTTTACTTGGTCATATTATTTGTTTTGGTTCTGTTTGTGTGTAACTCACTTCTGTGGCTTATGGTGGAGGTCAATTAATTACTTCGTTCTGCTCTTGGATATATCTAACTACTTTATTTTTAAGTTTCAGGGCTATATTGCTCTGTGGCAGTAGGAAGTTCTATATGCGAGTATGCTGATTGGCTTTCCCTGGCCATGTGATCTGGCATCCAGCTCCAACTAACGTGTTATGTGGCAACAAGACCTGCCTGTTGCCGATTGGTTAACGAAACCAGCCGACACATGACGTCATCTAATGCACCAAGCCTTAAATTCGTTATGCCAGTAGCAACCGTGAGCTATCATGCCCACGGTAAGACCAAAAAAGTAAAGAGGACACCAACGGTTACTACCGCGTAAGTACTGTACTGTACTGTATCTATCTATTATTACCGTATTGTTATCGCTGTATATTTATATAACTCTATTCTATACAGTATCTATCTATTATTATTGTTATTGCTGTATATTTATATAACTCTATTCTATACAGTATCTATCTATTATTATTGTTATTGCTGTATATTTATATAACTCTATTCTATACAGTATCTATCTATTACTATTATCGCTGTTGTGACAGAGTCACTGACTCAGTAGGCTGGAATAGTGAATGGAGAGACGCTGCAGCCAGTTCACAGAGTGTTAATCTCCTCAGACAGAAAGAAGCACACCTGCAGCCTAATTAAGCAGGAGGCCTGAGAGACTGCAGGTTTAAAAGCAGGAAGTGACACACACACAGAGAGCTTGTTTTTCCACAGGAAGGTGGAGAGAACTCTCCCAGCTTGGAAGCCGTAGCAGCTGCTGCTGCTCTGGTCCCGCAGTCCTGCGAGGAGCTTTGCTGCTGGGACCAGCTGGGACCCCAACCCAGGATAAAGATAAACATTGCTGCGAGGCTGGACACAGCCTGCTCCCCGGAACCGTATTCCTGTTTGCTGTTTGGAGCTGAAACAGATAAGACTTTATTCTTATTATGCTTATTGGTTATCGTTTGTGTAGCATGTTTTGGGCATGACCAGATTAGCTGGCTGTCCTGTTAGTAAGGGCTCAAGAAGTGAGTTAGTGTCCCTAACGGGACTAGGCTTTAATTTGCAAGAAAGTAGTTTCTTAAAGGGACAGTGCACCCGTACTTATTTTGGTTGTGGCTAATAAACCACTAGTGTTTAAAGTTTCCCATCGTGTCAAGCGTCTTACTGACCCCGCCGCGAGGCCGTCCTGCCACAGGTGGTGTCAGAAGTGGGATGCTACGCCTCTGGGGGTCAGTAGATGAAGATGTGTTGAGACACTGAACTCAAGCGGAAAAAAAATGATTTTTGCTGAAGCATGGAAGTTACAGCTAGCAAGCGCTGAGTGTAAATTTTGCCCCATCGGGTATGAAAGGATTGCTGTGTAAAGCTAATGCCTTTTGCTGAAGCGAGTGAATTTGCAGCTAGCAAGTGCTGTGAGGTAAAGTTTGCCCTGTCTGGTAAAAAGAAAGTGAAAATGGATTTTTGCAAAGAAGTTGCCCTAAGAAGAACCCAGAAGGTTCAAATATTGTAAAGCAAGTACAATTTATGTGTGTTGTGCAAAGTCTGCCTCGTCGGGTGTGAAAAAAAACAAACAAAAAATAAAAAAAAATAAAACGGGGTTTTAAAATGGCCGCCGTCAAGTGTCAGTTTTGCAATGTACATAACCATACAAAACAGTGTCCCTTCAGGCCATATGATGATTATGATGATGACGCATATGTGGCCCCGAGAAGAGACGTACCCGCAGATGAAAGCTGCAAAAGTGTCCAGTGTGTGTGTGCCCAGTACCACTGATGTCTCTGGAACTAATAAAACAAAGAGAAAGAATAAAAATATTTTTCAAGTCACAGAGGAAGTGACCAAACCACTTGAGCCTGCGATATCAGGACAACAGGCGTCAGCAAGCCACCGAGATGTGCTGCAGACCGGAGTGATGGGCAGAATTGTCACAGGAACGGTGGCAAAGGAAACGGAGGAGCAAAGGGAAGCTGAATGCTTGATCCAGGACAAAGAGGCCTTAATTTCTGCACTCCAAACTGCCCACCGTGATTATGATGCCTTGCAGGAACAATTGAATAGGGAGCGAGAAGCGAACGCCGAGGTAAAGAGGTGTATACTCCCAGCTATACTTGAGTATGAGGAGTTAAAGAAAACAGAGCGTCTCTTACGGAGTGAGTTGGAGGAGCTGAAGACAAGTTTGGATAAGGCCAACACCGCAATTGCTAACATGGAATCAGAGAGAACAAGTCCTGACTGGAGACTGTGCTATCAGATGTCCCAGAGAGATGTGCAAAACTTCATCAAAGACTTAGAAGTTTCTCACCAAGAAGCTAGCGCGCTCAAAACAGAGCTGGGTACTTTGAAGAAAGCCAATGAGACGGTCCGAAGGGATATAGAGACTGTGAAAATGGAGAATATAAACCTGAAAGAAGAGGTTTTAAACCTGACCGGTCAGGTCAGTGATGGGACTGAGAAGCTTCACCAAGCGCAGAAAGTGAAGGCGCAATTGGCGCAAGAAAAATTAGAGGTGCAGGAAGCACTGCAGAATGCAGAGAGGATGCAACGTGTCTCCCTGGAGCAGCACACACAAGCAGCGCACCTATGGCAGAGCCAGCTGCAAGAGCTACATGCAAGTCTGCAAGCGGCCAAGGAGAAGCAGCAAGTGCTACAGGAACGGCTGAGTACCCAGTATGTTCCCACAGAACAGCATGAGGAGCTGAGGGCCACGCTGTACGCCACAAGAGCATCGCTGGGGGCGGAGCTTGAAAGCCAGGTGATTCTGTGTGAGAGGGAGCGCGAAAAGGTCCAGAGACTGGAGCAAGAGCTGGAGAAGCAGAGAGGCAAATCCATCTCCATGAGTCAGTATGCCAAGGAGAAAGAAGCCTGGAAGACAGAAGCAACAGCGATACTGGCGACAAAAACTGCAGGGCTCCAAAAGATGGAGGAGGTGTTGATGCAAACCCAGAGTAAGCACCGGGAAGAGGTGAAGGCCCTGAGAGGGGACTGGCAGCATCAGATTGAAGAGTTGCAGATGCAGATGGCTGAGCGCGAGATGCAGCGCGCCAAGACGGAGGAGGTGTCCGTCCGTCAGGTGGCTTGCCTGATGTTGCACCATGAAACCGAGATGGCTGATATCCACAAGCGGCTTGACTACACGACCAATGAGGGGGCCTGGCTACAGCTGGAGCTAGACAAGGTCCGGGAGGAGCACCAGCAGCTACAGGTCCAGAATAAAGAAACAGAGACAGATTTAAGCCTTGCTCTGAGTCTGCTAGGAGACGTAGAATCGCGACTTAATTCTAACGAAGATGAACTAGCAGTCGCACTGAGTGAAAGAAGAAAGGCAGAAGGACTGCTTCAAGACCTGAGGAAGGACCTGGAGTCTGAATGTGCTGGCCGTAAGATGGCGGAGAAACAAAAGTGTGACCTAGTCAAGGAGCTTGAGGCTCTGAAGACTGAGCGGGATGCTACGTTGGACTCTACTGCTGCCCAGCAGGAGGTTTCTCAGATTAAGCTGGAGGAAAAGCTTACAACCCCAAGACAGACGTTTGGGTCACTGAAGCAGTCCAAGGAAAAGGTGGCGGTAGAGATAAAGCAAGGCGGGCACTCCAGGAAGCATGACCGTGATACCGTTGCAGAACTACAATCTACTTTCCACAAGGCATGGAATGCGAAGGCCAAATTGCGATGCACCAGCACAGTAAGAATCCAATCAAACTATAGTGCCCAGGGGACACAAAGTGGATTCCTTGCAATGAGGGCAGCCACTGTGAAGAGACAGCCGCGAATGAGACGGAAGTGTGCCCGTCATTATAAGCGGAGAAAGACCGCACAGATGGTCCAGCAAATCTCCCAACTGAGTAAGTTAAAGAGTCAAGACAGAAAGGCCCAAGCTTATGAGTCTGCTGACCGTAAAAGAGAAGTGCCATGGGGTGTACTTCGGGGGTATAGGAATCCCGACCAAGTTGAAGTACTGAAGATAAATGGTGTGGAACCCAACACTGAAGGTACACTGAGGAAGAAAGGTCCAAAAGAGAAGGCCAAACAGTCACTGGCGAGTGTATGCAATGAGCTGACCGAGGTCAATTCTCTTCTACAGGATAAGGGAGACTCTGAGCACAAGAGGACAAGGACGACAATGCATCTTCAGGATTTGCAGTTCAAGGTCACAGCGTGGCGTAGAGTCCTGGCAGAGAGAGCTAATAGACAGCAGGATGCTCAGGAACCTTGTCAAGAAGAGACACAACAAAAGCGGAGCATCAACCTTAAACTGAAACTGGCACAAGACAAGGAGATAGGGAGGTACCAGTCTTCAGACCCAGGTAGCCTGGTAATTACCCCAAAAAGAAAATGCCTAAATTGGAAGGCAAGAAAAAAAAACGGGGAGGGAAGGCATTTTCGCCAAAGATCCCTAGGCTTTGGACATTGAGAGTCCTTTGCCTGCTTCTGTGCCTACACACATTTGGGGATTTTAATATGCATTGTGTATGCATTTTTATGGTGTCTCGTCGTTTTTAAACATTACTGATTAAAAGTTTTTACTTTTCATTTGAGTGTGACCTTCGCGGCTTACCCTAATAAGGGAATAGGCCATTTAGTGGCCCCTTGACAGATGACGTTGTACTATCAATGTCACCTACCTAGAGTGCAATTATAGGGGGCTTTATGTAATCATCTGATTATTTATGTGTTGTTGCCTTGCGTTCTCCCTTGCACCAGGTAGTTTACCTTTTTTATATATTTTTTGTGTTTGTATGGTGAAGTGACGTGCCCCCTGTGTAAATTAATTAAGCAGGAGGCCTGAGAGACTGCAGGTTTAAAAGCAGGAAGTGACACACACACAGAGAGCTTGTTTTTCCACAGGAAGGTGGAGAGAACTCTCCCGGCTTGGAAGCCGTAGCAGCTGCTGCTGCTCTGGTCCCGCAGTCCTGCGAGGAGCTTTGCTGCTGGGACCAGCTGGGACCCCAACCCAGGATAAAGATAAACATTGCTGCGAGGCTGGACACAGCCTGCTCCCCGGAACCGTGTTCCTGTTTGCTGTTTGGAGCTGAAACAGATAAGACTTTATTCTTATTATGCTTATTGGTTATCGTTTGTGTAGCATGTTTTGGGCATGACCAGATTAGCTGGCTGTCCTGTTAGTAAGGGCTCAAGAAGTGAGTTAGTGTCCCTAACGGGACTAGGCTTTAATTTGCAAGAAAGTAGTTTCTTAAAGGGACAGTGCACCCGTACTTATTTTGGTTGTGGCTAATAAACCCCTAGTGTTTAAAGTTTCCCATCGTGTCAAGCGTCTTACTGACCCCGCCGCGAGGCCGTCCTGCCACACTGTATATTTATATAACTCTATTCTATACAGTATCTATCTATTATTATTGTTATCGCTGTATATTTATACAGTATAACTATTCTATTAAAGTAATATCTATATTTGGCCATACTGTAGGCCTGAGCACAAAAGTACCTGTACTTGTGGCCCACTGTAACGTATTGTTGTTTTTCCTTTAAACTGTAGGGAGACAACTGTTCTGGTTGACAGAATAAGTGAAGAGAATGATGAGAAGAGTGCCTTAAGGGTCAAAGACACTCTGCAGAAAAATCACAATCTAACCATATCAGAGACCAGCATTAAGAAGATGAGATGCAGAATTGGATGGAAATATGGACGTGTGAGGTTAGTACTGGACAGTACAGGAGGTGAAAAGTGTGGTTTAATAAACTGTACTGTACCTCTAAAATTATTCCTTGTCATTACAAAGCGTACCCTATGATAAGGGACGTCAACAAGATAAAGAGAGTGCTCCAGGCACAGGCATGGATCGACAGCGGCGAAACTTTACAGGCTTGCATCTTTACTGACGAGTCTACTGTATCTCTGGAGAGATTTGCCACCTTTGCATTCCACAAAAAAGGACGCATATCTATGAAGCCGCGTCCAAAACACCCAGTGAAGATGCATGTGTGGGGTGCCATCTCTAAGCGTGGACCAGGATGCATCGTCATCTTTGATGGTACAGTATAATAATGCACAAAGTCACATGCTGTAGCCTTAAGCACTGTACTGTACTACTGTAGTGTGCATTATTTTGAGCACTTTTCTTTTCTTGTTACAGGAATCATGAATAAAGCTTTTTTTCTAAGAGCAAATAGTGCCTGAGATTGTGGAATACAGCACACGTGAATTCCCAGATGGTCACCGTTTCTACCAGGACAACGATCCGAAGCACACCGCGTCAACTGCGCATATTCTTGCCTGCGGTAGCAACTGGGTGAAGACGCCAGCGGAGTAAGTACGTTAACCGTGTCTCGTTTTTTCACACTGTTTACAATGTATCTCTATAACTAATTCTCCTTTTTTCCCCCTCCAATGACAGATCACCAGACTTCAATCCTATCGAAATGGTCTGGCATCAGCAGAAGGACCATACACGAAAAGTGGTGAAACCTCAAAAAAGGATGAGTTGGCGAATGGCATAATGAGTTTTTGGAACGATGTGCTCACCGTGGAACGATGTAATAAATATATCGATAATATTGCGACTGTGTTGCCCATTGTGATATATCGTAATGGGCAAGCATCAGGAAGGTAGTATAGTACTGTACTGTAGTATGGTAAGTACAGGCACACCAAGTACAGCATGATACAGGTAAGTATGGCCCAGATTGTTTTACAGTATACAGCATGCACTTTACTGCACTAATTTTTTATTTTTAGAGAGAGCTGCACTACCAATCTTGTTAAAAAGTATTTTACAGTACAGTAGTTCCAGTATACAGTAGTTTGACAGTAGTAACTGCATACAGTAGTCCAATATGGAGTAGTTTTATAGTACACAATGCAATTATATTCACTTAACTGCACTAATTTTTTCTTTCCTTTTCAGAGACAGTTGGATGCACTACAAAAGGATGGGTGGGGGGAGGGGGGTATCATGTGTAAATTATGTGTATAGTGTATCTACAGTCATGATTTACACACACCCCCCTCTCTCAATGAACTACAGAATGCAATGTGGCCATGACGAACAAGATAAAGACTAAAAATTTGTATTACTGTTTTTATTATTATAAATGGGCATTATTCATGATTATTTGTATTTTTCATTCTTCCATGATTATGCACCGGCCCTCAAATTTCAACTGACAGAAGAACTACAGTACACTACTGTACGTGTACAAAGAAGATAAACACTGAAAATGATTATTTGTATTTTTTATTCCTGATAAAATAAAATAAATATTTCATTACAATCACATTTTTTTTAACTTTAAATTCACTGTGAATGTATGAGGAAAGGGATTCTTCAAGAAGGCTTACATTTTTATTCATTGGTTACATTTTTATTCATTGGTTACATAATCAGATTAACATATTCAATTCGAGAAGGGTTTATCACAAGTGTGCATGCGTTACCGTAAACAATGCCTCAAAGGGTTGGGGGGGGGTTCATCATAATGGATTAGCATAAGGCCAAGCATTTGAAAATGATTGTGAAGTTATACACACATGCGCATTAATCATCAACTAGGTCCCTTCCCAAAGAGGATTACACACAGGCGCAGAGATGTGACGCTCGGCTCGGGACGATTAAAAGCACAAAGCCAAGCTTTTGAAAATGAATGGTTTTCGAGAGGTGTTGATAAAAAAGTTGAAATCCTTAAGCCTTGTGTGTGTCTGCGGGGGGTAGGGGGGTAAAGCTGCATGAAGGATTAACAGTACTGTAGTTCAAAGACATATTTTCAACAGGTCATCATAATGTTTTGATCCCCACATCCCCAAATCAATAAAAATTACATAAAGAATGCGAATGACCAGTGTCACATAAAAAAGCTACAGTAGCGATAGAATATCAGAATAACAAGAATTTTTATGCAGGCACACATGTCTGGAAACGAAGCATTAAAAAAAAAATATATATATATAAATATTTTCCAGACTTGAACTTCTACATGATTGTGAAGTTATACACGCATGCGCATTAATCATCAACTAGGTCCCTTCCCAAAGAGGATTACACACAGGCACTGAAATGTGACACCAGGCTCAGTACGTTATACACGCAGGAATATGATGACAGGTTCGGGATCATTGAAGCCAGAAAGCCATCTGGCTGGGAGAGGTGTACTGAACTGTAGATAAGAAGTTGAAATAGTACTTTAGCCGTGTGTATGCGGGGGCGAGAGGGAGAGCGCTGTATGCGCCAAAATGTGATACTGTAACACGCCTATGCGTTTCAACAATGTTCAAATGAGACATACTGTACAGTACTGTACGGTACACGCATATTATAAAAAGAGTATGAAAACAAGTAAAAGTACTGATTACAAAATACTGTAATACAGTACATACAGTACTGTATAGAAATGTGCTAATTTTATATTCGAAGACGCGACGCTATATTTTTGTAAAACTGTATACTGTAAATCTTCAATTTTACAAATACTGCGCGCGCACACACAGACATAATGCATTAGACATGCATTAGACTTATTAGACTTTTAAGACAACAGCTCGCAAACGCCCACCTGTGTTTTTAGACGGTATTGCAGTATAGCGGACAGCGCTAAAAATCCGAGCGCTAACATACCGGAAAGCGCTACGGAAAAACAGAAAATATACCGCATCTGGCCGCGGTTAGCAGAGCGCCGCGGATCCGGACGCATTAGGATAAAGGCAGCCGCAGCTGTAATCAGAATGTACCTGGGTCTTTTTGGCGATTGCCACTGGTTTGTGTTAGAATAGTCGCAGTCTCTGCTGTATACACCTTTTTGGCACTTGTTTTCCTGTACACTCCATTAGGAGGTTATTGGTTCATTATATGTGAATACATTGTCATGTGCAGGCAATTTGCTTTATAAAGTTTATTTTACTTTCCACGTTTTGTCATGTGTGTAGTTCATGAGTTTTAGGGCTGTCTTGTTTCATGTGCATGAACTTGCTCTCAGTGTATCAGTGAGCTGCATTTACTATTCTATCAGTCTCACTCCATTACCATCTACCCCTCCAGGTATTTTTTGGGGACCGGCCGCTCATTACTCTTTGTGGGATCTTTTGATTCCCGCTGTGAGTTTTAGGGATTCCTTTTTCCCCCCTTTTTTCAACATATGTTGTGTTGTTACTGGATCAAGGGTTTTTTTCTACTCACTATAACAGGGATATTAGTTTTTGACTGTTTGATCCCCGTTTGCTTTTAATATGTTTGTTATTTTTTTTCTCTTTGCTTTTTTTCCTTGTTAATGATCAATAAACTTTTTGTTATATATATTTTTTCATGTGATCAGAGTGCTTGTTTTGAGATTTCTCTGTCCTTCTTTTGTGTTACTATATATATATATATATATATATATATATATATATATATATGAACAAAAAAAAAAACAGAGAGCGCACGCCCCATAGTGTAACACTGTAACATTTAATATGGGGAGGGAATGGTATGGGGATTAAAAACACTCACAATATACAAGTGTAAATAAAGCAGTTTGTGATATATAATCACCACCGAGGCAGGTAACGTCTCATGACAGGTAAGCAGTCCAACATCAACTGGAACAAGGCACCCGACAGCGTTAAACCTTTCAAAGTTCACTCGAAGTCATCCATACAATATGGTATCGGCGCTGGCCTCGATAATACATCATGCACTCTCCGGCCGTAAAGGGCGCATGCAATGTGATGACGCAATGTCGCAAGGTACGTCCCTGACGCGTTTCGTCGCAACAAATGCAACTTTATCAAAGGGAATGTCCCTGAACAGTAATGGCAGTGCTAATATACTGGAGTGTCTCGATCTTGATTGGTAACTCAATTATTAAAGATTTCGCCCCTAAAAGGGAACCAGAGTATAACGGGAATCACAGGTGATGTTTTAAATGAAAAGTTAAATAGAAAAAAATAATAATAAATAAATAAATGATCACTCAAGCATAGACCCACTGTCACATAAATATCTACAAATAGCAATATCAACATCTAATACTACAAAAAAGCTAAATCAACACAAATATATATTATAAAAGATATACTAATTAAGAATATATAATCATTATTACTCAAAATCATAAAAAAAGCTAAAAATATATTAAAGTGTTACAAATCTTCTAAAAAATCACATATATATAATCATGAAATACATATATAATGTAACATCATAAATCTCATTATATCAACTCATTAATCTAATAATATCCATGTGTGTCAACACAACTGCATACACACAAGCACAAACATAAATACTGTGTGCGCAAAGAATGTATATTAAAGTGTGCACGCACACACGGGTATCAAGTACTAATAATATATGAACTAGACCAGATATAAATATATCAATATTAAAATAAAATAAAACATGAAGAGAAAAGGAGGGAAATGGGAAAATCTAAGGTGAGAAAGGGGAGGGAAAGGGGACTAAGGAGGATAAAGGAGGAGAGGAGGGGGAGGAGAATATGGAATTAATTGTGATGATGGATAAGAGGGGGGAAGGGGGGAGAGGGGGAAGAGAATGGGGTTAATGGGAAGGGGGGGAAACGAAAAAGGGGGGAGGGAGAGGGGGGGAAGGGAGGGGGTGTACAGCTGGGACTTGGGATGAATAAAAAGAGGGGATGGGGACGTAATGATCCCAAAGAGTGAACCAGACTATACTGTAAACTATACTGTTTAGTGTGGACATTCCTGTTGTTATACTGAAGGGTCCATCTAAGCGCCACGAGGCCACGAGTGCCAGCTCTTTGGATACCAGATATACCACCACTGAAGTGGACAACATCATCCCTCCCCTCTCTACTCCTGATGACATCTTATACTGATAAGTATCTGCCTTATACATCTTCAGCATAGCATCATTGCTCTGATCATACCCTGGCTGCATCTTCCCCTCTACATTATTCCTGGAGGCTCACAGATTATCTCAAATTAATGTTTTTTAAAGAATTGAAGTGAGTGCATGTCCTGGCGGCTTCTCTGTTATGTTAATAAATTTGTGTTTTTTACAACAGTATTATGCTATGGAGCTGGCACTTCTTTTCCTTTTATATATATATATATATATATATATATATATATATATACACATACATACATACATATACATAGTCATGTGAAAAAGAAAGTACACCCTCTTTGAATTCCATGGTTTTACATATCAGGACATAATAACAATCATCTGTTCCTTAGCAGGTCTTAAAATTAGGTAAATACAACCTCAGACGAACAACAACACATGACATATTACACCGTGTCATGATTTATTTAACAAAAATAAAGCCAAAATGGAGAATCCATGTACTGTATGAAAAACTAAGTACACCTTATGATTCAATAGCTTGTAGAACCACCTTTAGCAGCAATAACTTGAAGTAATCATTTTCTGTATGACTTTATCAGTCTCTCACATTGTTGTGGAGGAATTTTGGCCACTTCTTTACAACGTTGCTTCAGTTCATTGAGGTTTGTGGGCATTTGTTTATTCACAGCTCTCTTAAGGTCCAGCCACAGCATTTCAATCAGGTTGAGGTCTGGACTTTGACTGGGCCATTGCAACACCTTGATTCTTTTCTTTTTCAGCCATTCTGTTGTAGATTTGCTGGTGTGCTTGGGATCATTGTCCTGTTGCATGACCCACTTTCAGCCAAGCTTTAGCTGTCGGACAGATGGCCTCACATTTGACTCTAGAATACTTTGGTATAAAGAGGAGTTCATGGTCGACTTAATGACTGCCAGGTTCCCAGGTCCTGTGGCTGAAAAAACAAGCCCAAATCATCACCCCTCCACCACCGTGCTTGACAGTTGGTATGAGGTGTTTGTGCTGATATGCTGTGTTTGGTTTTCGTCAAATGTGGCGCTGTGCATTATGGCCAAACATCTCCACTTTGGTCTTGTCTGTCCAAAGGACATTGTTCCAGATGTCTTGTGGTTTGTTCAGATGAAACTTTGCAAACCTAAGCCGTGCTGCCATGTTCTCTTTAGAGAGAAGAGGCTTTCTCCTGGCAACCCTTCAAAACAAACCAGACTTGTTCAGTCTTTTTCTAATTGTACTGTCATGAACTTTAACATTTAACATGCTAACTGAGGCCTGTAGAGTCTGAGATGTAACTCTTGGGCATTTTGCAATTTTGCTGAGCATTGCACGGTCTGACCTTGGGGTGAATTTGCTGGGATGTCCACTCCTGGGAAGATTGGCAACTGTCTTGAATGTTTTCCACTTTAGAATAATCTTTCTCACTGTAAAATGATGGACTTTAAATTGTTTGGAAATGACCTTATAACCCTTCCCAGATTGATGGGCAGCAATAATTGCTTCTCTAAGATCATTGCGGGTGTCTTTCCTCCTTGGCATTGTGTTAACACAAAACTGAAGACTCCAGACCAGCAAACTGCTAAAATTTTGGCTTTTATAGAGGTGGTCACACTTGCTGATGATCAATAAATCAAGGGCATTTGATTAGCAGCACCTGTCTGCTACTTAGCATCTTAACTCCTATGGAAGCAGTAAGGGTGTACTTAGTTTTTCACACATAGCTTCTCCATTTTGGCTTTATTTTTGTTAAATAAATCATGACACAGTGTAATATGTTGTATTTACCTCATTTTTTAAGACCTGCTAAGGAACAGATGATTGTTATTATGTCCTGATATGTAAAACCATGGAATTCAAATTTTCACATGACTGTATCTATATATATATATATATATATATATATATATATATATATATATATATATATATATATATATATCTTTTTTTTTTTCTCAAAGGGTTGAAGTGATGCTGTTCTTAGAGACAAATTAATGGTGGGATATGATCACTCTGGAAAAATATCTTCAAAGTAAAAGGACACCCAGAGATTTGAGATTTCTCAAACAACGTTCTTTTGATCTCGATGACCCGCTTGTATCATGTAATAAGACTATTGGTGCCGCACCATACAAAATCATTGAATCAGTTTAATGAAATAAAGGAATTATTAGATCCATACAAAGATTCAGAAGAATTTAAATGTAAGGACAAAGAGATTCAAGAGAAAATTGAAAAATTGAAGGTAAATATTATTCAAATTAAATCAAACAAATTCCAAAGAGACAAGGAAGATTATACTAGAGTTAGGTTAGGAATAGGCCCACCTACAAAGGAATTGATAATCATGCTCAGAGATTTACCAAATATCCTCAAGGCAATAATGTACATTATAAATTTGGTTATATTAATTCTAGATAACATTCTGTTATTCTACCTCAAAGATACAAGTAAAACCATTTTAGACGGAGGTGCAATCAAAGAGAAAGATATAGCCCTATGACAAACATAGGGTTTAAAAGGGAAACAAATCATGTCTTTGCAAAAAAAAAAAGATCCAAAAAGTCTGAAGTTTCAAGAGCTTCCCTCCAGGGATCAAGAATCAAAATTCAACGAGACCGTCTCATGTTAACAGTCAATTTCCAATCAGTAAAGAAAAATGAGGGATTGGCAACTAAAGTAAACAAGGAACTTTTTAAGAGAGAAGACAGTCTCATTTAATGAAGAGGAGGAAAATGGACAAGGAGAATGACCACTGGTCACACAGGTATTCTGTTCTGCGGGAGAAAACATGTACAGCTTCCCCTCTAAGGAGAAAGAAATCCAAACAGCGACGAGGCACTAAAAGATGCATCTTCACGGAGCTCCACACACACACTGTGAGCGATGTGGCCACAGACAACGTCAAGTTGAAACATTCAGATTTTAACCGAAATTCAAATGGTTATCCATATTACTCTAAGGGAAAATTTGTACCTTTTACCAGATGATTAGTTGAGATTTTGAAAAATAAAGAATATACAGCAGCGGCCCCTTTTATTCTCCAACATCACCGCATTTTTCAGTGATTTTTTTTTCCGAATGCCACGCACTTCACTGCGCATGCGCATTGGAACCTTCTTGAAACGCATATGTGTGTCATCACATCGAAGGTAGGTGCATGCGCATGTGAACAGGGGACTGACCATTACAGTAAAACTTTTACTTTTGTTATTCCTCGGAAAAGAAAACTTTGTCATCTCATGCGGAAAACGGCAAATGGAGGGATTTCGATGGATAATATCGCTTTGTGTAACAATGCCTGCACATTGCTGAATCAGATTAAAAAAAACACGTACCGGAGTCTACAGTTTTGTGACCGTTGTTACTGATCAGGATAGAATACCTGAAACAGTATGCTGATGTTTTCAGACCATATACAATACTTTTTTTTATATATACTGTATAATGTATAATAAACCCGAGAAAATAAAAAGTATGCATTTATTCTACATGTATTCCAGTACATATGTGTATTCTATACCCGTACAGCATGTATTGTTTTAATACTCTTGTGATGTACAGTACTGTGCATGCCTACAGTATACAGTACAGTATTCCTGGACAGTACTGTACATTCTAGAAACACTGTATTTTGTTACAGTATAAAAGGAGACAATGGAACAATTTAAAACAAATCAACATTTTCTTTTATTGGTGAAGCAAGTACAAAAACATTTATTTACAAATACTGTACAATGTAAAAACATTTTAAGTGTACAGCAATTCAAAACATCAACAGGTGTATGGTTTACTGCTAGTGAAAACATTTATGTTCAGAAAGTCAAAACATTTACAGTCAGTCAGTATGGTTAACAGTCACATGGTGTTATCAAAAAAAATTCTTTAATCATAAAATATACAAAACGCAACATCTACTTTATTAAAGTACAGAAAGTCAAAACAATTACAGTTGGATGGTGTACAGAACAGTCAGTCAGGCCTGCACAACTCCAGTCCTCGAGGGCCGGAAACAGGCACGGTTTTCAGGATAACCTTGAAAACCGGGCCTGTTTGCGGCCCTATTCTGGAATTGTGCAGGTCCTGTGTGTACAGTAAGTAAAAACATTTCTTTATTAATACAAGTTAAAACACGCAACATCTCCTTTATTAAAGTACAGAAAGTCAAAACATGTACAGTACAGGACAACAGTATGGTGTTATTAAAAAAAATTCTTTATTCATAAAATATACAAAAAACATTTACAAAAACCTTTACAAAAAAAATACAACAGTGGAACAGTCACGCAAATTTGATACCCATCAGATTGTCCTTCCAGGGCCGATGCCTTGTATGGCGCAAAATGCCATTAATGGAGTCTCGAACGCTTTTCATTAAAGGATCTGTCATTGAAAAATAGCGCCACAATTCCTCCACAATAGTCTTTCTTAAATTTTCAGGAAGCGCCCTTTTTTCGCGATTTCCTTCATAGTTCACTTTGTAGGCCCACTCGCAGTACACCAAGTAGGACACGTGGTGCTTAAAAATTAACATGGCATACTTGTGGGGTAAACCAGCACTCATCACCCTATACTTCTCCCGATGGAAGTTCGCGCAGGATGATGTCGGGCACCGTATCGATGCAAGCGTATGTAGGTTGGGTTCTGGGAGGGGGTGTTCTTCTGTGAGCGGGTGTGCTTGTGGCAGCGGGCGAGGGTAGGTTGTCTGGGAGGAAGCTTTCCTCCTGTCTTGGTCGCCGTGTTGTCTCCTGGCGTGGTCTTGACGGGGTTGTCATGTTATCCTCCTCCTCAACGGCATACATGTACACAAAATCTTCTGGTGGAGGGGGTCCGCTTGGTGTTGGAAGGTGGTCGAAGGTCCCATTCATCAGATCCATGCCACCCTCCTGCTCCGGCGTAGGGGATACAGGGGCAAATTATGTATCCCCGCTATGTCAGTCTCTATCTTCTCCATCCGTCGATCCATCTTCTCCATCCGTTGATCCATCTTCTCCATCCGTTGATCCATCTTCTACATCCGTTGATCCATATTTAGCATGGTCTCCAGAAGCAGATCTATCTTTACCAGCACAGTAGAGTTCCCGGGGATATCCACACTTAACCCATTCAGCATGCGGTCTAAAGAGCTGGTTCTTGTGCATGGCGTGCTGTGGACATCTGGGTGGATGGGTGCTATGGAGGATGAAATGGGGGTTCCATGGAGAGAAGCGGCAGCGGCGCCGAAGAAGGATGGAGGAGGTGACCTGTGGATTTCCAGGAGAGGAGAAGCGGCAGCGTCGTTGAAGAGGGATGGAGAAAGCGACCTGTGGATTTCCGGGCGAGAAGCGGCAGAGTCATCTAAGCGTAATGGAGAAAGTGACCCGTGGATTTCAGGGGCACCAGCGGCAGCGTCGTCGAAGAGCAGTGTCGAAGATGGCCTGTGGGTTTCCGGGAGAGCGGCGGTAGCGTCGTGGACGAGTAGTGGAGAAGATTGGCTGTAGATTTCCGGGAGAGTGGTGGCAGAGTCGTCGAAGTGTATTGGAGGAAGTGGTCTTCGGGTTCGATGGGTTGGCTGCCATTTGTTTTGCGTTGAGTGTACATCACCATATTTCTTCTTGACATAATAAGGCTTGCGTGTTTTAAAACCCTTAGCCTTTGGGGTCAGCAGAAGGTTTTCTTTATTGGCCTTAGCCTGTCGCTTTGGCCTTGGCTTGGAAACGGCTGCCGCCTTTCGCTTGTTCTGTGTGACAGGCACGGCAGAGGCGAGTGGCTTCCTGCGTCCGTAGAATCGGGGTTGATCCATGGAAGCAGATGGCACAATGCAGTATCTGGACAAGGGCAAGTTCAGATACAGATCATCGAGTGGGAGGCTATGCAAAGTGTAAGCTTTTATGCATGGCGACGAGGTACAGGTGTTGAAAGTGGGCGTACTCTAATGTGAGTCATTACCGTATAAATACACCATCCATTTTGTGGATTCACTGCACATTGAATACACAGACTAAACATCGAATATACATTCTTGTGTTTGTATTTCTTTCTACTCGCAGAAATGCCTGTTAAAAAGATTTAAAAGGATCTCAGCATGAGAATTAAGGAGATGTACACGAGCGGACACCGAATTGCAGATATCCAACGCTGGTTAGCTGCTTCTGGCCTCGTTGTGCCATCAACCACTGTGTGCTATCATGCACACGGAAAAAACAGACAACGCACGAGGACACCAACGGTAACTAATGCGTATATATTTATATAACTATATAATACAATAATATATCATACATTGCTGCATATTAATAGAACTATATATTGTGTAGATCTCTCTAATTTTATAGTTATTTCGGTATATTTATATAACTACAATATATATATTGTTTATATTGCTGCATACTGCTGCGGCCAAGTTTATTCGAGCATTTGCCCGTTCTTGGCCGCAGCAGTAGCCTGGCGCGCGCCCGAGTGTGACGGGCGCGCGCCGAAGCAGCGGAAGAGCGCCCTCCGATCGGGGCGCTCTCCCTACCGCTGCCGGGTCCGCCGGGTCCCCCGGAACCCCCTGCCGCTGTCCCGCGATCGCGGGACACCAGGGCTCCCTCGGGGAGCCCCTGGACGCGCGTGCAGGGGGCGCACGCTCCCGAAGACGCGTGACCGCGCGTCATTAGCAAGCCGGGAAATCTCCCGGCTTGCGGTACCGACCACACTGCAATAAAGTGTGTCGGTACTGTATTAATAGAACAATATATTGTAGATCTCTCTAATTTTCTAGTTATTTCGGTATATTTATATAACTACAGTATATATTGCTGCATATTATTAGAACAAAATATTGTGTAGATCTCTCTAATTTTATAGTTATTTCGGTACATTTATATAACTACAGTATATATTGCTGCATATTATTAGAACAAAATATTGTGTAGATCTCTCTAATTTTATAGTTATTTTGGTATATTTTTATAACAACAGTATAAATATTGTTTATATTGCTGCATATTAATAGAACAATATATTGTGTAGATCTCTCTAATTTTATAGTTATTTCGGTATATTTTTATAACAACAGAATATATATTGTTTATATTGCTGCATATTAATAGAACAATATATTGTGTAGATCTCTCTAATTTTATAGTTATTTCGGTATATTTATATAACTACAGTATATATATTGCTGCATATTAATAGAACAATATATTGTGTAGATCTCTCTAATTTTCTAGTTATTTCGGTATATTTTTATAACAACAGTATATATATTGTTTATATTGCTGCATATTAATAGACACAACAGTCCAAAAGGGGTTCGAGCCCCCAGTAGGACAAGAAACCCAGAGTTGCACTCAAGAGAGAATAAATGGAAAGGGACTATATAATATGTCCCAGGCCAATAGCCCAGTGCTACGCAACGCAAAACAAAAAAGTTTTAATATATATAAAGAGGGAACAACATCAGGGAGTGTGGGGTAAAAAAGAAAGCCATTGATACCAGATATATATGCTACTCTTGCAACATTTGTTTCAACCTTGTATACCACTAGCAGCACTGTATACTATCAGTGTTACTTTGTGTTGAGTATTTCCAGCTGATCGCAGCATTTTGAATGTACACTCTGTCAGCTTTTGGGGTTAATATAGCGCAGTATCAGGTATTTTCCCTAGTGCTATACATATTAGGGGTTTGGCAATTGTTGCCCTATATATAGAATATACCTGATACATATGAGAACATTTCTCTGTTCTGGTCACCACCCACCATATTTTTAAACTCACTTTCTTTTTTACCCCACACTCCCTGATGTTGTTCCCTCTTTGTATATAATAAAACTTTTTTGTTTTGCGTTGCGTAGCACTGGGCTATTGGCCTGGGACATATTATAGTCCCTTTAAATGTATTCTCTCTTGAGTGCAACTATGGGTTTCTTGTCCTACTGGGGGCTCACACCCCTTTTGGACTGTTGTGTTTTATGCTAGTCCTACCCTTATGCACCACGAGCTAACTATACTATAACCTGAATATTTTGGAGAGCGATAAGCATTTGTGTGTTTATATGCATATTAATAGAACAATATATTGTGTAGATCTATCTCATTGTATACTATTTTTACTGCAAATGATGTGCTGTGCTTGTGGCCTACTGCACTGTAACTTACCGGATTGTTGTTTTTCTGTACATTGTAGGGAGAAAACTCTTCTGGTCGACAAAATAAGTGAAGAGAATGATGAGAAGAGTGCATTAAGGGTCAAATACACTCTGTAGCAAAATCACAATCTCACTGTATCCGAGACCAGCATAAAGAAGATGAGACGCAGAATTGGATGGAAATATGGACGTGTGAGGTTAGTACTGGACAGTACAGGAGGTAAAAGTGTTGGTTAAGAAACTGTACTGTACCTCTAAAATTATTTATTCCTTGTCATTACAGAACGTACCCTATGATAAGGGACGTCAACAAGATAAAGAGAGTGCTCCAGGCACAGGCATGGATCGACAGCGGCGAAACTTTACAGGCTTGCATCTTTACTGACGAGTCTACTGTATCTCTGGAGAGATTTGCCACCTTTGCATTCCACAAAAAAGGACGCATATCTATGAAGCCGCGTCCAAAACACCCAGTGAAGATGCATGTGTGGGGTGCCATCTCTAGGCGTGGACCAGGATGCATCGTCATCTTTCAAGGTACAGTAAAATGTATGTCACACGCTTGTGCCTTACGCACTGTACTGTACTAGTGTGCAGTTTTGTACTAGTGTGCAGTTTTTTGAGCACTTTTCTTGTTATAGGAATCATGAATAAAACTTTCTTCCAAGAGAAAATTGTGCCTGAGATTGTGGAATACATCACACGTGAGTTCCCGGATGGTCACCGTTTCTACCAGGACAACGATCCGAAGCACACCGCGTCAACAGCGCATATCCTTGAGCGCGGTATCAACTGGGTGAAGATGCCAGCGGAGTAAGTGCGGTAACCATGTCTCATTTTTTCCCACTGTTTTTACTGTGTACTGTATCTCTTAAACTAATTGTCCTTTTTTCCCCCCTCCAATGACAAATCGCCAGACTTCAATCCTATCGAAATGGTCTGGCATCAGCTTAAGGACCATATCCGAAAAGTCGTGAAACCCTCCAAAAAGGATGAGTTGGCGCAAGGCAAAATGAGTTTTTGGAACGATGTACTCACCGTGGAACGATGCAATAAATATATTGACCATATTGCGACTGTGTTGCCCATTGTGATTGCGCGTAATGGGCAAGCATCAGGAAGGTAGTATGGTATAGTACTGTACTGTAGTATTGTAAGTACAGTATGATACAGGTAAGTATGGCACAGATTTTCCTAGTAGTCAGAGTATACAGTAGTTCCAGTATAGACTAGTTTGACTAGTTTAACTGCATACTGTAGTCCAATATGGAGTCCAATATGGAGTAGCCATATAGAACACAATGCCATAATACAGTATGCACCTACAGTAACTGCTCAATTTTTTTCTTTCCAGAGAGATCAGCACCAGCCATCTGGTTACAAAGTATTTAACAGTAGTACAGTATACAGTAGTTCCAGTATAGAGTAGTTTGACAGTACTACACAGCACACAATGCCATAATACAGTATGCACATAACTGCACTAATTTTTTGTTTTCTTGTCTTTTCAGAAAAAAAGGATGGCCTGGGGGAGAGGGGGGTATCGTGTAAAGTCGGTGAACTGTTTGTACAGTTAAGTGTACAGTATCTAAACTGCAGTCATGATGTACACAAAACCTCTCCTCTTTCAATGAACTACTGTACTGTACACAGAATGAGGAAGAAGATAAAGACGGGAAAAATTATATTACTATATATATATTATTATATATTATACATTATTAATTAATATTATTAATATTATTATCAATGTGCATTATTCATGATTATCCACCGGCCCTCAATTTCCATCTGACAGAAGAACTTAATAAAGACTGCATTTTGTATTATTCGTGATTATTTTTATTTTTGTTTTTTTTGTTCCTGATAAAATAAAATAAATATTTATTTACATTCATGATAATCATAATCATTGACAACAACCCCCCCCCACACCTACACCAAAGAAAAAGAAAGAATGACAAAAAGTGGTAATTTACTGCATCAACAACATGAATCAGATAATGTTTTCTTAACTCTCAATTCTCACAGTGCTGTGCAAATCAGATTTACATATCAAATTCGAGAAGGGATTTTCAAAAGCGTTACCGTAAACAAAGCCTCAAAGGGTTGGGGGGGAGGGGATGGGCGAGTCATGCGCAGTAATCATCAACTTTGTACTCTTGCTCCCATCCCAAAGAGGATTACACGCAGGTGCAGTGAGGTGACGCTCGGCTAGGGACGGATTAAAAACACAATGGCAAGCTTCAGAAAATGAATGACTCTGTAGAGGTGTCTGTCGATAAGAGTTTCAAATCCTTGAGCGAGCCTTGTGTGTGTGGGGGAGGGGTGTACAGGGTACAGCAGCATGAAGGATTAGCTGTACTGCAGTTCAAAGAAATGACATAATTTCAAAAGGCAGGTCATCATAATAATTCGATCCCTACACCCCCAAATACAGTATATAAAAAGCACACAAATCAACCATGTGCAGTCAAACGCACAGTGTCACAGTCAAAATCTACAGCACAGATTGAATATCGTAATATCAAGATGGTTTAGGCAGGCTTGTGTGGAGAAAATAAAAATAAAAAATGAGGAGAAAAAAAAAATATATATATTTTTTTTGGTCACTCACTCTTGAACTTCGCAAGCAAGCAGTGGTGAATTTACAGACACATACGCAGTAATCATCAGCTTTGTACTGTAGCTCCCATCCCAAAGAGGATTACACGCAGGCGCAGTGAGGTGACGCTCGGCTAGGGACAAATTAAAAACAAAATGGCAAGCTTCAGAAAATGAATGACTGTAGAGGTGTCTGTCGATAAGAGTTTCAAATCCTTGAGCGAGCCTTGTGTGTGTGCGTGGGGGAGGGGGGTACAGGGTACAGCAGCATGAAGGATTAGCTGTACTGCAGTTCAAAGAAATTACATAATTTCAAAAGGCAGGTCATCATAATAATTCGATCCCTACACCCCCAAATACAGTACATAAAAAGCACACAAATCAACCATGTGCAGTCAAACGCACAGTGTCGCAGTCAAAAGCTACAGCACAGATTGAATATCGTAATATCAAGATGGTTTAGGCAAGCTTGTGTGGAAAAAATAAAAAATGAGGAGAAAATAAAAAAAACATTTTTGTCACTCACTCTTGAACTTCGCAAGCAAGCAGTGGTGAATTTATGCGCAGTAATCATCAGCTTTGTACTGTAGCTCCCATCCCAAAGAGGATTACACGCAGGCGCAGTGAGGTGACGCTCGGCTAGGGACGGATTAAAAACACAATAGCAAGCTTCAAAAAATGAATGACTCTGTAGAGGTGTCTGTCGATAAGAGTTTCAAATCCTTGAGCGAGCCTTATGTGTGTGCGTGGGGGAGGGGGGTACAGGGTACAGCAGCATGAAGGGTTAGCTGTACTGCAGTTCAAAGAAATTACAATTTCAAAAGGCAGGTCATCATAATAATTCGATCCCTACACCCCCAAATACAGTACATAAAAAGAACACAAATCAACCATGTGCAGTCAAACGCACAGTGTCGCAGTCAAAAGCTACAGCACAGATTGAATATCGTAATATCAAGATGGTTTAGGCAGGCTTGTGTGGAGAAAATAAAAATAAAAAATGAGGAGAAAAAAATATATATATTTTTTTTTGGTCACTCACTCTTGAACTTCGCAAGCAAGCAGTGGTCAATTTACAGACGCATGCGCAGTAATCATCAGCTTTGTACTGTAGCTCCCATCCCAAAGAGGATTACACGCAGGCGCAGTGAGGTGACGCTCGGCTCACCGCGATCACACTCGGTCACTCACTCTTGAACTTCAGTGGTGAATTTACAGACCCATTCGCAGTAATCATCTGCTATCAAGCAGGAATGTGATTGAAACCAGAAAGACACACATTCAAAGGAATGGTGTGGGAGAGGTGTACTGCACTGTAGATAAGATAAGAAGTTGAAATACTGCAGTGCAGTAAATTATCCTGTGTGTGCGGGGGCGAGCGAGGGGAGAGCGCTGTATATGTCGAAATGTGAAACTGTTACAGCACACGCCTATGCGTTTCTACAATTTTCAAATGAGACATACAGCACTGCAAATGCATGTATAAATATGCAAATTTACAATTACTGCGCGTGCACACGCAGACTGTGTACTGACGTAGGTTGAACTGCTAAAGTATTAGACTTCGAAGACAACAGCTCGCGAACGCCCCCCTGAGTTTTTAGACGGTATTGCAGTATTGCAGACAGCGATAATAAAATGCTAATATTACGAGCGCTAAAATAGCGCAATACACTCCGGACAAAAAAATAAAAAACGCTTCTGCCCGCGGTTATCAAAGTTTTGCCGATTCGGCCGCATTAGGATAAAGGCGGCCGCCACTGTATGTCTACTAGCATTTTAAATGATAGTAGATATATTGGACAGTGGGGATCTTATGTGTCAACTTCAAAATTTCTCATGGAAAAATAATTTTTAACTTTCATTGTAGATCCCATTCACTTTCTTCTTACTCGCAACTATTTTTTGTTTGACGGGGTTCACTATCTCCAAACATGTGGAACGGCAATGGGTACCAGCTTTGCCAAATCCTATGCAAATTTTTTCATGGGATGGTTCAACGTGTTTCCAGATTTGAACCCATATAGAAAACACATTATCTTTTACGTTGTTTTATAGACGACCTTATTCTTATCTGTGACGTCACAACACGTTTACTGTTTATTAATTGCATTAATAACAATAATTATCATCTTAAATTCACACATATTTATCACTATCACCAATAATGATATTTAGATCTTCTTTATGTACATTTACCTTTGGGGGCGTGGCCAAAAGCCGAGCGGGGTAGACGCACATCCCATGAGCTTCGGGCCCCAGAGCTACAAAACTGATTTATGTCACTTTAATAGCATCGGCAAATTACCCCCAAACATAACAACGGGAGGCCCAAGTGTGGTAGAGTACTCCGACCACATAACTTCCCACAAAACCCCCGCATCTGCAGGAAAACAACCGGACCCCCAGAGCCTCCCCTCTCCGGTAAAAAAAGATGGCCGCCAGCCGCAAGTAAAAAGGCCCAGCCCTGCTGCAGACCACCCGATACAATGACCTGCAGAGTAGGTAAGCCCCGCAGTGAGGTAGACCTGTCCGGTGGGAGTCCCGATCCAGCACTGAAGAGAACAAGCAGCCGCCGGCTGCAGAGCAAATATAGTGGAAGACCTAGAAGCGTGGAGGGCGGCCATTTTATCTCAGAGCTCCGCTGGGGCACCACCGGAGTGCATGGTCTCACCTCTTCTCCTCCCCCAGTCCATATACCTGCCGGTAACTTCGATTCTCCATCGGACGAGGGGGATTCCGGTGGTAGCTTCCTCAGCCAGTACAAACAACCATCTGCAGTAGGCAGGATGCAGTACCCAAACCCACACAGAGTGTCCCCAACACCCAAAATGGCCACGACGGTTCTATGACTGAAGGAAGTGTGGCAGGAGTGAGAGAGGCAGACCTGTGTCTATGCTAAAAGGACATGCTGAGAGGAATCCTTGTTCAGCCAATCCACCCGGGGATTATGGATCTGTAACCAGGGAAGGCCGAGAATTACTCCTACGAAAGGTGTGTGTATCACATTGAATTGAATCTTCTCCAGGTGATCGCTTCCCGTCTTAAGGTGAAGAACCTCGGTCTCCAGTGAAATGAATGCTGGTTGAAGTGGTCTACCATCAATGGCCTCAAGACCTATGGGGTTCTTCTTACGTCTGAGGGAAATATGGTGACGTTCCGCAAAACCTTGATCTATAAAATTGCCCCCAGAGCCCGAATCTAGGAAAGCAAGAGTAGAGACAAGAAACCCGTCCCCTGAAAGAGTAATGGAAAGGAGAATACTAGGGGGGTTATCAACAGAAATAGAGGAGAAAGTGTTCCCAATGAGACTCCCCTGGTTCCCATGGGAACTTCGCATTTCCTGACTTATTGGGACAAGAATAGGCAAGATGTCCGGGATTTCCACAATAAAAACAAAGAACCGCATTCTTGTGACGTTGCTTCTCAGAATTAGAGAGACTAGTACCTCCCAGTTGCATGGGTTCAGAAGTGTACATTGGTGGTAGTTCGGTTGTGGTTACATGAACAGGGGAGATCCTAGACGTGAGGACTCGGTGATGCGCTCTCTCTGACCTCCTTTCCAGAAGATGGTGGTCCACTTTGATGCAGATGGCGATAAGGTCCTCCAGATTGGTGGGATGGTCGTAAGTAGCCAATTCATCTTTTAGGGTTTCGGAGTGCCCCCACCAGAAGGCAGCCGACAAGGATTCATTATTACAATCAGTCTCTGTGACAATGGTCCTGAATTTCAGTGCATATTTTGCAACTGGACGGTTACCTTGGGAAATATAGAATAGAGTCGAAGCAGCAGATACCTTACGGCCGGGCGTATCAAACACCCTACGGAACTCCCTGGTAAAGGCTCCGATGTCTTGAGTGAGATCAGACCTCTGTTCCCAGATGGCAGAAGCCCAGGCAAGTGCATTATCTGTAAGAAGAGAGATAATGTACGCTACCTACACGTGAAGAGGTGAAGCGGGAGGAATTTATCTCAAACTGAATAAAGCATTGATTCAAGAACCCCCGGCATTCGTGGGAATCCCCACCATAGCGATTGGGTGTAGGTAGCCGGGATTTGAGAAGCGGATGGGAGGCAGACATGACAGGAGGCACTACACCAGAAGTGACAGGATTAGGAACAGGCCGAGACTCATGTATAGAGAGAGTGAGGGATCTGAAGTTCTCCTGGAGGATGTGCATATGTTGGTCATTAGCCACTAATTTTTCCTCAATGCTAGACAAGACGTTGGCGTGCGTGCACAGGACTCTTCCTACCTCAGCGGGGTCGAAGTTTGTGTGGCTGAGCATACTGTAACACGTAGCTCACCACAAACCAGACGCGAGGCTGAGGTAGGGAATTGTATAAATGCCAACCCACAACCGCAAGGGCTCGCCTAGAGTGCAGAATGGTCTTGCAAGCCGGGTCAGGAGTATAGAAGGTAGAGTAGTCGTTATACTTGCCGGGTCTGGATTGGAGAGTAGCGGATCGTTGGGGTACTTTGCCAAGGTCAGGATTGGAGAGTGGAGAGTAGTCGTTGAGGATAGCCGAGGTCAGGAGTAGAGAGTTCAGAATGGTCGTACGTAAGCCGGGTCAGGAGAGGAGAGATGCGGAGTCCAGATACAAAGCAGGGGTCAGGCAGCAGCAGGAACAAGGCAGGAAGCATCAAGGTACAAGGCAGGCTAGCAGCAATGCACAAGGCAGGATTGCAGCAAGGCACAGCGTCACACAAGGTTATGCTCAGCGATGTGTGTCTGGCTTAGCAGGTATATAAAGGAGCTTCCATCCAATGGGAAGTGGGGCGGAACAAGAAGGAACTAAGGGATAGGCTGCTGGGTCGCGCAGGTGTGCCCTATAGTGCAGCCCAATCAGGTCTGGGTGTGGAGCTTCGTCCCGCGCGCGTCACCGACATCAGGTGGTGGCAGCCCGATCGCACGCCACTCGCCACTCGTCACGTGAATGGAAACGGAGCCTGGAGCGGGTCCAGGAGGAGCCTGTCCTGCGCGTCACTGACATCAGGAGATGGCCACCTGATCGCGCCACCCGCACAACACGCATGTCCATCTTTGGAGTGGGGGCGGAGACTGGGGGCAGATCCGGAGAGGCGGGTTAATCGTGCGTCGACCACGCACGCGCTATGGAACCACCATGGGATCACAACTCCCGAGCACCAGATGTGACAGGATGAGGTGGTGAGTTCCGGTCATCAGGATGGCGAATCCTCACACTGTGCCAACCATCAAAAATTATAGGGGCTTCAACCCCCCCAAGTAAAGGGGCTGGTGAAAAGAAAAGCTACCACAGCACCCTTAAACGTCAATTGATTGGCACACTGGGAGCTGATGATCGTCTAAACGATGAGCTCTGCCCCAACAGGGACATAAAAGCGATTTAAAGGAAGATTTACACAACCAAAACTGTACCAAACTACTCTGAACTTTACCATTAGCAATCTAAGATGACTCCAAAACAGCCTCCTCAAAAAAAGAATGCCACGAGTGCCCTGGGCTCCAACTTTCAGAAGCAGGGGGGCGCTCTCCCAGCGCGATCTACAGGGCCCAGCCCAGACGGCGGCCAGGACACGGAGCAGGAGACCACGCAAATGCCGGAACTCCCAAACAATCTCAAGTCACCAGACAAGACTTCCTAGAACCCTACAGGAACCTGAAAGCGCTCCTAAAGAATGAGATAGGAGGTGAAAAAGGAAGTGTCCTCACCGGTAGAGAGAACAAACACGATAGAAAGGAAGCTAGATGAAACGATCAGGAGGTAAGAAAACTAGACTAAAGTGACCGAAGAATTAATAGACAGCGTAGATGACCTGTCATACCAGCACGAGGACATGGAAAACCGCGAGTGGCGGAATAACTTAATGGGTATTTGGCCTACCGGAGTCAGATCTGGCACCAGAGGCCTTAATTTAAAGATGGCTAACGACCATGCTGCTGGATAGAAGAGAAGCCGATCTACAGCTCGACTGCTGTCCTGCGGAGCCCCCGCGGGACGTCATAAGTAGCTTTCACTTTTTCAAAGTAAAAGAAGCTTTCTACTTAGCGTTGAGAGGAACCGGGAACCTCACCTTCGAGGGAATCCATCTCCAAGTCTACAAGGACCTGTCCCCGACCACCCTCACAAGGGGAAGAGCTCTGAGACCGGTGATGGCGGTGCTGAGGGACCAGGGAATCAGATACAGATGGGCTTTCCCCTTCTGCCTTCTGGTGATCAGGGAGGTCAGGGCTCATACGCCGAGAGATCCAACGAGGGCCCCCACATTCTTGGAGGGCCTGGGTCTGGAGTCGAGAGTTGCTGCGGAGGAGGCGACCCCTCCCAGACGTACGCGCCCAAGCTGGGAGATCGCGGGCTCCACAAGAGCCCAACAGAAGAAGGCCCGAACCGCTCAGGAGGAGGCCTAGCTCTCTGGTCCCACGTGAGTACCTCGAGCCCTCCGGGACCAGGACACTCCGGCCTGACTGTTGACTCTTGATTTTTTCCTTTCATCATAAAAAAAAAGTTCTAAGTTTGGTTCTGATCTATATTTTGCTAAGTTTGCTTATGTTCTATACTCTGATAAGTTTGAATATGTCTTATACTTTGCTAATGTTGGTTGTGTTTTACATTATGATATGTCCCCGGGTCGGCTGAATTGTGTGTAGTCAGCCTTAGTTCCCCGAGATGCAACCCCTACAGAGGAGCATGGCTCCCGGTGCGAACCTCGAACCCCCCCTTGGCACTCCCCCCTATCCCAAGTTACCAGGGGACCCCAGGCCTCAGGCATTGCCCACTCAGGGCATCCCGCACTGCCTTTTTTTCCAACCCTCCTCCCCCGTCCCCCATTACAGTCCTCCTGTAACCCACTGAAAAGTGGTAGACTAGCTCAATTTCCTCACTCTCAACCTTCTCTCATCAAACCCTAGCCTGAGACCGGTAGCAATAGATAGAGTTCCTGAAGAGGCGGCCCTATTCACCTATTAATGTCACTGAACATTATCTCTCACAACATGAAAGGTTTTAATAACCCATGTAAAAGACGCATGGCCCTATCAGACTACAAAAGACTGAAAGCAGACATAATACCCTTCTAACTAGAAAGCCCAAGAATCCAGCCTTAGGACAGGGCCTACAAACAAGTCCCACAATGGTGTTTAGAAAAGCGAAGACAATAGCAAACTCTTTTTTTTTGAATCTTCTCCAGGTATCGCTTCCCGTCTTAAGGTGAAGAACCTCGGTCTCCAGTGAAATGAATGCTGGTTGAAGTGGTCTACCATCAATGGCCTCAAGACCTATGGGGTTCTTCTTACGTCTGAGGGAAATATGGTGACGTTCCGCAAAACCTTGATCTATAAAATTGCCCCCAGAGCCCGAATCTAGGAAAGCAAGAGTAGAGACAAGAAACCCGTCCCCTGAAAGAGTAATGGAAAGGAGAATACTAGGGGGGTTATCAACAGAAATAGAGGAGAAAGTGTTCCCAATGAGACTCCCCTGGTTCCCATGGGAACTTCGCATTTCCTGACTTATTGGGACAAGAATAGGCAAGATGTCCGGGATTTCCACAATAAAAACAAAGAACCGCATTCTTGTGACGTTGCTTCTCAGAATTAGAGAGACTAGTACCTCCCAGTTGCATGGGTTCAGAAGTGTACATTGGTGGTAGTTCGGTTGTGGTTACATGAACAGGGGAGATCCTAGACGTGAGGACTCGGTGATGCGCTCTCTCTGACCTCCTTTCCAGAAGATGGTGGTCCACTTTGATGCAGATGGCGATAAGGTCCTCCAGATTGGTGGGATGGTCGTAAGTAGCCAATTCATCTTTTAGGGTTTCGGAGTGCCCCCACCAGAAGGCAGCCGACAAGGATTCATTATTACAATCAGTCTCTGTGACAATGGTCCTGAATTTCAGTGCATATTTTGCAACTGGACGGTTACCTTGGGAAATATAGATTAGAGTCGAAGCAGCAGATACCTTACGGCCGGGCGTATCAAACACCCTACGGAACTCCCTGGTAAAGGCTCCGATGTCTTGAGTGAGATCAGACCTCTGTTCCCAGATGGCAGAAGCCCAGGCAAGTGCATTATCTGTAAGAAGAGAGATAATGTACGCTACCTACACGTGAAGAGGTGAAGCGGGAGGAATTTATCTCAAACTGAATAAAGCATTGATTCAAGAACCCCCGGCATTCGTGGGAATCCCCACCATAGCGATTGGGTGTAGGTAGCCGGGATTTGAGAAGCGGATGGGAGGCAGACATGACAGGAGGCACTACACCAGAAGTGACAGGATTAGGAACAGGCCGAGACTCATGTATAGAGAGAGTGAGGGATCTGAAGTTCTCCTGGAGGATGTGCATATGTTGGTCATTAGCCACTAATTTTTCCTCAATGCTAGACAAGACGTTGGCGTGCGTGCACAGGACTCTTCCTACCTCAGCGGGGTCGAAGTTTGTGTGGCTGAGCATACTGTAACACGTAGCTCACCACAAACCAGACGCGAGGCTGAGGTAGGGAATTGTATAAATGCCAACCCACAACCGCAAGGGCTCGCCTAGAGTGCAGAATGGTCTTGCAAGCCGGGTCAGGAGTATAGAAGGTAGAGTAGTCGTTATACTTGCCGGGTCTGGATTGGAGAGTAGCGGATCGTTGGGGTACTTTGCCAAGGTCAGGATTGGAGAGTGGAGAGTAGTCGTTGAGGATAGCCGAGGTCAGGAGTAGAGAGTTCAGAATGGTCGAACGTAAGCCGGGTCAGGAGAGGAGAGATGCGGAGTCCAGATACAAAGCAGGGGTCAGGCAGCAGCAGGAACAAGGCAGGAAGCATCAAGGTACAAGGCAGGCTAGCAGCAATGCACAAGGCAGGATTGCAGCAAGGCACAGCGTCACACAAGGTTATGCTCAGCGATGTGTGTCTGGCTTAGCATGTATATAAAGGAGCTTCCATCCAATGGGAAGTGGGGCGGAACAAGAAGGAACTAAGGGATAGGCTGCTGGGTCGCGCAGGTGTGCCCTATTGTGCAGCCCAATCAGGTCTGGGTGTGGAGCTTCGTCCCGCGCACGTCACCGACATCAGGTGGTGGCAGCCCGATCGCACGCCACTCGCCACTCGTCACGTGAATGGAAACGGAGCCTGGAGCGGGTCCAGGAGGAGCCTGTCCTGCGCGTCACTGACATCAGGAGATGGCCACCTGATCGCGCCACCCGCACAACACGCATGTCCATCTTTGGAGTGGGGGCGGAGACTGGGGGCAGATCCGGAGAGGCGGGTTAATCGTGCGTCGACCACGCACGCGCTATGGAACCACCATGGGATCACAACTCCCGAGCACCAGATGTGACAGGATGAGGTGGTGAGTTCCGGTCATCAGGATGGCAAATCCTCACACTGTGCCAACCATCAAAAATTATAGGGGCTTCAACCCCCCCAAGTAAAGGGGCTGGTGAAAAGAAAAGCTACCACAGCACCCTTAAACGTCAATTGATTGGCACACTGGGAGCTGATGATCGTCTAAACCAGGGCTGCACAACACGCGGCCCGCGGGCCGCATGCGGCCCGTATGGCCTCTCTGTGTGGCCCTCGATGAGATTTAAAAAAAAAAAAAAAAACTTTGAAAAAAATTTTTTTTGAAAAAAAAAAAAACTTTGAAAAAAAAAAAAACTTTGAAAAAAAAATGGCGCCAATTCCCTGCGGTCCCGGCGCGCATGCGCTAGGCCCGCTCCGTCCCCCCCCCCTTCCCTGCTCCCAACGTGGGCCGGAGGGGGAAGCAACACGCAGCTCCTCTGCGGGCCCGCTCCCCTCCCCCTTCCCTGCTCCCAACGCGGGGCGGAAGGGGAAGCAACATGCAGCTCCTCTGCGGGCCCGCTCCCCCCCCCTGCTCCCAACGTGGGCCGGAGGGGGAAGTAATAATTAAATAATTCAGCTCCTCCAGCGGCCTGCTTCTCACCGCTTCCCTCCGCGGCCAGCTTCTCGCGTCCCCCACGAGCTCACCTCCCGTGCCCTCCTCCCCCCCCTTCCCCCAACCCGCGCCCCCAAGCCCACCTCCCGTCCCAGGCAGCTGCCGCAGGGATATCGGGAGCAGGAGGAGCAAGCGTCCGGCGGCAACCTGCACCCACCCGGGTCAAGGTAAGTCACTGTCACTGTTAGTCACTGTCACCCAAGTCACTGTCACCCAAGTCACTGTCACCCACCCACCCAGTCACTGTCAAGTCACTGTCACCCACCCAGTCACTGTCACCTACCCACCCACTGTCACCCACCCAGTCACTGTCACCCAGTCACTGTCAAGTCACTGTCACCCACCCACCCAGTCACTGTCAACCACCCACCCAGTCACTGTCACCCACCCACCCAGTCACTGTCACCCACCCAGTCACTGTCACCCTGTCACCCAGTCACTGTCACCCACCCACCCAGTCACTGTCACCCACCCACCCACTGTCAGTGTCACCCACCCACTGTCCCACCCACCCAGTCACTGTCCCACCCACCCACCCAGTCACTGTCCCACCCACCCACCCAGTCACTGTCCCACCCTGTCACTGTGTCCCACCCTGTCACTCTTCCCACCCAGTCACTGTGTCCCACCCCGTCACTGTCACCCACCCAGTCACTGTCACCCACCCAGTCACTGTCAACCACTAAGTCACTGTCATAGTCACTGTCACCCACCCAGTCACTGTCACCCACCCAGTCACTGTCACCCACCCAGTCACTGTCACCCACCTATCCACCCAGTCACTGTCACCCACCCAGTCACTGTCACCCACCCAGTCACTGTCACCCACCCACCCAGTCACTGTCAAGTCACTGTCACCCACCCAGTCACTGTCACCCACCCACCCACTGTCACCCACCCACCCAGTCACTGTCACCCAGTCACTGTCAAGTCACTGTCACCCACCCACCCAGTCACTGTCAAGGTCACTGTCACCCACCCACCCAGTCACTGTCACCCATCCAGTCACTGTCACCCTGTCACCCAGTCACTGTCAGTGTCACTGTCACCCACCCAGTCACCCACCCAGTCACTGTGTCCCACCCAGTCACTGTGTCCCACCCAGTCACTGTGTCCCACCCAGTCACTGTGTCCCACCCAGTCACTCTTCCCACCCAGTCACTCTTCCCACCCAGTCACTGTGTCCCACCCCGTCACTGTCACCCACCCAGTCACTGTCACCCACCCAGTCACTGTCACCTACCCACCCAGTCACTGTCATAGTCACTGTCACCCACCCAGTCACTGTCACCCACCCAGTCACTGTCACCCACCCAGTCACTGTCACCCACCCAGTCACTGTCACCCACCCAGTCACTGTCACCTACCCACCCAGTCACTGTCATAGTCACTGTCACCCACCCAGTCACTGTCACCCACCCAGTCACTGTCACCCACCCAGTCACTGTCACCCACCCAGTCACTGTCACCCACCCAGTCACTGTCACCCACCTATCCACCCAGTCACTGTCACCCACCCAGTCACTGTCACCCACCCAGTCACTGTCACCCACCCAGTCACTGTCACCCACCCACCCAGTCACTGTCACCCACCCAGTCACTGTGTCCCACCCAGTCACTGTCACCCAGTCACTGTCACCCACCCAAGGGGGAGAGTGATGTGAGGTGCAAGGGGGGGAGAGGGATGTGAGGTGCAAGGGGGGGAGAGGGATGTGAGGTGCAAGGGGGGGAGAGGGATGTGAGGTGCAAGGGGGGGAGAGGGATGTGAGGTGCAAGGGGGAGAGGGATGTGAGGTTCAGGGGGGGAGAGGGATGTGAGGTTCAAGGGGGGAGAGGGATGTGAGGTGCAAGGGGGGAGAGGGATGTGAGGTGCAAGGGGGGAGAGGGATGTGAGGTGCAAGGGGGGAGAGGGATGTGAGGTTCAGGGGGGGAGAGGGATGTGAGGTGCAAGTGAGGAGAGGGATGTGAGGTGCAAGGGGGGAGAGGGATGTGAGGTGCAAGGGGGGAGAGGGATGTGAGGTGCAAGGGGGCAGAGGGATGTGAGCTGCAGGGGGGAGGGATGTGAGGTGCAAGGGGGCAGAGGGATGTGAGGTGCAAGGGGGCAGAGGGATGTGAGCTGCAGGGGGGAGGGATGTGAGCTGCAGGGGGGAGGGATGTGAGCTGCAGGGGGTGGTGGGATGTGTGTGGGCTGTAGGGGGGTATTGTGTGTTTGATGTGGAGGGGGGTATTGTGTGTTTGATGTGGAGGGGTGTATTGTGTGTGGGTGAGGGGGAGAGATGGGGGTATGAGAGATAGATGGGGAGTATCGCAATGGTTGATAGTGTTGGGTTCTGGGGGAGATATGAGGATGATGATGGGTGCTGGAGGAGAGATGATGATGATGATGATGATTTTACCCGTGCGGCCCAATTTATTTTTCCTTGGAGCAGTTCGGCCCTTCTCACTCTACGAGTTGTGCAGGCCTGGTCTAAACGATGAGCTCTGCCCCAACAGGGACATAAAAGCGATTTAAAGGAAGATTTACACAACCAAAACTGTACCAAACTACTCTGAACTTTACCATTAGCAATCTAAGATGACTCCAAAACAGCCTCCTCAAAAAAAGAATGCCACGAGTGCCCTGGGCTCCAACTTTCAGAAGCAGGGGGGCGCTCTCCCAGCGCGATCTACAGGGCCCAGCCCAGACGGCGGCCAGGACACGGAGCAGGAGACCACGCAAATGCCGGAACTCCCAAACAATCTCAAGTCACCAGACAAGACTTCCTAGAACCCTACAGGAACCTGAAAGCGCTCCTAAAGAATGAGATAGGAGGTGAAAAAGGAAGTGTCCTCACCGGTAGAGAGAACAAACACGATAGAAAGGAAGCTAGATGGAGGACACGCCCCCCCGATGGTGAATGGCAGCTTAGAGTGAGAGCTCCATTCCCCCCGGTGCATAATAGCATAAAATAACAGTTAAAACGCTATCGTCTCCTTAATAAAAGCTAAGCGCAACATACATCAACCTACAGAGATGGCTTCTACCAAAACGGTGCGTAGAAAAACACAGCCAGTATCTACATTTTTTAAAAGTAAAGGTACAGCTAAGGCCGGGACTCATGATTCCCCTGAGCAGCATCCAGCAGCAGACCCTGATATGGACAGCCCTGCAGAGGAGCAGGATGATATGGCAGTGGTGCGGAGGAAAGACATGAAGGAGTTTTGCTCCAACATGAAAAAGTTCTTCAAGACAGAGCTCTGGGCACTAAGGAAAGATGTGGATGCCCTGGGGGAGCGTACTGATACCCTGGAATCTATGTCAGAAGAGAACACCAGCGCCATATCCCAGACACAAACACAAGTGTCCACCCTTAAAGATCAAATCAGATCCCTGGAGGAAAAGATCGAAGACGGGGAGAATCGCGACCGTCGCTGCAATATCCGCCTGCGCGGGGTGCCAGAATCGGTCACGGACCCGGAAGACTTCGCCGCTAAGTGGTTGGAGCATCTGTTCCCAGACCTGACAGAAAGGGACTTAATGCTAGACAGATGCCATAGGGCACTCAGAGGAAGATCCCAGCAGGGGGACCCCCCCAGAGACATCATTATGCGGTTCCACTGCTATCGGATAAAAGAACAAACATGCAGAATTGCCAGAGAGATGAAAACAGTGGAGTTTGAACATATCAAATTTCAAGTATATCAAGATTTGTCCCCAGCTACCCTGGCAAAAAGAAAGGCAATGACCCCCATAACTAGAGCGCTCCGGGACAAAGAAGTGCGCTACAGATGGCTGTTCCCATGTGCAGTCCTGGTTGTGAAAAACGGTGTTGCACACACACTGAAACATGTGGAGGATGGAGAGGGATTCCTCCGTAAGGTCCTTGGCCCCCCGCAAAGCCCCCCTCACCTGGTAGCTGCTGAAGATGGCGCCCCCTCAACCTCATGGCGCGCAGCTGGGAGCCTACGATCCGCAGCTAGAGTTGTGGAAGAACCGCCGAGCTCCACATAGACTCTGCGATTCAACCCCAATAAACATCTAAATTCTCCCCCAAACTCCCCAGCAGGATCCTCTGGAAGGCCCTAGCCAAGGGGTGCTTGTCCGGGAACCCCCATCGACCCCCCCAAGGAGATAAAGAAAACTTTCAGCCCCCGCAGGTCTACTCACTTTTTTTGAGGGGCAGCCATCTTCTCCTGCTCCTTCCCCGAAGCGAGCGGGAGCAGCCCTGCTCTTCGCGGGATGCCTCGATGACGTCACTGGCTCCCGCGAGATTTGAAGCGGGACGCATGCGCGGAGGGACACAGCGGCGACGGCACCGGGCGATGACGTAGCCGAAGCCCTAGACGGCACCAACGGAGTCTCACCGGCACCCGGACTCCCCCCCCCCCCCCCCCCGAGACCCAGATATGTCCCTGAACCGGCGAGACCTAGCAGCCGGACACGCCAGGCGGCGCACCCGGCGATGGGAGCAGAATGAGATGGGACCCGCAGCGGGAGAACCCTTCCGGGCCGGTCCCGATCCCCTTCGACTGCGCAGCTGCATGCGCGCGGTGACGCGTCGGCCACTGGGGGACGCAGGAGAATTGTGTTCCCTGGCTCCGGCACGTCGCGCGATGTGGCTGAGGGCCATAGGGGAGGGGGGGAAACGGGGAGGAGTGTGCGGTGGGTGGGTGGGGTCTGAGTAGCAGAGATGCCTATATGTATATGTGTCTGGATGTCTAGATGCCTGTGTGTGTGTGCCTGAGTGCGTGAATGCCTGCCTCTGTCTGTGTGTGTGCGTGTGTATGTGTATAAGTGCCTGCCTACATATGTGTGTGTGGGTATGTATGTGTATGAGAGTACCTGTATATATGTAAGAGTGCCTGTGGGTATGTGAGGGAGCCTGTGTGTGTGTGTGAGAGTGCCTGTGTCTGTGTATGTATGAGAGTGCCTGTGGGAATGTGAGAGAGCGTGTGTGTGTGTGTGTGTGTGTGTGTGTGTGTGTGTGTGTGTGTGTGTGTGTGTGTGTGTGTGTGTGTGTGTGTGTGAACTTGTATGTGTGTGAGAGAGCTTATGTGTGTGTATGAGAGAACCTGTGTGTATGTATGTGAGAGTGCCTGTGGGTGTGTGAGAGAACCTGTGTGTGTGTGTGAGAATGCCTGCGTGTGTGACTGAATATGTGTGTTGCTTATGATCAGCAACCCCAGCCCAAGCCCGTGAAAGGTGGAGGAGGGAGAGAGTAGGGGGTCCCTCCGCTCGGGCCACGCCCCCTGCCGTTCAGGCCTCCCGATCCCGACCACCCCCCGCTCCGTCTCCCGTTCCCTGCAGACCGCATATCGCGGTCGGTATATGTCGGCGCCTCACCTGTCAGCAATGCAGGAGCACTGAGGGAGGGAACGGGGCCCTGATCTTAGAGGGCTGACGGAGTGGGCTGGTGGGCGGGGGAAGGGGGATGCAAATGCATGCCGGGGTCATCCGAGGGTTGGGGAATCGGTGGCTGCCTCCTGCTTGTCCCCACATGGGAATATGGAACACCATAGGGAGATAGGTCTGCATGTAGTCGACTAACGTCAGCGTCATGTGCGCCAGTGGCCCCTCCGCCTTCTTGGATGCAGCTATATGGTTACAATACATGCAGACCACCGGCACATTAAACGTTCACCACCCACACATTAAAACACAGAGGCACTTAAAGGAGGGGAGTCCGGCACCCTACCATATAGAGAGTAGACACTCACATATAAGAGGATAATGAAAATTAGGTAGCTGGTCCTCTGAACTCCTCACCAACAAGAGTGGTCGGGATTGGCGCTACGAGGACCGCACAATAGGAACCCTTTGGGGGGGCACGGAGCTCCTTACAACCTATAGTCACATAGAGGGCAAAAACAGGAGGAGTAGGGAGAAGTGGAGTTTTGGGGGAAACTCTTTAGGTGGATGTTATGTAAATGAGAGTTTTTTATTGCTAAAGTTATAAGTTATGCTGTTATTTAACTGTTGTCTGTTTAAAGGAGATGCGCCGGCAGGACAGTTCCCTGATCGGCGTGTATGTGTCCTCCGCTACGATCCCTACAGAATAGGGGTCGCAAACAAGTCCCAGGGAAGCCAGGACCCAGCAGGCAGGGAAGATCCCGTCGTCAGTCTGGGCCAAAGGATCCATCCCTTGGGCGCAAGGGCCACTCCCGGGGGCTCCCGGAGTGGGCTCTTGTCTTCATGTTTGTATTTGTTTTTTGTACATTACAGTATCTGTTGTTATGTGTCGTGAACCCAATCCCCTTGTTGTTGACCCTCATGTGCTACTCCCAGTCCCCCCCTCCCCTCCCCCTCCCTCCCCGTTGCCTCCCACTCCCTCCTTACCCTTCCCTCAAATACCTATCTACGAGTAAGCGCCCTGAAGGCAGTGATCGTCCGGCCCTACACATGGAAGCCACGGGTAAGTCAAGCAACATAATGATGCACGTAGTCACACACAGCAATAAATGGCGTTGACTTTTATATCTCACAATGTGCAGGGCTTTAACAACCCCACTAAACGCAAACTAGCCTTCACAGATTATAAAAGAAAACATGCAGATGTGTTGCTCCTACAGGAGACACATTTCAGCAAAACCAATACCCCCAAATATCTTGATAAAGACTTCTCCCAGGTTTTTTCGGCCTCTGCTGAAGTCAAAAAGCGTGGAGTTGCCATCCTATTCCGTAATAGCATCCCTTACGAAGGTCTGATAACCAAACGGGATAACGATGGCAGATTTATTATAATAGTAGGAACTATTAGGGGACAGAAGATCACAATCGCCTGTATATATGCCCCCTGCGAAAAGAGTGCAATTTTCTTCGAGAAATTCTTTAGAATCCTAAACTCGGTTGCACAGGGAAGCGTGGTCTTAGCAGGAGATTTTAATATGGTCCTGCAACCTCACATGGACAGATCAGGTGGAGCTACCCTACACAATAAAGGAGCAGGTATATCCCTACGAAGAGGTCTCAAATGTAACCAACTAATAGACATTTGGAGAGAGCTACATCCAGCAGATAGGAATTACACATTCTTCTCGCACCCACATTGCTCATACAGTAGGATTGATTACTTCGCAGTGTCCTGTCACCTGGTCCCCAAGGTCACCCAAGCGGAGATCCATGATATTTCATGGTCTGACCACGCACCCATAGAGCTCCGGTGCAACAATATTCGAACGGGTAGACCAGGAACGAACTGGAAGCTAAATGAATCCATTCTAAAAATTCCAGAGATCTGTGATACTGTGGGTAATGAGATAGACCAATTTTTCAAAGTAAATGCCGGCTCTGTCTCCTCACATCTGGTCCTCTGGGAGGCGCATAAAGCGACTCTCCGAGGTACCCTCATAAATATCACGGCTAGACGAAAAAAAGAGAGAGAGGCAAAAATTGTCACACTCCAAACTAAATTACAAACTCTCTCCGCCAAACATAAAAAGAAACTAGACCCGCAAACCCTACAAGAGGTAAAAGACACTAAAATTGAATTAAACATGATACTGACCTCCAGGGCTGATAATTCATTGAGTTGGTCAAAGAGGAAATTTTACGAAAAAGCAAACAGGCCGGATACGATGCTGGCCCGCATGCTGAAAGACAGGCAAATTAAATACAACATCCAAGCTTTACGCTTAAAATCTGGTACCCCTACTTCAAACCCACAGAAAATAGTAGATGAATTCGGCTCCTTCTATGAGACACTCTATAATGGTGAGAAAGTGGCACATAATCCTAGCACGAGCAGTAAGCTAAGAGATTTCCTGGCTAGCTCCAACCTGGTGAGATTGACAGAATCAGACAGAGCCTCCCTAAATGCCGACTTCACACACGAGGAGTTGACACAGGCCATTAAGGAACTCAAACCTTCAAAGGCACCGGGGCCGGACGGCTTCTCAGGGTTATACTACAAGAAATTTATCAAATTACTTGCCCCAAGGTTGCTCCAAGTATTCAACGCTATTTTAGCGGGAGCCCCCATCCCCAAGGAGATGTTACAGGCGTCTATATCAATCATCCCGAAACCAGGGAAAGACCCACTAGACTGCAAAAGTTACAGGCCCATATCACTAATCAATACAGATATCAAGCTATATGCAAAGTTATTGGCCAATAGAATATGTCTTATCCTACCCAGACTCATACATCCAGATCAGGTCGGATTTATCAAGGGCCGACAAGCTGCAGATAACACCCGTCGATTTATAGATCTGATAGATTTGGCCACTATTGACACTGCTCAAAGTATGTTGTTAAGTCTGGACGCCGAAAAGGCTTTCGATAGGATAGACTGGCCCTACCTAAAGGAGACGCTTGCGGCATTTGGCTTTGGAGATCGGGTGAGTGATGCGATTCTATCGCTGTACTCTAACCCCACCGCCAGGGTTGTACACCAAGGCTACCCCTCTCGGCCCTTCCAAATTAGGAGTGGTACGAGACAGGGTTGCCCATTATCGCCCCTCCTATTCGCCCTCTGTATCGAACCCCTGGCGGCGCAAATCAGAGGAAACCCTGACATCTCAGGGTTAAACGCATACTCCCAAACCCATAAAGCGGCCCTGTACGCAGATGACATCCTCTTGATGATCACGAAACCCCTCACCTCACTACCGAACTTATTTGACCTGCTAAACAGGTTTTCTAAAATTTCCGGCTTCAAAATCAATCAAGCCAAATCTGAGGCTCTCAATGTCAATCTCCCCAGCCATATAGAAAAACTATTAAAACTAAACTTTAAATTTCACTGGCAACACAAATCTATAAAATATCTGGGTGTCCACATCACCAGAAACGTTAAAGAAATATACGACGCAAATTACCCCAACCTAATCCGGACACTAAAATCAGACCTACAAAAGTGGACATCTAAAAGGATCTCCTGGATAGGAAGAATCCATAGTGTTAAAATGAACTTACTCCCCCGTATTTTATATCTCTTCCAAACTCTCTCAGTGCCACTCAGATTGAAGGACCTGCACTCGCTTCAATCCGACATCTCCAAGTTTATATGGGGAGGTAAAAAACCAAGAGTCAGCAAAATTAATATGAAAAGGCCGGTCTTGGCTGGGGGTCTAGCGGTACCCTGCCTGTTATCATATTACAAAGCGGCACAGTTGAGCCAAATTGTGCAATGGCAGTCTGACCCGAGATCTAAGAGATGGGTCGAATTAGAGAGCGCAGCCTGTGAACCTATAGAATTACGTAATCTAATCTGGCTCCCCAAAATGGTGCGAAAAGGCGCCAACATGCCGCTATCCTCAATGACCAACTCATTGTCAATCTGGGAGGCCACAAAATTTAAACATTCCCTCACAACGACACGCTCTATGATGTCACCCCTGTGGAACAATTCCGAGTTCGTGCCGGGCCTATCGGTCGGTAATATCTCAATTTGGAAAAAGAAAGGTTATAATCGGATTAAAGATCTGGAAGGCCATGACAGAAAAGTTAAGACGTTTGATCACATCAGATTAGAAAAAGAGATCCCCCACTCAGAATTCTTTAGATACCTCCAGATCAGGGCGTTCTATAACAAATTTGCCCCGTACCCACAATTGACACCCTTCGAAAAGCTCTGTCTGGCAGAGACCGACACAAAGGGACTTACCTCGCAGCTATACAGCGAAGTGATCAGTTCTAGCAAACAAACCCATGAGATACCCTCATTTAGATTGCGCTGGGAAACAGACATCGGAGAATGTCTGGAAGACGAGGACTGGAGTGCTATTTTTCTAGCCACAGCAAAGTGCTCCATATGTACCTCCCTCAAGGAAAACGCATATAAGGTCCTGATGCGATGGTACCTTACCCCACTAAAATTATCAAGGTTCGTGCCGGGATCCTCCCCGCTGTGCCCGCGCCAATGTGGAGGATCAGCAGACCTGCTACATATGCTGTGGTCTTGCCCGCGGATCTCCTCATTCTGGGAGACAATTAGACTTTGGATACAGAGACTGTTTGATCTCACTATTCCCCCAGATCCGTGGCTGTTTCTCTTGAACAGACCACTAGCGGGTCTCTCTAAAGCTCATAATAAACTTATTGCTCACTTTGCACTCGCAACGCGGTGTGAGATCGCAGCACTATGGAAAAGCTCAGACATACCAACCATCCCAAAAATTCGGAATCGTATCTGGTTTATCTGCCAGATGGAAAAGTTAACGAGTCTGGTTAACGACACTGGCGACAATTATCTAAAAGTCTGGACGCCTTGGCTGGCACAGACAGACATCCCGGGGTTAGAAAGGGCATCAATCTGGCTATGATAGTTTCCAAGTCCGTTCTCCTTGGGAGAGGTGTGCTACACCCATGCTCGGCATAAGATGATTACATCTCAAACAGGTAACATACCTAGAGAGGCAGCGTAACAACTCTGAGACACACTCACGAACACTAGCATCCATCCCAACCCCCTCTTCCCCCCCTCCCCCCCTCTTCCTCTTGGATCAATGTTTGTCTACCGGTTTGTCCGTCCGTATGGTTGATTGTTTGTCGGTCTTCACGTTTGTTTGTCTACCCATGTAGTTGTCTACCTGTCTATGTATACGTCGTCTGGATGAGTCGTGTGTCAGCCGACTAATCGGCAGGGCGGTTATTGATTCGGTGACTGAGCTTTTACACCTGGTCCCCCCCGATTAGAAGGGGGGTTTGACACCATAATATGGACCCCGGAAAGCGAGCCGTGTCTCGATACCCCTTTAGGCCCACCAGTCTGACCACAGATTAAAGTTCTATTCCATTGATATTAGTAACATTATACTTCCAGATACACTGAGAATCACCATGACATAATGTATTTTGAAATGTATTGTATTGTATAATATTATAAAATTATAAACTAATAAAATTTAAGTTACAAAAAAAAGAAAGGAAGCTAGATGAAACGATCAGGAGGTAAGAAAACTAGACTAAAGTGACCGAAGAATTAATAGACAGCGTAGATGACCTGTCATACCAGCACGAGGACATGGAAAACCGCGAGTGGCGGAATAACTTAATGGGTATTTGGCCTACCGGAGTCAGATCTGGCACCAGAGGCCTTAATTTAAAGATGGCTAACGACCATGCTGCTGGATAGAAGAGAAGCCGATCTACAGCTCGACTGCTGTCCTGCGGAGCCCCCGCGGGACGTCATAAGTAGCTTTCACTTTTTCAAAGTAAAAGAAGCTTTCTACTTAGCGTTGAGAGGAACCGGGAACCTCACCTTCGAGGGAATCCATCTCCAAGTCTACAAGGACCTGTCCCCGACCACCCTCACAAGGGGAAGAGCTCTGAGACCGGTGATGGCGGTGCTGAGGGACCAGGGAATCAGATACAGATGGGCTTTCCCCTTCTGCCTTCTGGTGATCAGGGAGGTCAGGGCTCATACGCCGAGAGATCCAACGAGGGCCCCCACATTCTTGGAGGGCCTGGGTCTGGAGTCGAGAGTTGCTGCGGAGGAGGCGACCCCTCCCAGACGTACGCGCCCAAGCTGGGAGATCGCGGGCTCCACAAGAGCCCAACAGAAGAAGGCCCGAACCGCTCAGGAGGAGGCCTAGCTCTCTGGTCCCACGTGAGTACCTCGAGCCCTCCGGGACCAGGACACTCCGGCCTGACTGTTGACTCTTGATTTTTTCCTTTCATCATAAAAAAAAAGTTCTAAGTTTGGTTCTGATCTATATTTTGCTAAGTTTGCTTATGTTCTATACTCTGATAAGTTTGAATATGTCTTATACTTTGCTAATGTTGGTTGTGTTTTACATTATGATATGTCCCCGGGTCGGCTGAATTGTGTGTAGTCAGCCTTAGTTCCCCGAGATGCAACCCCTACAGAGGAGCATGGCTCCCGGTGCGAACCTCGAACCCCCCCTTGGCACTCCCCCCTATCCCAAGTTACCAGGGGACCCCAGGCCTCAGGCATTGCCCACTCAGGGCATCCCGCACTGCCTTTTTTTCCAACCCTCCTCCCCCGTCCCCCATTACAGTCCTCCTGTAACCCACTGAAAAGTGGTAGACTAGCTCAATTTCCTCACTCTCAACCTTCTCTCATCAAACCCTAGCCTGAGACCGGTAGCAATAGATAGAGTTCCTGAAGAGGCGGCCCTATTCACCTATTAATGTCACTGAACATTATCTCTCACAACATGAAAGGTTTTAATAACCCATGTAAAAGACGCATGGCCCTATCAGACTACAAAAGACTGAAAGCAGACATAATACCCTTCTAACTAGAAAGCCCAAGAATCCAGCCTTAGGACAGGGCCTACAAACAAGTCCCACAATGGTGTTTAGAAAAGCGAAGACAATAGCAAACTCTTTATCACCCACCCTTTTTTCATCTCAAATGTCCACACCAGCCTCATCATCTAGGAGCTCATATAACTTTACCCACTGTAAAATTTGTAAACTGATGAAACCTACAAAGACTTTCCAATCCCGTTACATGTGAAATAAAGGGGTAGGGAGAAGAGTGGAAATATATCCGCATCTGCCTAAAGCAGTAAAGTGAATAAGACTACAAGGTGGTGCAATATAGGGCTAACACATGAAAGCAATAGGAAAGAGAAAGTACCCTATGGAATGCACTCACTATGTAAGAGTGTATATTGATAGTAATAATTAAAACCCTTTTAATGAGTATTAAAAATGATATGGAAAGAGATATCATGTATACAAATCCACGACCTGTCCCTAAGAACCGCTACCTATTAAACTCTTGATAATACAAGTAGCACTATAGCAGAAAAGTAGCTCATAATATTCCATAAAGGATCCCGGTCTAGTCAAATCAGGGTAACTGTCCATAAGTATATCAATTATTCTAAAACATAAAGCATGGAGGGTAAGTAACACCAGCCTAATGCACTAAAGGCACAAAGTTGTACCGAAGCTAAGATATGGCAGTAAATATCAATGGCTACTATTGTTACTATAAAGCAATGTAGTTCACAAAATGTATAAATCTGCTAAGCATATGATAGGAACATGCACCATGCGTACTACTGTGTACAATTTAGTATGGGTCTAACAAATAACTAGCCTAATGCTGGTAAACATTAGTATGTACTGTCTCCCTCACATATCACAGCAAAATCCATAAATAACCCCTAATCTGATTGGGGTACAATATGGTTCCCAACAAATGAGGGGGGAAAAGTATATGGCTGAATATATCGTATCTCACCAGCAGGCAGCTGTATCTAACATATTGACTCACTGCGTTCTAAGGCACATTCTAAACATGTTTTTATGCCCCGAGGCACGGTACTGTAACCGCATCCAATTATAGCCTCTGATGGTAAAAGTAACAAATAAAACCAAAAGATTCAATTCGTTAGAAGTCGCGTGCTCCAAAGATACAAAAAGTCCCCTGTCATTTGGGGTAGCGCTGACACAGATGAATATACATGTAGTGTGGTCATGCATAGATATATTCTAATAATAAATAACGTCCTAGCAATTGGTTATCCAATAGGATTCTCTCTGCCTGAGTTTCTGGAATCTATCTCCTTTGGCAGTCCCCATGCTCATACTCTCAATTCCCAGAATATTTAAACCTTGTGGATCTTGATCATGTTTAAGGGCAAAATGCCTGGATACTCTGTGTCCCATGAACCCTTTGGAAATATTTCGCTTGTGTTCTAGGAACCTTTCCCAAAGCTTCCTTTTGGTTCACCCTACATATTGTAGCCCGCAGGGGCAGGTGAGAAGATAAATCACATGAGTAGTATTACAATTTATGAACTGTTTAATTTTGAACACTTCTTGCATGGCCCTAGATCTAAATTTATTTTCTTTGTTACTGATATTTTGACAAGTGAGGCATCTATTGCCTCCACACTGCTAGCAACCAGATGGACGGACAGGTAACCAACCATATGGGTGTTGTTTCTGGCTTGTTTACATTCTTCCGCAGTAAACTTGGTGCAATTATATTTTTAAGAGATTTTGCTCTTTTAAAAATAACGGAGGGTCTCTCCTCCAGTTCCTCCGTCAGAATTTGATCATTTAACAGTATACCCCAATGTTTGTTTATAATGTTCTCAATTGTTTTGGCCGACTGATTTTGTAATGAATAGGGACTTTTTTTTCTATTCTGTCTTCATTTAGTACTTCTCTTTTTTTATTTTCATTAATGAGTGTATTCCTATTTAGGTTTCTTGCTCTAATAAGGGACCATTCTACTTCTTCTTTTCTATATCCCTTCTCTTCGAACTTTTTCTTTAATAAAAGTGCTTGTTGTTCAAAATCTATATCTTTCGTGCAATTTCTTCTTAGTCGTAAAAACTGTCCATATGGAATGTTTGATTTCCACTTTTTCAGATGGTTACTTTTAGAATGTAGGTAGCTGTTCGCATCTACAGTCTTAAAGTGTGTTCTTGTACAAATCTTGGCTTCCTCATTAAAAATAATTAGATCTAGATAGTCTATAGAGTGAGCATCATGTTTTGCTGTAAATTTCTAATTCATTTTGTTTGAATTAAGAAATACAATAAAATCAGTTCCTCACCCCCCTTCCAGATAAAAATTAGGTCATCTATAAATCTTCTGTAAAAAAGTATATCTTCTAAAAATGGGTTATTATTCCATATATTCTGTTCCTCACAGTATCCCATGAACAGGTTAGCAAAACTGGGAGCGAATTTGGTACCCACTGCTATCCTACAACATTGTTGGTAAAATTTCCCTTCAAAATTAAAATAATTGTGGGTAAAAATTAATCCTATACATTTTATAATAAAATCAATATGATCCGGGCACATTAAAAGATCTTTTTGTAACAAGTATCTTGCTGCTTCCACCCCTTTCTCGTGCTCTATGCATGTATACAGTACCGACACATCGCACGTGACCTAGATCAGATCGTCTGACCACGTGAAATTCTGGATAAGATCCAACAAATGCTCTGTGTCTCTTAAATGGGATTGCAAATTTTTGACATGATTCTGTAAAAATGAATCTATAAATTGTGATAAACTTGATGTGATTTAATCGATGCCCGATACTATAGGTCTCCCTGGTGATTCCATGAGGCTTTTATGTATTTTGGGTAAATGATAAAAAAAATTGGTGTTCTGAGGTGAGGAATATTTAAAAATGCATACTGTGATTTGTTTAAAATGTTCCTATCCAGCCCATCTTTGAGAAGTTCTACTAGTGCCTTTTGATAGCCAAAAATTGGGTCAGAATTTAACTCTACGTAGGATACCACATCTCCTATGAGTCTCATGGCCTCCTTCATATACTCAATTTTGTCTTGTACCACAATCCCTCCACCCTTGTCGGCTTGTCTTATGACCAAATAATAGTTATTTCTTAGATCTTCCAGGGCCGTTTTCTCTATTTGTGTTAGATTGTCTGTTCCGGTGAGGAGAGGCAATTCAGCGGGCACCACGAAGCAGAAGAAAAAAGTTGCTGAAGCTGGACTGTGCTGTATAACAATTCCTATTGTCGGCAATAATATGTCCAAAGATGACAAGCTAAGTATTCGAAGTTTGATGACCAACAAAAACTTGGTCATAAAAAATGCCGACAAGGGGGGTGCAATCGTTGTGCAAAGTAATGCCAAATATCGATTAGAAGCATTAAAACAACTACACGACATAAAGTCATATAAAACCCTCAAATCTGATCCCACTGATGTTTTTGCAAAACAGTTAAATATTATTCTTGACTTTGGTGTTATTTTACAAGTGTTGAGCGAGAAGGAAAGAAGCTTCCTGTCTGTTCAAAATCCAGTAATCCCCATTTTTCACCATCTCCCAAAGATCCATAAATCTCTTGTCGACCCTCCAGGGCGACCAATTATATCGAGTATTGGATCTTTGGGAGATGGATTATCCAGATACATTGACATTTTTTTGCAACCACTGGTCCACAAACTTCCGTCATACCTACAAGATTCCACAGACTTATTAAATTCACTTGCTAAATTCACTTGGTCCCCTAATTATTTATGGGTCACCTTAGACGTAACGTCCCTCTACACCATTATTGATCACTCACAAGGCATTACAGCAGCACAATATTTTCTTAATCAATCACTGTTATCACCAGCACAGATCACATTTATTTTAGAATCTATTTTATTCTTACTCACTCATAATTATTTTCTTTTCGACACCACTTATTATTTACAGACACGGGGTACTGCAATGGGTACATCATTCGCACCGTCTTATGCAAATTTGTTTATGGGGTATTGGGAGCACGCACACATTTTTAGTCACACTAATTCTTTTCGTAAAAACATCACTTTCTATCGGAGATTTATTGACGATCTGTTTCTAATTTGGGAGGGTGACACAAGGTCCCTGACGGAATTTGTGGACCAGTTAAATAAGAATGATTATAATTTACATTTTACTTTTTCACATCATGAACAAAGGATCGAGTATCTGGATTTACTTTTATCTGTTGACTCATGTCAATCTATTCAATCTGACATCCACAGAAAGCCAAATTCAAGGAATACGTTTCTTAAAGCTAACAGTGGTCACCCACGCCCCTTAATCAAAGGCATACCGAAGGCACAATTCCTAAGGTTGAAACGCATTTGCTCAACAAATGATTCATTTGTAGAGCAATCCAAAGAACTTGCCTTGAGATTTTTCAACAGGGGATACAGTAAAATGGACTTACAGGAGGCTTTCGAATATGCGTTTCAAATTCCACGCACAAAATTGTTGAAGAAAAAAATTAAAATAGATTGTAAAAAAGAATCAATGCCACTCTATTTTATCACACAACATAGTCGCCAAGCAAATAACATCCGCTCCATTATATCCAAACACTGGAACATCTTGTCATTGGACAGTAAACTTAAGCCACACATTGAGAAGTTACCTAAATTTGTGTTTAAAAAAGCTAAGACCATCTCTAACTATATATCACCAAGTATGTATACAAAACCACACATGAAAACCAAGGGTTTTGTTCCCCCGATAGGCTTCTTCAAATGTGGCTTTTGCAAAGTCTGTACTTACACTGGCGACACAGTTTATTACACTGCGGCCAGATCCGCAAGCCGGGAGATTTCCCGGCTTGCTAGTGGCCGCCCCTCGGCGTGCCGCGCGTCATAGACGCGCGGTCACGCGTCTTCGGGAGCGTGCGCCCCCTGCACGCGCGTCCAGGGGCTCCCCGAGGGAGCCCTGGTGTCCCGCGATCGCGGGACAGCGGCAGGGGGTTCCGGGGGACCCGGCGGACCCGGCAGCGGTAGGGAGAGCGCCCCGATCGGAGGGCGCTCTTCCGCTGCTTCGGCGCGCGCCCGTCACTCTCGGGCGCGCGCCAGGCTACTGCTGCGGCACAGAACGGGCAAATGCTCGAATAAACTGTGCCGCAGCAGTATGCAAAACCAATCAAAACAATTCAGTCAAAGATAAACAAAAACAAAACCAAATTGAGGAGTTTTATCACGTGTAATACCAACTATGTGGTATATCTCTTGACATGCGGTTGTGGCATGGGCTACATAGGGCGAACTATACGGCCATTAAAACTTTGAATAATGGAACACATTAGAAGTATTAAGAACAAAGACCAGAGGTTCCCTGTGGCACGACACTTTATGGAATGTCCCAAAGGAAAGTTAGACCATCTTACTTTCAGTGGTCTAGAACACATTCCACTCCCAGTCCGACGTGGAGATCGTCAGAACATTCTCAATCAAAAAGAGATGTTCTGGATCTTCACACTAGATACCATGACACCTAGAGGTATCAACGTGGACTGGGAGATAAAACACTTTTTATAGAATGTTTGCCTCTTGCCACAGGGAACCCTGTACAACAAGCGTCCCATTTCTTGTAGTTCGCCCATGTGGCCCATCAACATACTCTTTTATTCAATGACTATTATTAACATGTTAGGGGGAAGAAATACATTATATATATAAAATTACCCCCGTCTCCATGCAACTTCCAGCTTTAATGTCCAATATACGCTTGATATGTTAACATACTCTATATTTGGTCCTTGGATTTTGTGACTAATGAAGAGTTGCATATCAGCATGTTTTTGCTCACTTACTCGAGTCCATATGTTAATATATGATTACAATATATTTTGATAATATACCAATTCAATGTTTCCCCCCCCCCTCCCCTTCCATTCCCCCCCCCCCTTTCCCTTTCCCTTTTACCTTTTCCCTTCCCCCCCCCTCTCCCTCCCTTCCTTCCTCTCCCCCCCCTCCCCCCTTCCTTTCCCTTCCCCTTTCTCCCTCCCTTTCCCATTCCCCTTCCCCTTCCTCCCCCTCCCTTTCCCCTCTCTCCCCTTCCCCCTTCCATCCCCCCCCTCCCTTTCCCCCTTCTCCCTCCCTCCACCCTTCCACTTCCTTTTTTTCCATCATCAAACGAGATCTGCAATGTTCACACTGGTGCATTCTATTACTTACAATGATGAATTTGACTATCAATATTACGCTGAATCATGTAATGTTGTGTTAGTCTAGTTATATTACATAATCGCACTGATGTCATTATATCTTTAAACTCTCTAATTGTAATTGATTACTATTTGATTGAACAATGATACTAACAAACTGTACTAATTATAACACAAATGTACTAATTGTATGTCTTAATACCATCGGAATATTGATAATTAGATTATTTTGCTTTCTACAACAATATATATATACTCTATGAAATGTATGTTTTCAAATCTTTTGTACTTTATTAACACTATGAATTGTATTGTCATACTATATTTAACATGTAGAATGCTCAAATGTTCTTTTCAATTTTGTTTTTAACTTCCCAGTCCCAACTGCGCATGACACTGATGCCCATGGGTGCCGCGCGATTGTCATCCAGCCGGGACTCAGTATCCCATCATGCAGCTTGCGGCAGGCCATGAGCTCATTGGCTGGATGGCGTCACATCCGGTTTACTCCGTGTGAGCGCCGTCAGGCAGTGAGCTTGGCATCCCATCATGCCGCTCGCGACATACTTACAGCCCATTGGCTGGATGACGTCACATCCGGTTTACTTCCGGTATATCAGTGGCCTGCACACGGGTAATGTACTCTTTGAAAAAGCCCAATCTCTGGGTGAAACGCGTTAGAGGCGCAGGGGTATGCGTCCCCCCTCTTTTTAACCATGCTTTATTAAAGGAATTGTTATACAGCACAGTCCAGCTTCAGCAACTTTTTTCTTCTGCTTCGTGGTGCCCGCTGAATTGCCTCTCCTCACCGGAACAGGTACACTCTCTCTGCTTGTTATATCAGCCTGGAGCACACAGAACCGGCGTTCTTATATATGTGAGTACAATTGCTGCCCCATGAGAGCTGCCCCAGGCATATAGGTTAATTCAGTTCAGAGAGACTGGAGAGGTCAAAGGGGGGGTTTAAAGACTCCCCCCTTACAACTCTGCATATCTCTGCCATACCTGGTGCCATCTAGGGGTTTTATGCATACAGCCTCAAGCACGCATTATCACACCAAGTGATCCGGTTCAAATGCAGTTAGATATACTCATTTTTTATCATTGTGGGTTAATACAAAGCTCTGTAGCACCGGGTGATTGGGGTCCTCTACCCCATATTTTTGTTTTCCTGTGTTAGATTGTCGACAATTTCTGTTTTGGATTCACACATTTTCTTAAAATCTTTAAAAACGAATTGAAGAAACACGTCAATATTATGACCCTTTGAATGTGCCGTATAAAATGTGGACTTAGGTTTGAAGTTTGTATGCCTAACATTAATTCCAAGTTCTGTCTCTAATGTATTAATTTCTGCTGCATCTAGTTCACCATTATCGTTTATCAATGCAATCATATCAGTCAAATAAGTTTGCTCCCTTTGATTGAATCCAGCATCATATCTCGGTAAAACATCGTCCATCTTGTTCTTAAGAAAATGTCGTTTGAGGGTCAGTTCCCCTAGCGAATCTGTGTAGGTCTATAGACAGATCAAAGAGGTTGGGGATGCCGGTGGGGGCAAAAGACAGACCTTTCTCCAAGATACTGATCTGTATAGGGTTCAGGGTATGTGAGGATAAATTAAATATGCTCTTGGCTTTTCCTTCCTTGTTTAACTTGGTTTGTTTCTTTTGCTGAGCTTTTTTGCCCCCTCTTTTTCTACTGTAGCTTTCGTACTTCCCTTTGTGTCTGTGCTAATTGTTTTTTTTCCTTAATTGCAGTGTTTCTTCCTGTAGTAAATGTGAGTTGTTTTTGTCCTGTTATGTCTGACCTTTTGCTGTTGATCTTGTCTCCCTCCCTAAAAAAGTAACTGGAGTAGAGTGGGATGGGATTTCAGTACTGAACTCTTTAGATCTTGCCCCTCTTGGGTTATCTGTATTTGTTTTATCAGATACTTGCCCTAGACCTTTCTAGTCTAGGCGTTTGTCCCTGGCTGTTCACCCTTGATGTATGCTTTGGCTCTAATCTTGGTGTATGTGCCTGGTATCTACTGTTTCCATTTCTCCAATTCTGTTCTCTATCCTGTTCTCCCTGATTTGTGTTGCGTTTGTTGTAGTATTCTACCGGGAGCTTTGTCCTTGTCCTACCGTAGCTCCTATACTCATTTTGATAGGTATTAAGGTGTTTTTAGATCCCCAATTTCAATTTTTCTCTAAATTATAATCTTGTCTGTCTCACTCGAATTTTTTATTTTTCATCTCAAGTATTTAGTCTTCAAACGTTTCCATTTTAGTATCAATATTGATTTTTAGTTCCTTGAATTCTGATCATTCATTATGAGCTTTTAGCTCATTTTGGAGTTAAGTGATCCCCTAATCTGTGCTTTCTTATTTCTTTTCCCTGTAGCTGATTAGTAATCTTATCAGGGCACATGAACCTGCATCAAGTATCTCATGCCATGTCCGAATGAATTCTTCAACATTAAACGTGGGATTTTTTAATAACCTTAAACCTCTAGGGATTCTCCCTCCCTCCAGGTGTTTCTTTAAAAAAAAAACCCACCAGTTTTTTAACTCAATTTTTAGGAGATCTTCAAGTTTATTAAAACCAGTAGCTAAGTCATACCTTGGTTCTTCTTCTATTGATTTTGTATGATTAAGAATATCCTTTGTTAGGATTTTTCTTTTTTGGAATCTGTCATTACCCGTTGCGAAACTAGCCATGCTGATAATGTGTGTTGCACCTAAGTGCCCCTTCTATACCGTGGATAGCGTTAGCAGCACACTTCTGATTTGTCTAGTGTAACACTAGGCGTATATGGAAGTACAGGGGATGGGGGAAGGAAATTGAGTGCACGTGCCAAACCACTATTGGTATATGGGGGTACACCGAGTTGCAATGGGGTAAACTGTTAAGGACAACACTAAGCCCAGTGGAAATGGCTATGTCTGTTCAGCTGTGTGTGCTCAGATGATAAATGACATGAACCATGTGCATAGACATATAGACTGGGTGGTAGCTATAAGTCCTGTGAGTTTCTGCACAGGATTAACACTGAATAAGCAACATGTGTACAAAGAACAATGCTCTCTGCAATCCACCTTGTGTAATTTCAAGTTGAGCCTTAAAATAAGGATTATGATGGTTACATTTGGTGTGCAGGATGACAGTTCAAATGGTCAAGCTGTTCTATGCAATAACACAAAACTGAGCACAATCTATACCTGGGAATATGATGGTATGTGAAAAAATTAACAAACAATAGCCCATGTGTTAATGACTATATTGCATGTGCGGCTGCAAGGTCCATGTATACAGCTGGGATATAATTGTAGATCCCTGATCTGTCCAAAACAAAAAAGCGTACTGTCCTATATGCTTTAAAAATGTGTTAAGTCCAAGAACAATTGGTTGTGTGATAGCTGCCCCAAAATGACGCATAACCAATCCTGCAGAAAATAGCAACAAGACAAAACACAAAAAAGCAGGGGCGCTTATGTAACAAATGTGGTGATGTATTAGAGAATCATTGTATTACAACAAACTTGGTATTGCATTGATGTTCGAATAGAAACCTCACACAGGCAAAGTTTTTTGTTTTATTTATTTATTTTTCTATTCGAATATCAATGCAATACCAAGTTTGTTGTAATACAATTATTCTCTAATACATCACCACATTTGTTATATACTGTAAGTGCCCCTGCTTTTTTGTGTTTTATAAAAATACCCAGGCATCAAATGTGAACATAATAAGAGCATAATTATAAATAGATAGAATAATGATAATAATAGGAAAAATAATATGAAATGATGTATAACCAAATGTCCAAAATACCATAATATGTAGACCATGAAAGCAATACTTTCTCAGTTTATATAGAAAGAAACCATTAGTACTCTAGATTTAATAATAGAAATGAACTAGAATACACACATATATGAATCAAAAATGTATCCAAATAAATTAAAATTTATCCAAATAAAGAAACACATTCGCAAAGGGAGATGCACTGGACCAAACTCTAAAACAAATCACTCCACAAGAAAAGGTTTCAATTCCCAATCAGTATTAATACCATTTGGGTACAGAGTGTTCATAGTTTAAATCCAGTGCATCTCCCTCTTATTCAAAACATTCAGCCTATCCCCACCTCTAGGATGACATGGAACATGTTCAATTCCTACAAAGGAGAAATTTGAGATACCTGCTTGAGGACAGGCTGAAAAATGGAGAGAAACTGGATGTTTGTCATCTTTCTTTTTAATAAGACGTACGTGCTCCATAATCTGTGACCGTAAAGGTCTTATAGTGCGCCCAATGTATTTCTTATGGCAACCGCACTGTAAAAGATACACAACGAAACATGTGTGACAGTTAATAAAACTGTTGATGCAATGATTAGACTTATATGATTTAATATATTTGGTAGATTTTGAGTATTGGCAAATATAACATCTATCGCAAGTGAAAAAGCCTTTTGGGATCTCTTGTATCTCTTTATAACTATCATCAGACCTAAACAAGCTAGGCGAGAGATAGCCAGCCAAAGTTTACCTTTCTTAAAGGCAAATTTAGGGCCCTATTAGACAATGGACGAAATATCTTTGTCCAAAGACAGCGTATTCCAATGTTGATGGATAATAGCTCTTATTTGCCGTGTCTGTCGATTAAAGGTAGTAATAAATATTGGACACTCAGTATCTTCCCTCACATATTGTTTAGATCTTGTTCTATACTTAGTACGCCCCTGCATTTTCTGTAAAAGATCTGATCTATCAAGGGTTTTTGCTTGTAGAAAGGCATCTCTAACATCGTGTGATGAATACCCCCTTTCAACAAAACGTCTCATCGTTTCTTTGGATTGAATTTGAAAGGCCTCTTCACTTGAGCATAATCTTTTCAGTCTAGTAAACTGTGCCTTGGGGATACCCTTGATAAGGGGTTTAGGATGACAACTCTGGGCAGACAAAGTGAATTACAGGAATGTTCTTTCCTATAGATGTCAAATTGGATGGATTTGTCAACATCAATATATAAAGTGAGATCTAGATAATTAACATCGTGCAAATTGTAATTGTAATTCAAACAATTGGTATTTAAATACTCAATAAATGTCATAGGGTTTTTTTATTTTAAATTTTTTTTTGTAAATCTTGATATCCTTCACTTTTCCTTTTGTTTTAAAGTAATTATGGATGTTCTCATAACACAAAAACAGCTACAGTATAAGTGTAGGGTAATACTGTAGGTACAAATATTTGTGTACCTTATATCCTGGGGCCATTTTAATAGTAACATGGAACCCGAGCATTAATCCTTTCGTGAATAACAAAATTTGAACTCTTCATTGCAAGACCCACTGCAAAACTATATTGCGAGCCTTACAGTAGTCAAGATTGAAATATTGCATTGTCAGTGTTGGTAGACAATGGAGTAAAGAGGCTACTCAGCACTGCATGTATTAAAAATTCACACACAAAAAAAAAACACTTTTTTGTTTTTAAGATCATGTATCATCTACTTAAGACCGCTTCTCTATGATGCACATTCTAGTAATAATGCAAACTATTTTGAATCACAGAGAAGTAGTCCAATGTTTTAAAGGTGCAGTTACTCCAGGGACCAACATAGGTCCAGACATGGCAAATCCTGGAAGTTTGCCAAAAACTGGAGCCACGTTATCACCGCGTTATAAGCGGATCACCATTGCCATGTATATATGTAAGCACCCCATATATACAAAACAATTAGCTCATAATTGGCAAGTGCACGCATCATAAATAGTATAAAAAAGATACTTCACCAAAATCAAATGACCAGGGAAGGAGACACAGCACTACAGGTAGATGGAAAAAAAAAAAGGTATTTAATCCGTATCCAATGTTTCGGAGCCATCTCAGAGCCCCTTCATCACCCACTCATGCACCTCCCTGATGAAGGGGCCCTGATGAGATGGCTCCGAAACATTGGATACGGATTAAATACCTTTTTTTTTCATCTACCTGTAGTACTGTGTCTCCTTCCCTGGTCATTTGATTTTGGTGAAGTATTACATATATATATATATAGTGGCGGCTGCCTTTATCCTAATGCGGCCGAATCGGCGAAACTTTAATAACCGCGGGCAGAAGCGTTTTTTTGTTTTTGTCCGGAGTGTATTGCGGTATTTTAGCGCTCGTAATATTAGCATTTTATTATCGCTGTCTGCAATACTGCAATACTGTCAAAAAACTCAGGGGGGCTTTCGCGAGCTGTTGTCTTGGAAGTCTAATACTTTAGCAGTTCATCCTACGTCAGTACACAGTCTGCGTGTGCGCGCGCAGTAATTGTAAATTTGCATATTTATACATGCATTTGAAGTGCTGTATGTCTCATTTTAAAATTGTTGAAATGCATAGGCGTGTGCTGTAACAGTATCACATTTCGGCATATACAGCACTCTCCCCTCGCTCGCCCCCGCACACACACAGGATCATTTACTGCACTGCAGTATTTCAACTTCTTATCTTATCTACAGTGCAGTACACCTCTCCCACACCATTCCTTTGAATGTGTGTCTTTCTGGTTTCAATCACATTCCTGCTTGATAGCAGATGATTACTGCGCATGCGTCTGTAAATTCACCACTGCTTGCTTGCGAAATTCAAGAGGGAGTGACCAAAAAAAAATATATTTTTTTTGTTTTCCTCATTTTTTTTTTTCTCCACACAAGCCTGCCTAAACCATCTTGATATTACGATATTCAAATCTGTGCTGTAGCTTTTGACTGCGACAATGTGTGTTTGACTGCACATGGTTGAAATTGTGTGCTTTTTATGTACTGTATTTGGGGGTGTAGGGATCAAATTAGTATGATGACCTGCCTTTTGAAAATATGCCATTTCTTTGAACTTCAGTTCAGCTAATCCTTCATGCTGCTGTACCCTGTACCCCCTCCCCCACGCACACACAAGGCTCGCTCAAGGATTGATTTGAACCTCTTATCAACAGACACCTCTACAGAGTCATTCAGTTTCTGAAGTTTGCCATTGTGTTTTTAATCCGTCCCTAGCCGAGCGTCACCTCACTGCGCCTGCGTTTAATCCTCTTTGGGATTGGAGCTACAGTACATAGCAGATGATTACTGCGCATGCGTCTGTAAATTCACCACTGCTTGCTTGCGAAATTCAAGTGAGTGACCAAAAAAAAAATATATTTTTTTTTTGTTCTCCTCATTTTTTTTCTCCACACAAGCCTGCCTAAACCATCTTGATATTATGATATTCAATCTGTGCTGTAGCTTTTGACTGCGAAAATGTGCGTTTGACAGCACATGGTTGATTTGTGTGCTTTTTATGTACTGTATTTGGGGGTGTAGGGATCAAATTATTATGATGACCTGCCTTTTAAAAATATGCCATTTCTTTGAACTGCAGTTCAGCTAATCCTTCATGCTGCTGTACCCTGTACCCCCCTCCCCCACGCACACACACAAGGCTCGCTCAAGGATTGATTTGAACCTCTTATCGACAGACACCTCTACAGAGTCATTCAGTTTCTGAAGTTTGCCATTGTGTTTTTAATCTGTCCCTAGCCGAGCGTCACCTCACTGCGCCTGCGTGTAATCCTCTTTGGGATGGGAGCTACAGTACATAGCAGATGATTACTGCGCATGCGTCTGTAAATTCACCACTGCGTGCTTGTGAAATTCAAGAGTGAGTGACCAAAAAAAAATATATATATAATCCTCTTTGGGATGGGAGCTAGTTGATGATTACTGCGCATGACTCACCCATCCCCCCCCCCCAAACCCTTTGAGGCTTTGTTTACGGTAACGCTTTTGAAAATCCCTTCTCGAATTTGATATGTAAATCTGATTTGCACAGCACTGTGAGAATTGAGAGTTAAAAAAACATTATCTGCATCATGTTGTTGATGCAGTAAATTACCACTTTTTTTGTCATTCTTTCTTTTTCTTTGGTGTAGGTGTGTGTGGGGGGGGGGTGTTGTCAATGATTATGATTATCATGAATGTAAATAAATATTTATTTTATTTTTATCAGGAACAAAAAAAACCAATATACAAATTATCATGAATAATACAAAATGCAGTCTTTATTACAGTAAGTTCTTCTGTCAGATGGAAATTGAGGGCCGGTGGATAATCATGAATAATGCACATTGATAATAATATTATTTAATAATATATAATAATATATACTGCACCGACACACTTTATTCGAGCAAATACCCAGTATATACCTGGCAGATACCTGGAATGCGCCGCTCCTCACCTCTGACAAGCCCCGTTGCGTATGCCTTCCCAGCCTGGGTTCATGCCTGGCTGACGGGCGGCTGATCTGTTAAATGATAATGATTAGGATTTAATAGGCTGCAATGCTTCGCGTGTCTACCAGATGGCATAAATTCATTAATTGTAATGCAGTATATATATATATACTGTGCAGTATTGCAGCCAGCGGGAATAAAATGCTTCAATCCCTGCCTGGAAAATATCTCAATGCACTCGGGCAGAAAACAGTCACAAACCTCAATACACCCGGGTATACCCGAATTCGTGGGACTAGCCGAGCTCGAATAAAGTGTGTCGCCAGTGTATACTGTATAGTAATATAATTGTTTCCGTCTTTATCTTCTTCCTCAATCTGTGTACAGTACAGTAGTTCATTGAGAGAGGGGAGGTTTTGTGTACATCATGACTGCAGTTTAGATACTGTACACTTAACTGTACAAACAGTTCACAGACTTTACACGATACCACCCCTCTCTCCCAGGCCATCCTTTTTTTCTGAAAAGACAAGAAAACAAAAAATTAGTGCAGTTATGTGCATACTGTATTATGGCATTGTGTGCTGTGTAGTACTGTCAAACTACTCTATACTGGAACTACTGTATACTGTGACTACTGTTAAATACTTTGTAACCAGATGGCTGGTGCTGCTCTCTCTGGAAAGAAAAAAATTGAGCAGTTACAGCAGGTGCATACTGTATTATGGCATTGTGTAATGTATAGCTACTCCATATTGGACTACAGTATGCAGTTAGTAATGTCAAACTAGTCTATACTGGAACTACTGTAAACTCTGACTACTAGGAAAGAAAAAATCTGTGCCATACTTACCTGTATCATACTGTACTTACAATAATTCAGTACAGTACTACAGTATACCATACTGTATTATGGCATTGTGTTCTGTATAGCTACTCCATATTGGACTACAGTATGCAGTTAGTACTGTCAAACTAATCTATACTGGAACTACTGTATACTCTGACTACTAGGAAAATCTGTGCCATACTTACCTGTATCATACTGTAGTTACAATACTACAGTACAGTACTATACCATACTACCTTCCTGCTGCTTGCCCATTACGCGCGATCACAATGGGCAGCACTGTCGCAATATGGTCAATATATTTATTGCATCGTTCCACGGTGAGTACATCATTCCAAAAACTCATTATGCCATGCGCCAACTCATCCTTTTTGGAGGGTTTCACGACTTTTCGGATATGGTCCATCAGCTGATGCCAGACCATTTCGATCGGATTGAAATCTGGCAATCTGTCATTGGAGCGGGAAAAAAGGACAATTAGTTTAAGAGATACAGTACACAGTAAACTCAGTGGGAAAAAATGAGACACGGTTACCGCACTTACTCCGCTGGCGACTTCACCCAGTTGATACCGCGCTCAAGGATATGCGCTGTTGATACGGTGTGCTTCGGATCGTCGTCCTGGTAGAAAGGGTGACCATCCGGGAACTCACGTGTGATGTATTCGACAATCTCAGGCACAATTTTCTCTTGGAAGAAAGCTTTATTCATGATTCATATAACAAGAAAAGAAAAGTGCTCAAAAAACTGCACACTAGTACAGTACAGTGCTTAAGGCACAAGCATGTGACATACATTTTACTGTACCTTCAAAGATGTCGATGCATCCTGGTCCACGCCTAGAGATGGCACCCCACACATGCATCTTCACTGGGTGTTTTGGACGCGGCTTCATAGATATGCGACCTTTTTTGTGGAATGCAAAGGTGGCAAATCTCTCCAGCGAAACAGTAGACTCGTCAGTGAAGATGCAATCCTGGAAAGTTTCTCCACTGTCGACCCATGCCTGGGCCTGGACCACTCTCTTGATTTTGTTAACGTCCCTTATCATAGGGTACGCTCTGTAATGACAAGGAATAAATAATTTTAGAGGTACAGTACAGTTTCTTAACCAACACTTTTACCTCCTGTACTGTCCAGTACTAACCTCACACGTCCATATTTCCATTTAATTCTGCGTCTCATCTTCTTTATGCTGGTCTCGGATACAGTGAGATTGTGATTTTGCTGCAGAGTGTATTTGACCCTAAAAGCACTCTTGTCATCATTCTCTTCACTTATTTTGTCGACCAGAAGAGTTGTCTCCCTACAATGTACAGAAAAACAACAATCCGGTAAGTTACAGTGCAGTAGGCCACAAGAACAGCACATCATTTGCAGTAAAAATAGTATACAATGAGATAGATCTACACAATATATTGTTCTATTAATATGCAGCAATATAAACAATATATATACTGTTGTTATAAAAATATACAGAAATAACTAGAAAATTAGAAAGATCTACACAATATATTGTTCTATTAATATGCAGCAATATAAACAATAAATATACTGTTATAAAAATATACAGAAATAACTAGAAAATTAGAGAGATCTACACAATATATTGTTCTATTAATATGCAGCAATATAAACAATAAATATACTGTTATAAAAATATACAGAAATAACTAGAAAATTAGAGAGATCTACACAATATATTGTTCTATTAATATGCAGCAATATAAACAATGTATATACTGTTGTTATAAAAATATACAGAAATAACTAGAAAATTAGAGAGATCTACACAATATAGTTCTATTAATATGCAGCAATATATGATATATTATTGTATTATATAGTTATATAAATATACTTACGCGTTAGGTATAGTTGGTGTCCTCGTGCGTTGTCTGTTTTTTCCGTGTGCATGATAGCACACGGTGGTTGATGGCACAACGAGGCCAGAAGCAGCTAACCAGCGTTGGATATCTGCAATCCGGTGTCCGCTCGTGTACATCTCCTTAATTCTCATGCTGAGATCCTTTGAAATCTTTTTAACAGGCATTGCTACGAGTAGAAAGAAATACAAACACAAGAATGTATATTCGATGTTTAGTCGATGTGTATTCAATGTGCAGTGAATCCACAAAATGGATGGTGTATTTATACGTTAATGACTCACATTAGAGTACGCCCACTTTCAACACCTGTACCTCGTCGCCATGCATAAAAGGTTACACACTTTTCATAGCCCACCACTCTGTATCTGATCTGTATCTGAACTTGCCCTTGTCCAGATACTGCATTGTGCCATCTGCTTCCATGGATAAACCCCGATTCTACGGACGCAGGAACCCACTCACCTCTGCCGTGCCTGTCACACAGAAAAAGTGAAAGGCGGCAGCCGTTTCCAAGCCAAGGCCAAAGCGACAGGCTAAGGCCAATAAAGAAAACCTTCTGCTGACCCCAAAGGCTAAGGGTTTTAAAACACGCAAGCCTTATTATGTCAAGAAGAAATACGGTGATGTACACTCAACGCAAAACAAATGGCAGCCAACCCATCGAACCCGCAGACCACTTCCTCCAATACACTTCGACGACTCTGCCGCCGCTCTCCCGGAAACCCACAGGCCATCTTCGCCACTGTTCTTCGACGACGCTGCCGCTGGTGCCCCTGAAATCCAAGGGGCACTTTCTCCATTTGGAGGAGGAGCAATAGGGTGTTTGCTTGCCATCAGTGCGTGAGTGAGAGGAGCGGATAACACCACTTGCTGGGCTGTTTACATGGTCATTGGCAACCATCAGGAGGAGGAGCACTGAGAGACGGAGCCCAGAGACTACCGGGAAGGGTCTGTGCGTCACAGCCGGAAGTGACATCAGACCCGGACACCCGGAGGGCTACGTGGTATCGCGTGCTACAGCACATTCAAGCAGTGTGCACCGGAGCGGTTTTCGTGATCTGAGGGACAACAGGACCGTCAAGGATCTACAGTACTGAAAGGGTGAGCGTATCCAACATTGTCTCAACCCTGGGGTACCCCTCTTCACTAATACCTGCCCGGGCAGTGCACAACCTACAGGATTAAGACTATCCATCGGGCTACTCCCGTTTTCAATCCCCTGGAGACCCATCAAGTGTTACCGTATACCCACTCTATTTGCACTATTTTTAACCACCATTTATGTCTTGACTTTTTATTATTGTTGTCCTAGAGGGATTTCCTTGGGACAAGTTCATTTAATAAAGAACATTAGTTTAATCACAACCCTTCACTGACTGCGCTTCTCACTTTTTTCTTGTTGTCACGTTTACATCAGGGACTGGGGGTTCGCTGTTATAAGAAGCTGCACCTACCATTGGGTTGTGATTACCTTAATCTTATTCATACATATACATTTTTCTAGCAATCCCTTATTTGCACCGGACTGGTTCATGTCACATGATTTTTGTTTTTTGTTTTTTGCTTTTTATTTTGCTTCAGTGCCCATATTCAAACTAACATCCCATTCGGCGCTTTTACACTTTTTTGGTTTTTCTTGACTTTCTCCATTACGCTTAGACGACTCAGCCGCTTCTCGCCCGGAAATCCACAGGTCACTTTCTCCATCCCTCTTCGACGACGCTGCCGCTTCTCCTCTCCCGGAAATCCACAGGTCACTTTCTCCATCCCTCTTCGACGACGCTGCCGCTTTTCTCCATGGAACCCCCATCTCATCCTCCGTAGCACCCATCCACCCAGATGTCCACAGCACGCCATGCACAAGAACCAGCTCTGGGGTAAATGGGTAAAGAATGGGTAAAGTGTGGATATCCCCGGAACTCTACTGTGCTGGTAAAGATAGATCTGCTTCTGGAGACCATGCTAAATATGGATCAAGGGATGCAGAAGATGGATCAACGGATGGAGAAGATGGATCGACGGATGGAGAAGATAGAGACTGACATAGCGGGGATACATAATTTGCTCGGTGTTCATGTCCCTGTATCCCCAACACTGGAGCAGGAGGGTGGCATGGATGTGATGAATGGGACCTTCGACCACCATCCATCACCAAGCTCACCCCCTCCACCAGAAGAATATGTGTACATGTATGCCGTTGAGGAGGATAACATGACAACCCCGTCAAGACCACGCCAGGAGACAATATGGCGACTAAGACAGGAGGAAAGCTTCCTCCCAGACAACCTACCCTCGCCCGCCGCCACAAGCACACCCGCTCACAGAAGAACACCCGCTCCCAGAACCCAACCTACATACGTTTACATCATCCTGCGCAAGCTGCCACCGGCACTCAGGGAGAGGTATAGGGTGATGAGTGCTGGTTTACCCCACAAGTATGCCATGTTAATTTTTAAGCACCACGTGTCCTACTTGGTGTACTGCGAGTGGGCCTACAAAGTGAACTATGAAGGAAATCGCAAAAAAAGGGCGCTTCCTGAAAATTTAAGAAAGACTATTGTGGAGGAATTGCGGCGCTATTTTTCAATGACAGATCCTTTAATGAAAAGCGTTCGAGACTCCATTAATGGTATTTTGCGCTTTACAAGGCATCGGCCCATGAAGGACAATCAGGTGGGAATCGCATTTGCGTGACTGTTCAACAGTTGTTTATTTTTTGTAAATTTGATGAATAAAGAATTTTTAAATAACACCATACTGTTCTCCTGTAATGTACATGTTTTGACTTTCTGTACTTTAATAAAGGAGATGTTGCGTTTTGTATATTTGATTAATAAAGAAAAAAAATTAATAACACCATACTGTTGTCCTGTAATGTACATGTTTTGACTTTCTGTACTTTAATAAAGGAGATGTTGCATGTTTTAACTTGTATTAATAAATAAACGTTTTTACTTACTGTACACACAGGTCCTGCACAATTCCAGTCCCCGAGGCCCGCAAACAGGCCTGGTTTTCAAGGTTATCCTGAAAACCGGGCCTGTTTGCGGCCCTCGAGGACTGAAGTTGTGCAGGCCTGACTGACTGTACTGTACACCATCCTACTGTAAATATTTTTACTTTCTGTACTTAAATGTTTTCACTAGCAGTAAACCATACACCTGTTAATGTTTTGAATTGCTGTACACTTTAAATGTTTTTAAATTGTATTTGTAAATAAATGTTTTTGTACTTACTCCACCAACAAAAGAAAATGTTGATTTGTTTTAAATTGTTCCATTGTCTCCTTTTATACTGTAACAAAATACAGTGTTTCTAGAACATACTGTACAGTACAGTCCAGGCATACTGTACAATATACTGTAGGCATGCTCAGCACTGAGCACAGAGTATTAAAACAATACTGCACCGACACACTTTATTCGAGCAAATACCCAGTATGTACCTGGCAGATACCTGGAATGCGCCGCTCCTCACCTCTGACAAGCCCCGTTGCGTTTGCCTTCCCAGCCTGGGTTGATGCCTGGCTGACGGGCGGCTGATCTGTTAAATGATAATGATTAGGATTTAATAGGCTGCAATGCTTCGCGTGTCTACCAGATGGCATAAATTCATGAATTGTAATACAGTATATATATATATATATACTGTGCAGTATTGCAGCCAGTGGGAATAAAATGCTTCAATCCCTGCCTGGAAAATAACGCAATGCACTCGGGCAGAAAACAGTCACAAACCTCAATACACCCGGGTATACCCGAATTCGTGGGACTAGCCGAGCTCGAATAAAGTGTGTCGCCAGTGTACATGCTGTACGGGTATAGAATACACATATGTACTGGAATACATGTAGAATAAATGCATACTTTTTATTTTCTCGGGTTTATTATACAGTATATATAAAAAAGTATTGTATACGGTCTGAAAACATCAGCATACTGTAGACTCCGGTACGTATTTTTTTAAATCCGATTCAGCAATGTGCAGGCATTGTTACACAAAGCGATATTATCCATTGAAATCCCTCCATTTGCCGTTTTCCGCATGAGATGACAAAGTTTTCTTTTCTGAGGAAAAACAAAAGTAAACGTTTTCTGTAATGGTCAGTCCCCTGTTCACATGCGCATGCGCCTACCGTCGATGTGATCACACGCATATGCGTTTCAAGAAGGTTCCAATGCGCATGCGCCTAGCTTTCCACCAATTGTGCTGTATCTACTGTAGAAGCCACTCAGCCAATTATATTGCTTGCAGGAGAATCGCTTGCCTTTTGCATCGCACTGATATTGATATTTTCAAAATAAAAAAAACAGAATAAAATACGGCAACATTACTCACCATAGAATTTCCCAATCAGCTGGCGCTGGGCCACTGTCAGTCCCGTATTCTTGATCATACGCGTCGTTGACTGGTGACAGCGGGACTACTACACCTGTAGTCAGCTGATGAGGCTGGAAATCGCTTAGGTACATGCAAGCTTGCTCGAAACTGTACGCGAAACCCGGCTCAGGCTGCAGATATCCGTGCGGGCACAGACAGCAAGGGTTGTCACTGATGGTCGGACCGTAATTGGAACCCGGTGCATTGCTTGCCAGTGACTGACGTTTCTTACTTGGTTTTAATACGACCTTTTGCCTTTTGCCATCTGCATGATCATAGTTACGGAAAAAACCTGGTGATACACACCAATACACTCCAATAAAATCGGAATTAATACGAAAAAAACATGGATCGCTACATAACCTTTTCCTTATTGCACGCTTCCAGACGAGGATCTGGCGAAAATTTGTAAAAGTCATAGTTTTCGATAAAATACTGATAAATTTGAACAACTGTTGCCATCTTATCATCTGTTGCATTAATCGCGGCCCATATGAAATACGCGTAAGTTCTGTCGGGTTTTTGGAAAACGGGCTGCACTTGAACACTCATGGTGGCGGCGGGTCTCTGGAGAATAACAGAAACTGGTCTTTGTCTTTATTTAATATGAAAAGCCTAAATTGATACATTATTGTAACCTCTTCCTTCAGTCCCAAGGCCAATTTACAACAGACCACTGTGGTATCCTTTTTAAACTAATCACCTGCAAGTCGACACATTACTGAAGCGCATGAATATCTGCCATCTGGCGGATACGCGAAGAATGGCAACCAATTACATCCGAACGATTATCAATAAACACATCAACCGCGCATCAACCGCGGCTGTGAATGCAACATGAGTGCGGTATGAATGCGGTCAGAATGCAGCATGAACGCGGTGAAGTGCGTGGCATTCGGAAAAAAAATCCCGGAAAAATGCGGTGATGTTGGAGAATAAAAGGGGCCGCGGCTGTATATAAAAATAAGCATTGTGATGGTAGGGGTAGCCAGTCTTCATAATAAACGTGAGGCCCGACTGGTTACCCCTGAAAACCGTGGGTCCCTGGTAGCTTAGAAGCACCATAAGACAGAGACAATGTATGTATACCCTAAAACCTGTCCTGTTGTGTGTTAACCTTTTCCTTTTATACAATAAACGTGGGATTTCAGGAGTGGGAGTTTGAAGGGGGATATTTGGGTGGAAATGCATTTAAAACCTGTGTAGGAGTTTGGGGGACAAAGTTACCAGTAGTCTCGTGATTCTGACAAAGGAAGTTTGAAGCGCAAACCCAAATATAAAGTGACAATGTGAATAGTGAAAATAATACAAATAAATATCACCATGGGGAGATGCTGCTAGTGTGAAGGATTACACAATTCCTCAGGATAACATTGGTGGAAACACAAAAAGCGCAAGAACTCCTCTTGGGTGTAATTGATGTGGAAACAGGAATCAGAGGGATGGATGATGCTGAAACTCTCATAAAAGAGAAGAAAGGAGAAATATAGCGTAACACAGTTTAATAAAACAATTCTAGAGCTAAGGAGCTCAGATGCACTCATATGCTCAAGAATATAATCAGGCAGATTGACCACTCTGGGTCCTGAAGTCAACAGTAGGTTGCCGCAATGCTGTGAGATAGATCGGGTGATGTGTTCTCCCAGGCTCGCACTTCCGTATTCGAGGCTGGCGTCTGACGTCACAGGTCTTTCTCCGCCTATCAACATCAGCTGCTCAGAGTGGTAGAAACTCGGCAACCACAGCAACGGCAGAGAATGCGCCTCTCAGGTCAGGAAGGTAGCACAGCACTTTCTCACAGATAAGCAGAATGGCACCAGCTTCACAGGACTTCAGCTGTCGAGTAGTTCCACGGGGTGTAGCGAAAACCCTACGCGTTTGACAACCGGACTTCCACAGGGGTGTAGCACCTTAGAAGCACCATAAAACAGAGACAATGTATGTATACCCTAAAACCTGTCCTGTTGTGTGTTAACCTTTTCCTGTTATGCAATAACTGTGGGACTTCAGGAGTGGGAGTTTTAAGGGGATATTTGGGTGGAAATGCATTTAAAACCTGTGTAGGAGTTTGGGGGACAAAGTTACCCGTGATTCTAGCTGACGAACAGGCAGGCTCTGTGGGTACGTGAGGTGAATTACACCGGGGCTATACAATGTCCCCCAGAATCCTGGATTTCGGCCCCAAGTATCCCAGTCCCATTTCCCCCACATGTATATTGTTCCCATAAGGTTAATACGTTTAGAAAGCAGTGTAATACTGCATATTTTATACATTGTACATTAATCTCTATACCAACAGTCCGGCAATCTAAGTAGGAGCCGGGATGTCTGCATAGAGATCGAGGATCAAAGAGAAGAAGGGAAGTCCAGAGGTGTTAAAACAGTTTGGTGAGTAGGGTAGGGCGGAGTACATGGTCTGGAGAACAAAGGACTCCTCTCGGGGAAAACACTTGGTCTGCCAGACCAAGTGGAGCCTACTCAGCGGGAGGCAATGGGCTGGCTAGGGGAAGCTGTTGCTTGTAGGCACTGTTCCCATTGGTCAGTTCATATTTCCCGCTCGCCCGGCCTTGAGCCGACTTGACACACCCCCTCCTCTGACGTAGCCAGGAGTCTACGTGAGTCGGACCGGGTAAGCCTTCCCGAAGCGGGCGTCCTGCACCTAGTTGAGGCTAGATATTCAACCCAGTGCCCCAGTTAAGTGTGTTTTACTTGTATTTTGTGTATCTTTTGTATGTCTGCGGGTTTCACCCAAATAAACCTAATTTTATTCCACTACCTTGTTCTGCCTAGTGAATTGATATTGAATTGTACAAAAGTGTTAACAGTACTGGTTTCCCCTGACAGGCTTACTATAGTTTAAGTAGAGCAAAAGCTTCGATCATATTACAAATTCTGTTTGCACTATTGTAGGGGTGCCCAACAACTGAGTATAAGGGATGCCTTCGAGAGAAAAAAGTGGGAACAACTGCTTAGCGACTGCGGGGCTGGAGTCAAGTGGAAGGTTGCAATGGTCTGTAAACAGTCAGTAAACAGGCAGGGCTGGCTGCAGGCAGATACAGATGTAGCCATCTTTAATTCTCCTGCGTCACATGACAGGGACATTTAAATGTGCAGGTAATTCCGGTACCTCATACCGGGGGCTTGAAACTCGGGAAGTAGGGGGTCCACGGACCTTAAATTAATGCAATTCAGCTCGAGACCCCCTGCTTCAATAATATGTAATTAAAATAATAATAAAAGCAGTGCAATCACCTGTTAGAGGTGCGCAGAGAGAAAGAGAGAGAGAGACAAAGCGGGAGTCCCATTCAGAAGCAGGGACCCCTGCTGTGTTAATCCTGCTCTGCACTTGGCTGTGATCACTCCTGGTTTGGTCTGTGATTTACCAGCAAATGTGCTGGGCAGAATGGAGATAACTGTCTGTATCTGCAGTGATATTCAGTAAAGAGGCAGAGATCAAGGCTGGGGAAAGCTTAGTAAGGTCCAAAAGGGTCCGGAAACGGCAACAGCAAAAAGGGCACGATGGAGAAACGAGCTTGCTTACAGGGTGAACTACAATAAACAGGCAGTGAGGAACAGGAAGGGGAAGTTTATAAAAGGCTGGCTGAAGATGAGGGACAGAGCTGAGCATTAAACAATCATTGTCCGCAGGAGGATCCTTAGAGAGACAGCAACACAGTATGAGCAGCCCCGGTGGCAGGCAGGTAGAACTCCAGCATTGGAGCGCAGAGATCAGGATTCAAAACCTGCCAGAGACATCCCTGACACCGTTTGCCCTACTTTGCAGTTTGTTCCTTGTTCTAGACATAAACCTCACAATAAACAAAACAAAGTGTAGCTTAAGCTCCTGTTTGCTGTATTCAAACATGTCTGACATCTCTATTAGAATAACAGAAAAACTCCTCTTACCCAGTGAGCTGAAGGTCGGGTGACTCTCCCTCATGACGTCCTCGTAAAGCTCATTGTGTCCTCCTAAATACTCCCACTCCTCCATGGAGAAATAGACAGCAAAATCATCACACTTTATAGGTACCTGAAACACAGAGATTCACCTACTTAATATCCAAACATAACAATTGCTCCTGTAAGAATCTTTAACATATGGAAAGACAGGTGAGCATGGCAGAGAGGAAAATACAGATACTGTACATAGAACAAAGGTTTCTCAAGAAAAGGCTGAAAGAACAAATACATTTGGTAACATTTAACACTGTCCAGCAGCTCTCACCTCTCCGGTCAGCAGGTGAATGATCTTGTTGGTGTGTTCCAGGATCTTCTCAGTCATCAGCTTCTTGTCATTATTTCTCTCATGTACCGGTGAGTTAATTGAATGCTCCATGATGGGTTTCATGGACCTGCCGAATCCTTCTGGTGTACAGGAAATGCTGCTGTCTGTGACATGCTCACCGTGCTTCTTCACAACAATATAATCCTACATATTGAGAAAGTATTAAATATCAGTGTGCAGAGCAAGAGACAAACATTGATATGTCTCATGTCCCTGCAGATTTGTTGTTTTGCAGCGAGAGGTCATATCTCTTGTTAACAGCACTATACTCAAGTAATCTATTCAGTAGCCTCCTCACCAATTCTGTCAATAATTCAGAGTTAGGATTTTGATTTAAATTCTAGAGGATATAGGAAGCCAGTGGAGGGATTTGCATAGTGGAGCAGTAAGATACTATAGATGAGTCTTGCAGCAGCATTGTGGATGGATTGGAGTTTAGATGAGGGGAATGCTGACTAGGAGAACGAGGGGAAATGCAGACTAGGAGAATGAGGGGAAATGCAGACTAGGAGAACGAAAGGAATGCTGACTAGAAGAACCAGAGGAATGCCGACTAGGAGAACCAGAGGAATGCCGACAATGAGAACGAGAGGAATGCTGACTAGGAGAACGAGAGGAATGCTGACTAGGAGAATAAGAGGAATGCTGACTAGGAGAACGAGAGGAATGCTGACTAGGAGAACGAGAGGAATGCTGACTAGGAGAACCAGAGGAATGCTGACTAGGAGAACCAGAGGAATACTGACCAGGAGAACGAAGGGAATGCTGACTAGGAGAACGAAGGGAATGCTGACTTGGAGAATGTTGCAGTAGTGACGGCAGGACAAAATTAATAAGTGAATTAGGATTTTAGTTGCATCATGAGTGAGAAAAGAGCGTATTCTTGCAATATTTCTGAGGTGGAGGTGGCAAGACTTAATGAGGAATAGAATGAGAGGGTGGAAGGAGAAGGCAGAGTCAAAGACAACCACTAGTCAGTGGTTTTGGGTGCTGAAGAGGTAGTGTTATTATTAAGCGAGGGAGAGTATGGGTGTAGGGATGACAGTGAAAGGGGGAACGATTAGTATTCTATTTTGGGCATATTAAGCTTCAAGAAACAAATGGGACATCAAGGAGATTGTGGAGAAACTGTTAGTGGCAATGAGAATGAGAGGACAGAGTTATTATAACAAAAAAAATAGGTTTTCTAGGCAAAGGAAAGGGCAGTGTTATAGGAGAAGAGTATGAATTTATAGTGGAGAAAAATCGGCTTTGAAGAGTGATTTCTCCAGTAGTGCGCATCAGTGAGTGAGTACTTTTCAAAGTAGCAAGTCACATTTGTGTGCCATGGTTGTGGCTTGAATTGTTAGGGGACAAAATGTGGTTGCAGGAGCTCAGGATCTATTTTGTCAAAGGCTGATGAAAGTGTACGGTTATATAGAGAGGATTCCAGGTCAGGAAATGAAAAGTTAGTGATCGGAGTGAGAAGAGGTTGTAAAGATGTGGATTATTAGAGTGATCTAGAGCATGTAGATTCTGTATGTATATGTGGAATTAGGTGATGTGGATGTTGCAGGGGATAGAGTGAGGCTAAAGATTAGGGAAAGGAGTGTTAGAGGAGTTTGAGACTAAGCACAAGTGAAAGGAGTGTTAGAGGAGTTTGAGACTAAGAACAAGCGGGAGAAAACATGGTGAAGTGAGTGATCATTGCCATGATTAGGAGGGTTGTCAACTGGGAGAGACCAAAGGGGGAGGTAAAGGAAAGCAATAGGGAGGCCGATATGACATTGGGATTGCCAATAGGTATGTAAAAGACTCCCAAGATAATGGTAAGTGTGTCAGAAGAGAGGAAGTAAGGTCGCAAAGTTATCAAGTAAAAAATTATGTAGCACAGACACCACACATACATTCTAGAATATATGTATAATATATGAAATGTCTCCCAGAACTTCCTCTGCACAAACATCTTCTTGAACCAAAGTACATCCAATTACTGGGCCCATCCTCTCTGCCAAAGTACATCCTTCTCAGCCCTATCTGAATTTGTGGTCTCCTGCTGCCCAAGCATGTCATTAGGTGGCCCTCGGCTACCCATATGACCAAACATCTTGGCTGCTCCTGGGTTCTTGCTTTGTCTAATTATATCTGTCTCTCGGACATTGCTTCTCAAGTACTTCCCATATTAACACTGCAGGTCCATGTTGTAGTAAAGCAGATAAGAGTGGTGTCATTATGACATTGTCCTGCAGCCCTCACCTCTCCAGTCAGGAGGTAGATGATTTCCATAATGTGATTCAAGATCCTTCCAGTCATCTTTTTCTCGTCCATCATCAGTAAATAAGTCAGATAATCCTAGAATAGTCTCTAGTTCTTGTGGAAGATTTTTTTTTACCACTTAGTGACCTCTGTAGTTAGTGATATATAACGTACTTGTCCTTCACAGAAATATCATCCTACAAATGGGGAGAGAAAGAGGGCTGTATATGTAACCTTGCTGAGAAAGAAAAGGATACAATGAAATACGTGTCTCTCCTGTCTGTGTCACCATTTGTTGGGAGAGACAGATGTGACACAGAAGTTACCCACAGTCCCTCACATCTACAAAAGGAGAGTGAGGGATGTATATGTCACAATGCGTGTGACTGAGATCTGACTGCACTTCTCCCATCTGATCCCAGTATTACAATGTCATCTTAATCTCAGTGTGCGCATATTTATGTATATGTATGAATAAAAAAATAATGCAAACAGAGCACCAGGGATCAATAAGCAATAACAAATATATTCATAGTTGAAAATAAAAAAAAACTAAATATTTATATAGAACACTACATCATAAACGTACAATACAGTAAAAGATAATAAAAGAACATCCAACAAGTTGCACAGGGAACATGGGAATGATGGCTGCTGGCATTGTTGCTGATACACGTGTTAATCTCCGGAGAGGATTGCTGCCAGAGTATGGTAAGATTCTGTCCCAGGAATAACCTGGCTTCTGACTGCTACGATGGATGGTACGTTACGTGACCTTACATGACCTCTACCCGTTTCGCATGGAGCACGCTTCATGAGGGGGTGCTGTTTGAGAGTCAGAGCCTCACATTAATTACCCCATTCGACCAATCAACACCGGCCATAATTAACAATCCAGAGCAGATGATAGAATTCCTTAAACACGTACATACAATAATAAATTGTCACAGGACAATTACACAGAGAATAATGGTGCAAACATGGATACACTCATCTAACCAATTATATTAATATATTTTTGATTAGATATAATAGTTTGTGTAACCAAGTGATAAATTAATATTTACTATAAATATATATTGATATAAATTAGAAAGTAGCTAAGTACCCAATGTTTTGTCTTATCTTACCGAGTATACTGTAATGCCAATCTAACAAAATCTAAAATATCATAAATATTACCTAGATTGCTTTAGATGATATCGAAAAATATGACAAAAATAAAATGATAAATGTGAAAAATATACATAAATATATATTGAATAAGTGTCTACATAAATATAAATTAGATCTCTCAACTGTATTGTATCCCTTATATTGTGTCAATATGTTTCTAAATATCTAGTCATGCATTGGATTGCACCAACATCAATTTCAAAATAGGGATTACGTCATTTATTCAACATAACCATAATTATAAACATATATCCAATAAGTAAAAACAAAAAATTCAACAATGTAAAACCCAAATGATAGAAAATGGCAGATCACATTTATTTTTAAAAAAGGTGTCAATTCGATATTGTAACGTTGCTGACTGCAACTAGGATATGGACCCGCAGGGCAGAGGTAGTGAGCGAGACACCGACCTTGGCCTGGGAACTGTCACGCTGTGCTCACCACAAACAAGGTGGGACCACGGTGCTGAGGTGGGAAGGGATATTACGCCACCCACAGCCACGGTGGCGCATCTGGAGTGTAGAGTAAGTCGGAATAGTCGGGTTGGGGTTGGAGAGGTGCGGGTCGTCGTTATACTTGCTGGGGTCAGAGGAGGAGGTACGGAACGTTGCAGGTACTATTAGCCGGGTCTGGGATTGGAGAGAGTAGAGTTGTTGTGGTCCGTTTGCCGAGGTCAGGGTAGGAGAGAGCAGAATGGTCTTTTGTCCGGATGCCGAGGTCAGGTTTGGATAAGAGCGGATGGTCGTGGAAAGTCGGGTCGGAATACAGGAAGAAGCAGCACGGCAAGACAGGACAAGACTGTGGAGGCAGAGAAGAAGTGAGTTTAACGCAACTAGAACTATACTCAGCCAAAGTGCTAGTGGCACAGACTACGCAGTCTGTAGGTAAGAGCGTCCAATAGGAAAACTGCAGCGTGGAGGTGGGCAAAGCGAGGCTGCGATAAGTGGCAGGGTAACAAGGCTCAGATGAGCTCCCTGGGATCGAGCCTGTGTGTACTGCGTGTGCATCCATGCTCGTGCGTGCCTGAGTTGCCGTGCCCGTCCTCGCGAAGGGATGGCTTTAAGGGGTTGGAGTGGGTGCGCGCACGTGCCTGAAACGCGATGGCCGCCGGAGGGATTGGCGGAGGCAGGAGCGGGTGTCGGGAAAGTGCTGACCACCGGAGCGGGTGAGCATGGAGCGCACAGAGGGCGACGTGGCTCCCTGAACCTTACAGTACCCCCCTCTTAAGAAGCGACCTCCGGGCAATTCCAAGCTGGCTTGTTGGGATGCTTCTGATGAAAAGCCTGTATGACTGTGGGGGCGTGAAGCTGGTTGTGGAGAACCCAAGACCGTTCTTCTGGTCCATAGTCCTTCCAGTGGACTACGTACTGTAGCATCCCTCTAGAGATCCTGGAATCCACAATGGTTTGGACCTCGTAGTCCTGTTGTACATCTATGAGTAGTGGAGGAGGTTGTGAGGTGCTATCAGGGAATTGAGGGCTCTGGAAGGTGGGTTTCAGCAGTGAAACATGAAAAACTGAGGAAATCTTCATTGAGGGTGGAAGACGAAGCCGGTATGTCCTGGGTTGATCCTTTGTATCACGGGATACGGACCGAGGAACCTGGGTGCTGGCTTAGGCGAAGCCACCTTGAGGTAGATGTTTTTTGAAGACAACCATACCCTGTCTCCCGGGCTGAACTCTTGGATCTTTTGACAGAGTCGGTCTGCTTCGATCTTTTGCCTACTGGTTGCGATTCTCATATTCCCCTGAATCTTCTTTCATAAATCCTGAAGGAAGCGAATTTGATAATTCACAGCTGGTACCTCGGAGGAAGAAGAGGCCAATGGGAGTCAGAAAGGGTGGAATTCATAATTGATAAAGAATGGTGACTCTTGGGTGGACTCACTGCGTAGACAGTTGTGAGCAAATTCGGCCCATGGTAGGTCAGCCCTGTTGTCCTGGGAGTCTGAAATAAAACAACGCAGATACTGTACCAGAGTTTGATTTGTTCTTTCCGTCTGCCCATTTGTTTGTGGATGGTATCCTGATGAAAAGTGTAACGAGATGCCCAGCCTTTGAGAGAAAGCACACCAGAACCTGGAGATAAATTGTGACCCTCTGTCAGAGACTATAGTCTGAGGAACCCCATGTAGACGGAAGATCTCGTGAACAAAGATATCTGTGAGCTTGGGGGAGCTAGGAAGTCCTTTCAAAGAAATAAAATGTGTCTGTTTCAAGAAACGATAGACGATGACGAGAATAGTGTTCATCTCTTTGGAAGGAGGTAGATCTACAATGAAATCTATAGATAAATGGTTCCGAGGGCGGTCCAGAATCGGAAGTGGTTGTAGGAGTCCAGGGGTCTGCTCCGCGGTATCTTGTGGGCACACGTAGCACATGCTTGAACTAACTCCTTAATGTCTGCTTGCATACCTGGCCACCAAAAGGTTCGCTGTGCGAGGTCGATGGTCCTACAAATGCCTGGGTGTCCAGATGATTTAGCAGAATGACACCACTCCAGGACCCTTTTTTGGTATAGAGGTGCAGTGAAGTGGCGACCCTCCGGAACTTTGAGACCATCTGGGATATGGGATTGATCCCGGCGAATCTTGTCCATAACATCAAAGAAGTTAGCAGAGATTATACTATATATATATATATATATATATATATATATATATATATATATATATATATATATATATATATATATATGTATCACAACAAAACAAAAAATTAAGGAGCGCCTATTATTACAACCTGCCTAACTGTGAGCAAGTTAGCTACTGTGTTGAGACAACCTATGGGGTGGCCAGAGGGGGTATTAATAATAAAATGGATCCTATGTTATAGGGGTGACACAGTTTAAGTAAAATTAACTTTAATAAAAACTACTATAAAAAATGTAAAATTAAAAAAAAAAAATATTTATAAAAAATACATAAAAATTATTGAAAAAACACCAAAACCTTAAAAAACATAGAGTCCAGTTCCAATAAAGTGCATCCAGGTAATGGCAGCCCGTTTAAAAGGGATCACAACTCCCTTGTAGATACCTATGAAAGAAAAAGAGAAAAAAACAGGCGCACACCTAGTGCATTAAAGTAAAACAAACAATTTATGGAACATTAAAAAAGACAAATGCCCATATTGCAACCTTGAATTGATAGAATATATCTTTGAAATACATTTATTATATTCATTTTAGTTGGAGGTTGTATAGTAAGAACTGTTCTATTATAATAAGTTAAACAATACATTAACTAAAATGATGCAAAATTGTGAGGAGCGGTTAGCTAGAAGGAATAAACTTGCAAACATTGTAAATGAAGACACCACTGGCATTGTAGAGAGTAATATAGATCTCAAAAATAATTTTCAAGAGTTGGAAAATTACACGAAAGATGAAACAAGGAACTGGTTAGACTTACTTTCTCTGCAGAACTATATAGACATCAAGTTAGTCCCAAGGGGTTTGCGAATAACAAAAAAACCTACATTTGAGGCACCTGAAACATTTACTAAAGAATGGAATGCCATTTTGGAAACATGTTCAGTGTCACTTATTAACCTCTTAATCTCTTACAGAAAAGAAAGATTGGAGAAAGTAGGGAAAGAGATAGCCCGAGTACAAGAAACTATTAAATCATTTGAAGGAACAGAGGAATTCGTCCGTTTGGATGAAACAGTACACAAAAGGGTGTTGTCATTTGAGAAAGAAATCATAGAGAGAAAAACCAATAAACTTAAACGTGATAAGGATGATTACGCAAATGATAGAGTTAGAAATTGGAGAAGGAAGGGTGACTCTTTCCAACATCGGAGATATGGGAGATCTAATTCAGGGTACAGACAAGAAAATAGAGATTCTAAACCTAATAAAAAACCCATATCTAATGAGAAAGAAAAAAAATGAAATTATCACTTTAATTAAAGAAGCTAGAATGGATAGAAAAGAGAAGGAATATCACAAGGTCCCTTCTACTACTTCCTCTGCAAGTTGTTCCACCTCCAATCGGTACTCTGTGTTGGGGGACGGTTGTGAAGACAATGGGGATTCCCATGAACAAATTGCAGTGGAACATAGAGAAGGGGCAAGATCAAAAACTATTACTAAAGGGTCAAACTCACCTACCAAATCTAACAAATCCACCTCTTTTTTAGAACAGAGAGAAACGGAAAAGAGATATCCACTATGGGAGAAACAGAACCAACAACAACCCCGGAGAAAAAGAGATTCAGGGGAGTCAGAGGAGGAGCAAAAAAGCAAGGACAGAAGAAAATAAAGATGATGGTAGATACACCACATGAATATGGTATTTACAATCTGTCATCACATACACTCACTTCACATCACATATCCTTGTTAGCTAAAGGTCTTTCATATGCACCTAACAGCACACCCAATCGGTTCGACCTGTTCGTGGACCTGAATAGATACATCCGTAAGTTAACCCTGATGCGACACTTCACCCTAAAGGGGGATGATAATTCGGGATCTGTATTTAATACACAAGAAAGAGAATGTATAAATGCTCTGACTTCATTTCTGATGGAATCAGACCAAATAGGGAATGGACACAATAACACTCAAAATTCTGGTGTTACTGATATACTTATGGGTCCATCCATAAAAAGAACAATACTAGACAATCAGGACTTAAGTAATAATTCACTTCTGGATATTACTATACATGAGGATGTTTTTAATCCACTACTAGATTCCAATTCAAGCCCAATTGAAGCAGATCAGGGCATTCTATTGAGTTGTAAACCATCACCATTTGTCCCAAAATCGACATATTTCCCTTATCAATCTAAGGGTAATTTTATTGAAACTTTTTATACAGTGGTCTTGAGAGACCTAGAACAGTTGTGTCTTAACAATGTGGAACTGAAATTTAACAATCTCACTAAAGAAGAAAATCAAGCTCTAATGAATATAAAAAACAACAATGATTTAATTGTTCGGCAAGCAGACAAGGGGGGGGCGATTGTCCTGCAGGATCGGGCGGATTATCTCTGTGAGGCCCATCGCCTCCTCCTTGACACCACATCATATCAAATTCTTACTGAGGATCCATCTGAAGGTTATCAGTTGGAGTTCCGGGGTCTCCTCCAATGTGCATTCTCTGAGGGAATTATTTCGAAATTAGAGCACAGGTTTTTATATATTAAACACCCTAGAACCCCCATTTTCTATCACATTCCTAAATTGCACAAAGATATAGTTAAACCACCAGGGAGGCCTATTGTGTCGGGGATTGGCTCGATGACGTCCAACGTGTCCCAGTATGTGGATTACTATCTACAGCCTTATGTCATCAAATTGCGCTCGTACATACGGGACACGTTGCATGTCATTGACTCCATCTCTGACATTAAGTGGAAGGATACCTATCACTGGGTCACTTGTGATGTATCTTCACTCTACACCTGTATTGAACACTTAAAGGGTATCCAGGCAATTAGTCACTTTTTACAATTAGATCCTAGTTTGCACCCTTCACAACGGTCTTTCCTTTTAGCATGTATCCAATTTATGTTGAATCATAACTATTTTCTTTTTGGAAATACATATTATCTGCAAATCTGTGGAACGGCCATGGGGGCCAAATTTGCTCCCAGCTATGCTAACCTCTATATGGGACTGTGGGAGAATACCCATGTGTGGGGGGATGCTGTGCTGGGGGCGGGTTTGGTTTTCTATGGCCGCTTCATAGATGATATCCTTATTATTTGGGATGGTGAGAGGGGCACCTTGGAGGGGATTTTGGAATCCTTCAATGATAACCAAATGGGGTTGAAATTCACATACAATATTCACCCGGATACCACAATATTTCTAGATCTAGAGTTATTTGTGGGTCCTCAGAATGCTATTCAGACCAAAACGCATTTTAAAACTGTGGCTGCAAACAGCTACCTACAGTATGGTAGCAATCATTACAAAAAATGGTTAGATAATGTTCCAAAGAGTCAGTTCCACAGATTAAGACGCAACTGTTCTTTGGACAAAGATTTCTATGCCCAGGGCACAGATCTTTCATCTAAGTTTCAGGAGAAAGGCTACGATATGGCAATTGTTAATAAATCTTTTTTAGATGCCAGCTTACTGGATCGTGCAACTTTGTTGGAAAAATCAAAAAGAAAAACAAAAAATAAAAATGAGGTTAAATCCCATGGATCAGGGCCTAAATTTATTACACAATTTAACCAGTCTGCCATACAGATTAAAAAAATAATGAATGACCATTGGAATATTCTGGTCAGCGATCCAGAAATTGGTCATCTTTTGCCTAAACATGCTCCTGTTATCTTTAGGAAAGCGAGGAGTATCAAAACCATAATTGCTCCTAGCAAATTAAAAACATCTAAGGTAGTGAATAATTTGAAAATGGATGGTTCTGTCCCTATTAGGGTTAAGGGGAACTTTGGATGCGGGAGAAGCAGATGCCTAACGTGCAAACATTTGATCAAAACAAATAAATTTAAATCCTACTCTAATGGCACCTCACATGATATAGCAGAGTACATTAATTGTCTCAGTGAATACGTCATCTACTTGATATCATGTGAGTGTGGTCTACAATATGTAGGCCGCACATCAAGAGCTTTAAGCACGAGGTTCTTAGAACATCGAAGAAACATAATAAATGGGTGTCAAACACACAACCTCTCCCGCCATTATTGTAATGAACACTCAAAAGATCCTAGGTCCCTACGAGTTATGGGCATTGAATTTATCCCTCCCACCTATATGGGTGGGGATCGTTTCAAAAGACTGTGTATGAGGGAGACTTACTGGATGTATATTTTGGATACATTGCATCCAAAGGGACATAATGATCACATTGACATTAGCACTATAGTGTGATCACTCAAAGTGGGTGATCCTTCGGAGGTCTGGTTTGAGTGCTCTGGTAGCACTCCCTCTGAACTACAGTGACATGTCAGATCTTTATATTTATTGTCCAATAAAATTAATCTTGTTCACTGTATATTATATTGCATCACATTATTGATGTGTCTATTCAGGTCCAGGAACTGGTCTTGCTGTTTCACTTTATTATTTTACTAGTTCACACACATAAATAATATTTTATTTACATACATACACAAATAACAAGAATTTATAGTTATTATTCATACACTTATTTAATAGTTACATTCACATACATATATTTCACATTTGCATATTCAACACGGTTATTTCACATTTATACTTATTATACACTATTATTATTATAGTCATTATACATTTACACTTACATAAGGTAACATATTAGATATTATACATATAATTATACACTTATAATTCTACATATCGTTTTGATATTTCTTCTGTCCTTGGTAAGTAACAACTATTGCTGTACCTCTGATTCAAATAGTGATCTATTTTTGCATTGATAATTCAATTACAGGTATGGATGTGATTTTCACTGTGGTTGGATTTAACCTGCAATGGAATAATTATTGTTTGCCATGTTAAATGATATGTTGGGAAAACTAGGTATTTCAATACTCACTGTTACTATCCTTTTCCAACTCTTGAGAATTTGAGTAATTAGATTTAAATTTTGTGGTAATTTATCATCAATTAATTTAAGTTACAAACTATATGCCTAAACATTCTATCTAGCTATCACAATTGTCATCTAAGTCCTATTACAACCATCAATTTGAATTCTATCCTAATTCTATCCTAAATTTATTCCTTAGTTTGTGATAAACCATTTAAGTAAATTATATACATATACAAATGAGCTATGTTTCATCTCTTGCAAAAGTAGTGGTGTCTTTATAATCATTCCATAAGAATTAAGGCAATAAGGTAATTTTAGACCTATGGAGTGAATCAAATCATGTAATTAACGATTTAATTGTTATTCTAATTATGTATGCAAATTGACCTTGCTATAAGTACTGTGGGGTCACAGCCAATGGGCATCCCCTGAAGAAGTCATCTTCGATGACGAAACGCGTTGGGCGTGGCTAAGACGGAGGAGGCACTTTCCCACTGAATACAGCTATCACGGACTACTTGGATTGCAGTGTGAGAGCGGCGAGCCAGACAACAAAAGCGGACACATCCTTCCCACTCCTGGTAGTGCAGCAGCCAGACGCAAGCAAGCTAGGGCACAGGCTGTGGTTCCTGTGGTTCCCGGAGGGATTTCCTTTTGCGGGGCACACGACCGGGAGGACGTCACTTCCGGTGAAGGAGACTGAGCCACACGTGTAGGACAGGTCTCCATTGCTGATCCGGACGCTATTGCTGGCATATGAGAGCCAATCTCATAACTGCTTTATTTTACCGTTTGACTTGTGAGTGGGCATTTGTCTTTTTTAATGTTCCATAAATTGTTTGTTTTACTTTAATGCACTAGGTGTGCGCCTGTTTTTTTCTCTTTTTCTTTCATAGATATATATATGTATATATATTTAGAAGGGAGCACTGTCTCCAACAGATCTTCGGACTTCTCCTCAGCGAGGAACTGTCGTGAGAAAGTGTCCGCTTTGAGATTCTTGGATCCCGGGACAAGGGGAGATGATGTAATTAAAACGGGAGAAGAGCGACCAGCGCACTTATTGGGCTCCTAGGCGACGAGCGCCTTCTATATAAAGGAGGTGCTTATGGTCGGTTAATATAGTAATGGGATTTTCCGTACCATCCAAGAGGTGTCGCCATTCTTCAAGGGCCAGCTTGATTGCCAGTAGTTCCCGGTTCCCTACATCATAGTTTCGCTCCGCTGAAGAAAAAATTTCTGAAAAAAATGCGCACAGATGCAGTCTTGGCAATGGAAATTTTCTTTGAGATAAGATGGCCCCGGCCCCAATGTCAGATGCATCTACCTCCAGTGTAAAGGGTAATTTGGGGTCAGGGTGGATGAGGATAGGAGCGGACACAAGGGCTTTCTTCAGATGGTCAAAGGCTAGGATTGCAGCTGTGGACCACCAGGTGAGATCTACGCCTTTCTTGGTTAAGGCCGTGATGAGAGATACTGTAGAAGAAAACCCTCGGATAAATCTGCGATAATAGTTTGCGAAGCCTAAGAAGCGTTGGATACCTTTGAGAGTGGTTGGATGGGGCCATTCTAGGATAGCCTTGAGTTTATCAGGATCCATCGAAAAGCCGGAATCGGAAATGATATATCCTAAGAATGCCGTGGAGGTCTGATGGAATTGACATTTCTCTAATTTGGCAAATAGGTGATTCTCTCGGAGGCGTAACAGTACCTGTTTAACGTGGGTGACATGTTTTGGGTAGACTTGGAAAAGATCAAAATGTCATCCAGATAGAAGATTAGAAATTTGTTGAGGATGTCCTGGAATATTTAATTGACGAAGTTTTGAAATACCGCCGGAGCATTGCAAAGACCAAAGGGCATGACTAGATATTCATAATGGCCATCCCGGGTATTGAATGCCGTTTTCCATTCATCCCCTTGGCGTATTCTCACCAAATTGTAGGCACCCCGCAAGTCCAATTTACTGAAGATAGTTGACCCGTGTAGACGGTCGAAGAGTTCTGTGATCAAGGGCAATGGGTAGTGATTTTTATAGTAATCTTATTGAGACCCATATAATCAATGCACGGTCAGAGAGACCCGTCCATCTTTTTGATGAAAAAGAATCCGGCTCCCGCTGGGGAAGATTTCCGAATAAATCCCTTCTCAAGGTTCTCTTGGATGTACTCGCTCATAGCCTTGGTCTCCGGAAGGGAGAGTGTGTAAGAACTTCCTCTAGGAAGTACCGAGCAAGGCAACAGGTCGATCGGACAATCGAAGGGGCGATGTGGAGGTAGCACTTCAGAGCATACTTTATCGAACACATCACGAAATTCTTCGTACACCTCTGACAGAGAGTTTGTGCCGTGCACAAGCCCCCAACCTTGTGAACAGGCGTAAGACAGGATTCCGCACAACGGGTGGGCTTTTTATTGGTCCAATCCATGCGAGGATTATGGCGTTTGGAGCCACGGAAGACCCAAAATTACCTCAACCGCAGGGGTGTGAATCACATCGAGGTGAATCTCCTCCTAATGGTCTTCTCCCATATGCAAGCGGAAGGGGACGGTCTGTAGGGAGATAAAGGCTAGTTGTAGCAGCCTTCCGTCGATGGCCTCCAACCCCACCTGTAGCTTCTTGCGGGTGAGTGGAATGTGATCTGTTCTGCGAAGGTCTGATCGATAAAGTTACCTCCGCTTCCGGAAACCACAAAAGCCATCGCAGTGACGTGAAAATTCTCCCCGGACAGGACCACTGGTATCATAATCCAGGTTGGCAGACTCTCTTTGGTGATAGGGGAGATGGACAGCATTCCCAACAAGACTCCCCGGGATCTCATTGGGAATCGGCTTTTCCCGGCTTGTGGGGACACACGAGCACTTGATGGCCGGAATTGTCACAGTAGAGACAAGGGTCAGCGCTGCAGCGACGTTGCTTCTCAGATGAGGATAACCGGTAACCCCCTAGTTGCATGGGTTCCGGAGCATCAGCAAAGAAAAACTACTGGGGTGAGGAAGTGAGAAGGAGATCTCGGTCTCCGCTGTTGACGACGGGAACGTTCAGACCTCCTTTCCTGCAGGCCTTGGTCCACCCGAATACAGACTGCAATAAGCTCCTCCAGATCAGTGGTGCATTCCTGGGCTGCACCACAAACAAGGTGGGACCACGGTGCTGAGGTGGGAAAAGATATTACGCCACCCACAGTCAAGGGGCGCGTCTGGAGTGTTGAGTAAGTCGGAATAGCCGGGTCGGGGTTGGAGGTACGGGTCGTCGTTATACTTGCCGGAGTCAGAGATGGAGAGGTACATAACATTGCAGGCACTATTAGCCGGTTCCGGGATTGGAGAGAGTAGAGTTGTCGTGTCCGTTTGCCGAGCTCAGGGTAGGAGAGAGCAGAATGGTCGTTTGCCCGGATGCCGAGGTCAGGTTTGGAGAACAGTGGATGGTCGTGGAAAGTCAGGTTGGTACACAGGAAGAAGCAGCAAGGCAAGACAGGACAAGACTGTGGAGGCAGAGAAGGTGAGTTCAACGCAACTAGAACTATGCTCAGCCAAAAAGCTAGTGGCACAGCTGAGCATATGTAGGTGAGAGAGTCCAATAGGAAAACTGCAGCATGGAGGTGTGTGCACAGCGAGGCTGCGATAGGAGGCAGGGTAACAAGGCTCAGGTGAGCTCCCTGGGATGGAGCCTGTGAGTACTGTGTGTGCGCCTGCACACGTGAGTTGCGCGTACCCCCGTCCTCACGAAGGGACGGCTTTAAGGGGCTGGAGTGGGTGCACGCCTGAAGCGTGATAGCCGCCTGAGAGATCGGCGGGACCCGCGGAGTTAGGAGTGGGTGTCGGGAGAGTGCTGACCACTGGAGCGGGTGAGCGGGGAGCACGCAGAGGCTCCCCCAACCTTACAGTAACTGAGGCCTGTGATGCAGGGGTAGTCAAGTCTGGTTCCAGGGTCAAGGCAGGTGGCAGGTATGTGGGGAATGAGGGAGTGTGTCATGGATAAGTGAGTCCCTGGTCGCCAGCAGCTTCTTGGTGATATCCAATCTCTGCAGCAACACTCGTGGCCATAGGTAGGGTAGAGTGAGGGGAGGGGGGGAAAGAGAAAAAGAGGGAGGACTGATGGTGTAGTAAGCTCAAATAAACTTTAATATACCACACATGAATAAGAGTTCCCCCGAGTGGGTACTCACAATTTAGTACTGACACTCAGGGCACATAGAAGTTTCTTTAACACTGTAACTGCTGCCCGTGAGTCCACGATGCCTGCGTCCTCCGTCTGTGATCCCCGAAAGTGGCCAGTGGGATTTTCACGTAGCTGACTGCACGGCGTCTGACATCACTGTTGCCCTGTCTGGAGAGTCCTCCTTCCTCCTTCTCCACTGCATGCGCACTGTCGATGCGCGATCAGTCTACCCTCCCAGATCCATTCCCAGGCTCCGCCCCCGCTCCAAAGATGGACATGCGCGGTGCGCGAGTGGTGCGCGATCGAGTCGCCATCCCTTGACGTCAGTGATGCGCGAAAGACAGGCTTCCCCTGGACCCGCCTCCAGGCTTCATTCCCGTTTGAATGATGGGCATGCGCAGTGCGTGAGAGGCGCGTGATCAGATTGCCACCCCGTTGGTGACACGCGCGGGGCGTTGGAGAAGCGCGCAGGAGCTAGCTCCGCCGCTATTCATAATCAGGCTGCACAATAGGGCACACCTGCGCGACCCAGCAGCCTATCAGAACGTCTTCTCTGGTTCCGCCCCACTTCCCATTGGAGGAAAGCTCCTTAAATACCTGCTCAACCCAGACTATCATCGCTGAGCATAACCTTGTGTGACGCCGTGCCTTGCTGCATTCTGTTCCTGCCTTGTGCCTTGCCTGCCTTGTTCCTGATCTCCTTGCTGCCTGGCCCTGCTTAGTTCACTGGACTCCTCATCTCTCCAATTCTGACCTGGTTACGTACGACCATCCTGCTCTCTCCAATCCTGACCTTGGAAAATTACCCCAAAGATCCACTACTCTCCAATCCTGACCTTGGCAAAGTACTCCAACGATCCGCTACTCTCCAATCCAGACCTGGCAAGTATAACGTTTATTCTACCTTCCATACTCCTGACCCAGCTTGCAAGACTAATCTACATCCTAAGCGCACCCGCGTGGCTGTAGGTTGGCGTTTCTCAATTCCCTACCTTAGCACTGCTGTCGCGCTTCGTTTGTGATGAGCTACGCGTTACACTGTTACGGGTAGGAGAGTGCACACTGGACACGGGAACCGCGGAGACCGACGGAGATCGCACACTGCCCGCGCGCCGCGCATGAGAACCACCGCTGCGATGCCCTTCTTGAGAGACACTGGATCCTGACAGACAGGTGAGGGTTAAGGGGACAGAACCGCCAGAATGGCGAATCCTCACACATGGTTGTCATACCATGAGAGGGAGGAGAGTGATGGACAAGGATAACCAGGCTTCATAATAAAGGTTAAGCCCTCTGGTTGCCCTTAGGTCCCGTGGGACCCTGGCAGCTAACCATCACCATAAGCCAGGGCCAGGTATATGTACATGTATAGTTAAAGTGACCCCTGCTTTTCCACTTTCCCTGTTCCCTTTACCCCAGATTCATGAAACTTGCTGTGTGTAAGTTTTAGGTGGGATATTTGGGTAAGAATGCAATTATTGTGTTTGCAGGAGTTCGGGGTCCAAAGCTACTTCATTCTATCCGACGTGCAAGCACTATTTGCTGGTACTCGAGTAGAATTGCACTGAGGCTGTCCAGCGTCCCCCAGACTCCTGACTTTCGAGCCCCGATATCCAAGTCCTAAGTCCTTTTCAGTCATGAGTCTCCCCAATGTCCCTGATGTACTGCTGCGGCCGAGTTTATTCGAGCATTTGCCCGTTCTCGGCCGCAGCAGTAACCTGGCGCGCGCCGGAGGGTGCCGGGCGCGCGCCGAAGCCTCGGAGGAGAGGCCCGCCGATCGGGGCTTCCCCCTCTCCTCACCGGGTCCGCCGGGTCCCCCGGAACATCCCGCCGCCGTCCTCACATCCGCGCGACACCAGGGCACGCGTACAGGCGGCACAGGCACCCGATGACGCGTGACCGCGCATCGGTGATGCGCGGCACGCTGAGGGAGTGCGGCTCGCAAGCCGGGACATATCCCGGCTTGCGGAATGAGCCGTACTCGAATAAAGTGTGCCGCCTGTGTATTAAAGTATATTTTGTTAGGTTTGATACATTTCTCATAAGGCTCTATGCAGCTTTCCCGGGCAACAAGTTAAGCTGCCAGCAAGTCTGCATAGATTCCATAGTTCAAAGGGGAGAGGATGTCCAGAGGTGTGAAAACGTTTGGTGAGCGAGGAAAGGGCGAATGGCCAGGTCCGAACTACAAAGTGCACCATGCAGGGACACCTTTTGTAGTTTCCAGACTTGGTGGAGCTGGCCCTGCAGGTGGCAATGAGTTAGCCAGGGAGGATGCAGCCATAGAGTCTGCTCTCCTTTAGGCTAAAATCATATTTCCCGCTCATCCGGCTTTTCGAGCCTGCTGGGCACGCCTACTACTCTGACATCAGCCGGGGTCGAGCCCCTCTTTCTACTGGCTGACGGGGAGGAATTCCTACGCTCTGATTGGCTGCGCCTTCCCCTTCCGTTCTGGGGATAGCCCAGCGGAGAGAATTTAAGGTGCTGACCAAGAGAGGGAGCAAGTTGATCCAAGCCAACCAACGAGGTGAGTCAATGAAGCTAAGGCAGGTTTTCAAAGTTGCTCTGTTCTAAATAACAGAGCGACCGGCTTCGTTTGGAAGAGAGGTGTAGATACAGTGCTCAGACAAACATATCTCCTATAAGGAGTAATAATGAGAAGGGGGACTTCCTATAGTATTCCTATTATATATATTAGTGTATAGATGTGTGAGACCGCATCACCAAATTTTATGAAAGTGATGTAGAGTGAGAGGTGCTCTGGAGGATATTGTTATGATTTTAACAGTGTTGATCAGAAAGGTGATCAGAAAGATTCCTCCTCTATTGAGCACTCAGTCCTGAGGTGGTCTGAAAATGGACTAAAAATAAGCCCTGTAGATAATACTACACATTACTGGTAAGTTGCCCAGAATCACCGCGGAAATCAAAAATAAAATTTTATTAATTCTACATAGAAGGCTAAAAACACATATACATTATTAAAAATCCCCATGCAAATGTGGCAATTGAGTACAGAATCCCTTAATAGAGAAATATAGTAAACTAGCTGAGAGACCCGGCGTTGCCCGGGATATAATTTTGGGGGGGCGTACGACAGGGTTAGGCTTCCCCCCCCCCCCCTTGACAGCTAGGTGGGTGACTGAGTTGACTGAGTGTGTGGGTGACTGGGTGGGTGTGTGACACTTGACTGAGTGGGTGGGTGACTGAGTGGGTGGGTGACTTTGGGTCGGTTTGACTTTGGGTCGGTGGGTGGGTGACTTTGGGTCGGTGGGTGGGTGACTTTGGGTCGGTTTGACTTTGGGTCGGTGGGTGTGTGACTTTGGGTCGGTGGGTGTGTGACTTTGGGTCGGTGGGTGGGTGACTTTGGGTCGGTTTGACTTTGGGTCAGTGGGTGGGTGACTTTGGGTCAGTGGGTGACTTTGGGTCGGTGGTTGGGTGGGTGAGTTGGGTCGGTGGGTGGGTGAGTGGGAGACTGACTGGGTGGGTGAGTGGGAGACTGACTGGGTGGGTGAGTGGGAGACTGACTGGGTGGGTGAATGGGTGACTGGGTGGGTGGGTGACTGACTGGGTGGGTGAGTGACTGACTGGGTGGGTGAGTGGGTGACTGGGTGGGTGAGTGGGTGACTGACTGGGTGGGTGAGTGGGTGACTGACTGGGTGGGTGAGTGGGTGACTGACTGGGTGGGTGAGTGGGTGACTGACTGGGTGGGTGAGTGGGTGACTGACTGGGTGGGTGAGTGGGTGACTGGGTGGGTGAGTGGGTGACTGACTGACTGAATGGGTGGGTGACTGGGTGACTGACTGAATGGGTGACTGACTGAATGGGTGACTGGGTGACTGAATGGGTGGGTAACTGAGTGGGTGACTGAGTGGGTGGGTGACTGAGTGGGTGGGTGACTGGGTGAAAGTGGGTGACTGGGTGAAAGTGACTGGGTGGGTGACTGGGTGGGTGACTGAGTGGGTGACTGAGTGAGTGGGTGACTGAGTGAGTGGGTGACTGAGTGAGTGGGTGACTGAGTGGGTGGGTGACTGAGTGGGTGGGTGGGTGACTGGGTGAAAGTGGGTGACTGGGTGAAAGTGACTGGGTGGGTGACTGGGTGGGTGTGTGGGTGACTGAGTGGGTGACTGGGTGGGTGTGTGGGTGGGTGACTGAGTGGGTGACTGAGTGAGTGGGTGGGTGACTGAGTGAGTGGGTGGGTGACTGAGTGGGTGGGTGACTGAGTGAGTGGGTGGGTGACTAAGTGATTTTTTGGGTGACTAAGTGAGTGGGTGGGTGGGTTACTGAGTGGGTGGGTGACTGAGTGGGTGGGTGACTGAGTGGGTGGGTGACTGAGTGAGTGACTGAGTGGGTGACTGAGTGAGTGACTGAGTGGGTGACTGAGTGGGTGAAAGTGACTGGGTGGGTGTGTGGGTGACTGGGTGACAGTGCGTGGGTGGGAGACGGTGTGTGACTTACCTTGACCCCGTGGCATCTGGCTGGGGCAGGAGGTGAGTTCGGGAAGCTGGGGGGGGGCAAGAGTGGCAGGTGTCCCGCGCCGCGCTTCCCCTCTCCGGTAGCGGCGCACGTGAGGGGGAGTCCCGCGCCGCGCTTCCCCTCTCCGGTAGCGGCGCACGTGAGGGGGAGTCCCGCGCCGCGCTTCCCCTCTCCGGTAGCGGCGCACGTGATGGGGAGTCCCGCGCCGCTTCCCCTCTCCAGTAGCGGCGCACGTGATGGGGAGTCCCGCGACGCTTCCCCTCTCCGGTATCGGCGCACGTGATGGGGAGTCCCGCGCCGCTTCCCCTCTCCGGTAGCGGCGCACGTGAGGGGGAGAGCAGGAGGGCCGCGCCGTGAGGGGGGAAGAGCCTGGAGTTTGCTGCTGAGCAGCAGGGCCGCGCTTCCTCCGCGGCGCACGGTGAGGGTGATGGTGCGGCTGGGGATGTTGCGGAGCGTGGGGATTTGGGTGAGGTGGGGAGGGGGGAGAGAGTGAGGGGCACCGGGAGAGTGAGGGGCACCGGGAGAGGAGGGGCACCGGGAGAGGAGGGGGGGGGGTGGAAGGTGAGCTGCGGTCCAACTGACGGGGGAGAGTGTGTGTCCCTGTGTGTGTGTGTCCCTGTGTGTGTGTGTCCCTGTGTGTCCTTTGGCCCGTCACTCCGCCTCAGGCCAATGAGAGGTGTGCGGGGGCGGACCAAGGGACCAATGAGATTTCCCCTAGGGACACCGGACATCCAGGCAGGCAGGCTGGCATGCATGCATGCAGGCAGGCAGGCAAACATACAGTGCTTTCACTAATATAGTATAAGATGTATATCTCTATATACTCATATGACATCCAAATGTGTACTACTAATAAGGTATGGCTACGAGCGTTTAGGTTATAGTATATATAAATCCTAATGGATGTGGCTAGTGTGGTACAGTAACAATAGATCTGTAGATAAAAATTGGAGCCTAATCGTGCTTATGAATAGGTGGTAAGTCAGGGAAGTAGGGTAGAGATAGAACCCAAATGTAGCACTCAGGTTCACGCTCTGTGTGATGAGTGAATGATTTAAAACATAACTTTATTAAAGTACCAATGAATTAAAATGATGGGTATTAAGAACAGACGACCTGAAGGTATTCTGACCTTCGATACTTGAACCGTATAGGTTCAGGGTCTATGATAACTGTGTGTACCTTAATATTCAGGTTACACACTAAACACCATTCCTTGTAAGGATCTGATGTGAGTCAATTCTTACAGGGTAGCTCTAGGATAGGTATTGGGGTGCAATAAACTAAAGCAAAGTATATGAACCGAACGTGATGTATAATCGTAGTGGGTAAACTGTGATTAAATGAAATCTAGGCAGTTCCGATATACCCTGTGTCTAAGTACATTGATTCTGAAGTCAGTAGGATATTGAGTCGTGTTGACCTAAGGTAACCTCCTTCTGTGTGCGGTAGTAGGGAGGATATGACCTCTGATAACCTTTGACATAAATGAAAGAGCTATTTGCACAGTGTGCATAGCGACACAGAATGTACTTATATATCAGAGAGTCACTAGACCGCGTGGTAAGTACATACAATAATAGAGTAGTAGTATTGGTTCATAAGTATAAAACACCCAATTGTTGGCAGCCTAAGTAATGCTCTCAGCTCACTCCTACTGTGATGAGGATAATACAGTGTGTATTACATTGTGTCACTTAACCCCTGTAACCTGTGGGTTAATGTTAACAGATACCCAATGTGGAGGTATATATGAACTGGGTCATGTAGTTATACCCTTTATGATAGTACTGCTCAGGGGGATCGTGACACACCAATATACATGGTATATTGCAAGCGGCTTGATCTCACACGTGCACGCGCAAGGGTCTGATTCCCTCCGCATCCATAGTCTCTAACCGCGAGTTAGATGCGGCTCCCTGCCTGCACGATACATACAGGCTTTCAGAGTGCTCCGACGGACACTGTGAGCCTCGTTAAAATTCAACACAGGCAACTGTTGCTCTATGTGGCTTAACTATACAGTCTAAGTTCCCCGTTTACTGCTGTTACTCAGGGATCCCCTGACAGCAGCTATATGGTGATACTTTACTCCCTATATAAAGTCTGTTCCATTCAGCCCACCTACATGTATATTGGTGTGTCACGATCCCCCTGAGCAGTACTATCATAAAGGGTATAACTACATGACCCAGTTCATATACTGTATACCTCCACATTGGGTATCTGTTAACATTAACCCACAGGTTACAGGGGTTAAGTGACACAATGTAATACACACTGTATTATCCTCATCACAGTAGGAGTGAGCTGAGAGCATTACTTAGGCTGCCAACAATTGGGTGTTTTATACTTATGAACCAATACTACTACTCTATTATTGTATGTACTTACCACGCGGTCTAGTGACTCTCTGATATATAAGTACATTCTGTGTCTCTATGCACACTGTGCAAATAGCTCTTTCATTTATGTCAAAGGTTATCAGAGGTCATATCCTCCCTACTACCGCACACAGAAGGAGGTTACCTTAGGTCAACCCGACTCAATATCCTACTGACTTCAGAATCAATGTACTTAGACACAGGGTATATCGAAACTGCCTAGATTTCATTTAATCACAGTTTACCCACTACGATTATACATCACGTTCGGTTCATATACTTTGCTTTAGTTTATTGCACCCCAATACCTACCCTAGAGCTACCCTGTAAGAATTGACTCACATCAGATCCTTACAAGGAATGGTGTTTAGTGTGTAACCTGAATATTAAGGTACACACAGTTATCATAGACCCTGAACCTATACGGTTCAAGTATCGAAGGTCAGAATACCTTCAGGTCGTCTGTTCTTAATACCCATCATTTTAATTCATTGGTACTTTAATAAAGTTATGTTTTAAATCATTCACTCATCACACAGAGCGTGAACCTGAGTGCTACATTTGGGTTCTATCTCTACCCTACTTCCCTCTATACATATACCCTAAGCACCGTTCACTTATTACTTGTTGAGGCAGTAGCAGGGGCTTCCCTATCAGTTTACTAGGTGGTAAGTCAGACAGACCATAGATGGCAAAATTGATGATTGATGAAACCTATGTGGTGAAACGCGTAGAGTGACGTTTTCCTGAGCCGGCCGGAACCCCAGGAAGTGGACGCAGCGTATGACATCACTTCCGGTTTACTGGAACGCATCGGTGGAACGCACGCCACGGCAGAGGGGAAGCGGAGCTACTATCCATCCGGCCACTGAGATCCATTGCGATCGAAATGCTTGTTTTTAACTGAAACCATGTCCTTGGGAGCCCATATATCCGGGGGAAATATTGATTACTGGATCTCCTGATCGCTCTGTGACATCTATAGCATCCAAAAGATACCTTAACGTGCCTCAAAATTCCTCACGTTTGTGAGTATTTAATAGAGAGACAAGTCATCTTATTCTGACCTTAATTTAAACAATATTGCACTATCATTTGCTAGTAGCATACAAAAATAGAAAACTTTAATCCTAAAACATTAACAGAATTACATATTTACTTGCAACATCGTGTGATGCCACACACATGCGCATAGAGAAGTGCGTCCTCACGGGCGTGCACTCCTGGATTTTGAGTTCAAAAATAAAAAAAACTTTAATCAACAACCAAAAAACAAAGAACATTTAACCCAAGAATCGCCAAAAAATTATATTAAAAATTAAAAAGATATGAATATATAATAACATACAAACATTTACTTAAACCGTATATATAATGATAACAATATACAACAAACCACATTTGGGATACCTGAAACATGGCAAATTGCCATGTCCGACAAACCCAAAGAAAAAATAAGGAACTCAAACAAAAAATGGAAAATGGACAATAACAAAACATATACTAAAAAAGAATAATATTTATATAAACATAAAGAACATTATATAATTAGGAATCCATAATGAATGATGATCATAGAACAGAAATTTTGCTATCTTGTTTTATATAGTTAATTTTGGTTAAAGACCAATAATTGGTCTATAATAAAAAATAATGTAATGTTAATTAATTTAATTATGGCAGCTTTCTATGGCCAGGATGGGTAATAAACAAAAATTCAATATTGATCACTACGTTTAGTTATCAAAAAGAGGCCATAGATATTGAAATACTAATTCCAATATGCTCCTTTCAAAATGTGAAGAGTCACGTACACAAAACCCCAAGTTGCACAGAATGGGTATATGGTAAGAAGGTATATGGCAAAAACAATAATTGACCAATTAAATTGAATTTGGAACTCTGAAACATGTGAGATCAGGTAACCGTAGGCTCGCAGTGGGAAGCTAAGAGGATCACAGGAAATGACCCAGATCCCAGTCAGGATTTAAACCTCGTGGGACCTGTGTCCCCAAGGTGAAAATCCAATAGACCTCCCGCTGATCGAGCCTCCTGGTACAGTCACCTCCCCTAACAAAAGGAGCAACATACTCAATACCAGTAAACATAACATATTTGATGTCTCCCTTTTCACAATTAACAAAATGTTTAGGGACCAGATGATTTAAGTCCTTTGTCTTAATAAGTCTCACATGTTCCATAATTCTCAACTTCAAACACCTAGTGGTGCAATCCACATAATGTTTGCCACAACCACAGGTAAGTAAGTATATTACAAAGGAAGTGATACAGTTAATAAAGTGGTGATTTTTTAACAAAATTAACTATATAACAAGATAGAAAAATGTCTGTTCTGTGATCGTCATTCATTATGGATTCCTAATTATATAATGTTATTTATATAAACATTATTCTTTTTTTAGTATTATTTGTTTTGTTATTGTCCATTTTCCCTTTTTTGTTTGATGAGTTCCCTATTTTATCTTTGGGTTTATCTAACTTGGCAATTTGCCATGTTTCAGTTATTCCAAATGTGGTTTGTTGTACATTGTTATCAATATATATATATATATATATATATATATATATATATATACACGTTTTAAGTAAATGCCTGTATGTTATGTGGCAGGACGGCCTCGCGGCAGGGTCAGTAAGACGCTAGACACAATATGAAACTTTAAACTGTAGTGGTTTATTAGCCACAACCAACTAAAGTCTGGGTGCACTGACCCTTTAAGAAAACCAAATCATAGAAAACAAATTCCTATTTACGTTAGAGAAACCAACTCAACTTCTTGAGCCCTTTCTAACAGGGCGGCCAGCTAATCTGGTTATGCCCAAAACATGTGCTCCACAAACAAAGTATAATACAAAAGTCTTATCTGTATTGCAGCTCCAACATCAAACAGGAACGCCGGTTCCGGGGAGCAGGCTGTGTCCAGATCGCAGAAGTCTTTATCCTGGGTTGGGGTCCCAGCAGCAGAGCTCCTCGCAGGGCTGGGTGACCAGAGCAACAGGCAGGGGCTTCCTAGCCGGGAAAAGTCTCTACCCTCCTGGGGAAAAACTAGCTCAGTTTGTGAAGGCTACTTCCTGCCTTTTAAACCCTCAGTCTCTCCAGAGTCCTTCCTGCTTAATAGGCTGCAGGTGCATGTCTCTCCAGGAGTAGTTTAACAGTTCGTATGCTGGAAGCACCTATATACTCCTCACTCCAGCATACTATGTTAGTGACTGTCACAGTTATTAGACATTCATATTGTAACAGGGGACTTATCCCTGTTCACAAATGTGCCTGTAATCCAGCAGTGTGGTGGTTAACTGCTGGTAGGCAATTAACTAACACCACCTGCCTGATTACAGGTGTTAGAAAAAGCCTGCCTCTGAGACAGGAAGAGAGATTCCTTAGTCCACAACTGGGCTGAACCAAGGAAGGACAGATGTCTTGAGCGGCAAGCTGACAACAAGACAAAGGGGACAAGATTCTAAACTTGGAGCCTGACGTTGCCTGAGCACACTAGGGTGCGGATCCAAGAGAGCAGAGAAGCTTCCCCTACAGCAACCCAGCTAACAGATAAGACTTTTCTTATAAGACTATTATCTATGTCTATCTATGTATATTAATGTCTCTGATTTGGGCTGGTGAATCGCTGGGCTAACCACGCAGTTAAAGAGAACTGGATCACAAGTGTATATATACTCCAGAGTGGAGCGGATTTTGTTTGCTGATTTACATGTTTGCTGTGTTTTTTTTTTCCACAAAAAGCTTTTTATTGGGTTATGGTACAGATCAAACATTGTCTAACAACCCACTGTCTTCCCTTAGTGTCCACATTCCCAAATTTTCCTTTTTTCCTGCTCCAAACAGTTAAAGACATACAGGGCAAAACCGACTAACAGACAAGACGAACAGCACAAACAAGTGAGGGGGTGATAGGGGAGGGGGGGGAAGCACAGAGCATACCGAGCATTCCCATCTTCCGCCAGTGTCACGCCCTTCCAGTGCGGACCTACCCTAAGGAGCGCTACCTCTGTAGGCCATCATCCCTACCTGTGCCCCATCAGATTATTGTCAGTACTGTTACTTCGGAGGAGAATGCATCTCAATTTATTAGGGCAGTATGGTGGCGGCATTCACCCCGGGAATGTCTGATTGGTCTAGCCACGGGGCCCAGACTTTTAGGAAGTTTGTGCCGGTGTCATTGACCAGACTCGTCAATTGTTCCATCCGGCAAATATACCAAATTCTGTTCCGAATTTTCGTAATTGTGGGCAAATCTGGTAGCTTCCACAATGCTGCGATTTCGCACCTCATGGCTGTTGCAAAATGTGCAATCAATTTCTGCGCTGGTCTGCCCAGCCCCCGGATGCGCCTGCCCAGCAGGAACAACAAGGGGTCCAGGGAGACCGCCAGTCCGAGAATTCTCTGTAGCCAATCTTGGATTTCCTCACACAAAGGAGCCACTCTGGTGAAGCCCCACAGCATGTGAAGTAAGTCTGCGTGTTCCCCACATTGTTTAGGGCACAATGGGGGGTAATCCTTTACAAACTTTGCCAATCTCATTGGGGTAAGGTACCACCTCATTAGGACCTTATATGCATTCTCCTTCAACGTGGTGCATATAGAGCTCTTAGCTGCTGCCAGTACTATTGTGGACCAGTCCTCGTCATAAATCGTCTCCCCTAAGTCCGATTCCCATTTGTTCCTGTAACTACTGTAAGTTTGGTATCGTCGTCAGTTCTCGGACAGACCACCTCCCTGTAAATCCTAGACGTAAGTCCCGTGGTGTCCGTACCTCTGGAACACAGCTGCTCAAAATTTGTATGCCAGGGGCGTTTTGGGATCTTTTTGTAGAATGCTCTTATCTGGAGGTATCTAAAAAATTCAGAGTTTGGCATCTCTGCTTCTGATTTAATTTGGTCAAAGGATTTTATTGATTGGCATCCCTCCAGATGTAGTAGCCTCGTGAGGCCCTTTGTTTTCCATGTGACTAGGTTCTTGCTCAACAGGCCCGGAGCGAAATCAGGGTTCCCCACAAACGGGGTCATGAGGGTGTGCTGGGTCGTAAGGGCACACCTATATCTAGTGTTCTCCCAAGTTGTCAACGAGCTACTCAGCGCGGCCAGCGGCTCTCCCATGGTCCTATGTACCTTTTTTGGAAGCCAAATTAGATCCTTTAGATCTACTGGGGCGCAGCATGTTGTCTCTAGCTCCACCCATCTACGCAAGCTAGGGTGCATATGCCACTGAATAATTTGGGTTAATTGTGCCGCTCTGAAATACGACATCAAGCAACGTACCCCCAGTCCTCCTTTAACTGTTGGTCTGGTTAGAATGCTAGATTTGATGCGTGGTTTTTTATTACCCCAAACGAATTTCACCATGGAGGACTGTAAACGAAGGATGTCATCCTTGGCCACTTGTATCGGAAGGGTCTGAAAGAGATACAAGATTCTGGGAAGCAAATTCATCTTGAGGCTCTGGATCCTGCCGATCCATGAAATTGTGTAGCCTGACCAAATCCAAAGATCCTCCTTCAGAGTCCTAATCAGTTTGGGGTAATTGGCTTTATATAGGGCGTTATAATCTTTGGTGATATTAACCCCTAGGTATTTAATGGAGGAGGCTTGCCATTTGAAGTTAAAATTTAGATCAATTAGTTTTTCGGTGACCTTTGGCAGGTTTATATTTAGAGCTTTTGATTTGGTTTGGTTAATCTTGAGTCCCGAGATCTTGTTAAATTCGCCCAGCAGGCTGAAAACATTCGGCAGGGAGGTAAGGGGTTTTGATAACATTAGGATAATGTCATCCGCATACAGGGCCACCTTGTGTGACTGTTCTTTAATTTGTATACCTGTTATGTCGGGACTATTACGGATATGTGCCGCCAAGTGCTCTATACATAATGCGAAAATAAGTGGGGACAGGGGACATCCCTGCCTGGTGCCACTTCTTTTCGGGAAGTCTTCCGAAGGGAAGCCCTGGTGTCTGACCCTCGCCCTTGGTTCCCGATAAAGAGCTAGAATGGCGCCCAACATTCTCCCCCCTATGCCGAACTCCCCAAGCGTCTCTGTGAGGTAGGGCCAATCGATTCGGTCAAAGGCCTTCTCGGCGTCCAGACTCAATGCCATAGACGGGTTGTGTTTTCGTTGTGCCAAATTAATTAGGTCTATGATCCGTCTAGTATTGTCTGCCGCCTGCCTCCCGCATATGAACCCTACTTGATCGGGGTGGACCAGCTTTGGCATAACTGTGTTTAGGCGGTTAGCCAACAATTTGGAGAAAATGTTGGTGTCCGAGTTGATAAGGGATATCGGACGGTAGCTTTTGCAGTCAGCTGGGTCCTTCCCAGGTTTGGGGATCACTGATATAGACGCTTGGAGCATTTGGCCAGGTATAGGGGCACCCTCTAGGAATGAGTTAAACAGTCTTACCAGGTGAGGCACTAGAATTTTTCGGAATTTTTTGTAGTAAAGATTAGAGAAGCCATCCGGGCCTGGGGCTTTGGATGGCTTCAGTGATTTGATTATCTCCGTTATTTCCTCACCTGAGAAATCTTCCTGTAATGCCTCCCTTTCCTGCCTGCCCAGTCTGGGTAATTTTGCTCCCTTTAAAAATGTCTTCAGCTGCCTATGAGTGTTCTCACAATGGGAGACGTTAGCCCCATCATAGAGGGTCTCATAGTAGTTTTTAAATTCGTCTACGATTTGTTTGGGATCAGAAGTGAGGTCTCCTTTTTTGGTTCGAATTGCCTGGATGTGAAAATTACGGTTAATGTTCCTAAGTTTATTGGCAAGAGGGGTATCTGGCTTGTTCGCTTTTTCATAGAATTTACGCCTGGACCAGGTCATCTCCTTCTCAGCTCGGGAGGACATCAGTAAATTTAATTTCATTTTGGTATCACGCCAGGCCTTAAGGGTCTGTGCTTGATTGTTATTTTTATGGAGGGCAGATAGGGCTGTCAATTCAGATTGTAGGGTCTTAATCTTATGTTCCCTTTCTTTTTTCCGCCTGCTCGCTATCCCTATGAGCTCACCACGTAGAGTCGCCTTATGGGCCTCCCATAAGGTGGATTGAGATGCCACGCTACCAACATTCTCATTGAAATAGTCCCTGATTTTATCCCCTACCGTTTTTTCAATCTCAGGGATTTTTAATAGTAACTCATTGAGTTTCCACGTCTCTCCTGGCCTGTCTAGTCTGAAGTCGGTGCACCGCAGCTCTACAGGTGTGTGATCAGACCATGAAATATCATGGATACCCGTATGGGAGATCTGCGAAACCATTCTGTTGGACACAAAGAGGTAGTCTATCCTGCTGTATCGGTCGTGTGGGTGTGAGTAAAATGTGTACTCTTTGTCTCTAGGGTGCTGCTCGCGCCATATGTCCACTAATCTATTTACTTTAAGGCCGCGGGTCCACGCTGCTCTGCTTTGTGGGTGTTTAGCCCCGCTGGGCGTGCATCGATCGGCCTGTGGGTCCAGCTTTAGGTTAAAGTCCCCTCCTAGCACTATACCGCCCTGCGCCACTTTGTGTACGGTCATGAAGAATTTATCAAAAAAAGTGTCAGCACGCTCGTTAGGCGCGTAAACGTTTGCTAAGGTGAGAAATTGCCCTCGGATGACACCCACCACTATTATGAATCGCCCATTTTTATCTCGTTTCGTGAGTTTAATGTCTATCGCAAGGCGGTTATGCACCAGGATCGCGACCCCTCGTTTCTTTTTGTTAGCCGCCGCAGAGACCCAAGTTTGGTATCTGCCGTCAATGTATTTTGGGGAGTTAGATTTAGAGAAATGTGTCTCCTGTAGTAAGATGATGTCAGGGTCGTGTTTTCTGTAATCAGTCATAGCTAACCGTCTTTTCAGGGGGCTGTTGAATCCTTTCACATTGTGTGAAATTACGGTGAGATCCCTACCCATCAGTGATGTCAGGATATTGCCCTGCAATGTAGGCTGGCATGTTGGCCGGAGTTCTCTGGGGCCCCTGGATCCAGGATGCGTCTCGTGCTCCTCCAATCTGTGTGTGGGGGAAACAGAAGGGTACACACACCGGGAACAAAGGGAGAACGACACAAAGACAAATATCACCTTCGGTTAGCCATAGGGACTGAGTCCCCAAGGTCACCTGAATTGCTCCTTCTGGGGGTCCGCCTCTGATCTTGCTGAAGCACTCCTGGCCCATGGCTGCCGGCCCAGTGGGGTCTTGCATGGGTCCCATGGGGGTTGACCCCCAAGTACCCATGTGGAGTCTCATGACGACGATGGGCACGTAGCCACTCCCTCCCCCGCCCCTAATCAACAAACCTTTTAAACAATTACAACCATTTTAACCGTTAAAAATCACATAGTTCGTGAAGAAAAACAAAAAGCCGCTCCTGAGCGCATGTTGAAACCTGTTCAGTCCCCCTGCTCTGTTGCATGTTACTTCTGCATACCCCATGTGCGTGGCCAGCTCACTAAATACTTCCTTCCCCTCTTATGTGTGCAGCGTAAATTTGGTGTGAGTGTATCTTCTTGCTGGTGTGGATACAAAGGAGTCCCCTTATGACCCTCTGTGGCCTTAGCTGCCTCTGTGGTGGAGCTTCCGCCAATGTAACCCCAGAACCCATCTATCTGCTTCCCCCCTGTGAGTGGACTTCCCTGATCTGTATCGTGTCCGGGAAAGGTGCTGTTTTTATTCCAAAGGCTAGGGGTGTTACCCGTTGTCGCGTGAGGCCTATGTGGGGCTATTCTGGGTGCTGGTCCTTGTCTAGGGTCTGTGTTCCCTCTCCACCCCGTAGCACCTGGCGCTATCTCTCTGTGTGTGGTCTGAGGCTATTTGTGTATGCTCCATTCTCCTTTATTGGCGTGGGAGAAAACCCCCGCTGGCTCCGCAGGCCTCAGGTTGCTTCCGCTGCACACCGGTTGTGTACTTCCGGTCCTGGCCATGGCGTGCCCCATCCAAGATGGCCGCGCGGCCATATCCGGTGACGTCTGTCCGGTTCCTGTCATTCGGCTGCCGGATATCCTCGGAGGTGGACGTCTTCCCGCGCTGGGTCCTTCTTCATCCGGTGATGTGCCTTTTAGCCCGCCAAGACCAGGAGCGCCTCCATCTTCATGGGCGTGCATTCCACGGCCCTCTTCCGGGTTGTAGTCTGCCACGCACCACCGGGATTTCTGGTAAGTACTTTGTCCTTGTTGTTTAGCAGGGTACCGTGTCGTTTGGTGGTCGTACCCAACATCAGTAAGATGATGTAGTGGCTTTGTGGGGCTTCTTCCTAGGGGTCAACCTCGTGTCTTTGAGCAGTTTATTAGAGGTTATCTGCGCCCATTAAACTGTAACTTGTGCCTCAACTTAGGCAACAGAACCATGGAAAGTGTCTTTATTTCCCCCCCTTATTTGTTCATTCTTTCTCTGATTCACTTGTTGTGCGAGACTTCTTGGAGGCGGTGGCCTGACGCCATTCTGTATCGGGCTCCGGTTCCCGCCGGGGCCCCGGCGCCTCACCCTCCTTCACCCCCAACTTGCGGAGGAAGTCGTCGCCTTCTTCTTGGTTTTTCATGGAGATGGCCTTCCCGTTTCTAATGACCAGCAGGCCAAACGGGAAGGTCCATCTATAGCGTATGGCTCTGTCCCGGAGTACCTTTGTGACCGGCTGAAGCTTCATGCGCCGGGCCAGAGTTATGGGGGACAAGTCCTGGAACAGCTGGAGGGCGGCCCCCTCAAACCGACAGGCTCCCTCCCCTCTTGCCTTTTGGAAAATCACTTCACGGGTACGGAAATAATGCATGCGGGCGATGACATCCCGCGGCTGGGCGTTTGCCACGGGTTTACTCCTTAGGGCTCGGTGACACCTGTCCATCATTAGCTCCGCTAAGAAGGCCTAGATTTCCCCCCCAGACCACAAGTAAGTGTATTTGTAACTGTTCCTTGTGTATTTCTTCTTGTTGTTTACCAAAATAAACACAATTTGTTTTTACTATCTTGTTCTGCCTAATGAATGATCAGTACCTGGTCTCCTGTGACAGGAAGCTCCACAATGAAGTCCATGGATAGGTGCGTCCAAGGACTGGAGGGTATTGGCAGTGGCTGCAGAAGCGCACAAGGCAGTGTTCGATTAATCTTACTTAGGGCACATACACTGCAGGCAGAGACGAAGTCCTGTACCTCCGCTTTAAATTGTGGCCACCAAAAAGTCCTCTTGAGAAGCTCAAGTGTTTTCCGTACCTCTGGGTGACCTGCGATTTTGGATTCATATCCTCATCGTAGAACCTCCTGCCAAAGAGAAGGGTGAACGAAAAGCTTGGATGGGGGAATGGAGAGTTCAGCGGGTAACTTGACCTGGGCCTTTTAAACGCATTAGAGCAGGGGTGCGCAAACTTTTCTGTTTGCGCCCCCCCCCCGTCAGCTCTCCCCCCTGCTCGCGGCCCCCTTCCCTTACCGGCTCGGCGTTTCGCGGCGTCATATGATGTCACATGACATCGCATTGTCATGGCAAAGCGTTGCCATTTGACCCCACTCAGACCAGGTAAGAGAGATTTACAGAGGCCTCACGCCTCCCCCGGCATTTAATTTAAATGCCTTGGGGAAGAGCGCGGGCCTCTGTAACCATCGCGTCCCCGCAGAAAATCTCAGCGTGCCCCCCACTTTGCGCACCCCTGCATTAGAGCACGGAAATAGTGCACATGATCTTAGATGGGAAAATTAAGGGATCCTTGTCCATAGAAAGTCACAAAAAGGATTCTTGCGCTCGCGCCGTCCTCTTTAAAAGATAATCAGCTTGCAGCAGTGCGTGTGGGAGCCACTCCTCAAGATACTCCTATGTTTTGTCAAAAGACAAAACAAACACACACAAGCGCACCACAGATTAGTAAAAGGTGTATCACAAAAATTTAATAAAGGTCACTGAGACCTAAAGACAATAATCAATAAATAAAATGTAGAAAACAAAAAACACATAAGAAATACACATATGAAGCATGTACTATGTATGGTAAATCACACCCTATAAATGCTAAACCAAAACATAACTTCAGTGAAGTAAACAACTAGATGAGTTAAAAATACATCCACTGAGGTTATCCTGCCGTGTGTTCGTGTATCCTGACAGTTTTGCATCCACACTGAGCCCCTGCTGCCACTTCTTGCGGGTTAGTTGCGTTCCCCTCAATTGGGTTTGTTCTTTCTAGGAGTTATTATACATCCTCAGTGGATGTATTTTTAACTCATCTAGTTGTTTAGTCAAAGAAAGTTCAGTCCGCGCTCTTGCTTCCTAGTGTTGTCTCCCTCCTCTTGCTGCTCCTATGACTTGAAGTGTCTTCCCTCACTCCAAGAAATGGACTCCGGTGGAAGACCCCGCCGGTGAACCAAACGACCAAGAAAAGAAGCACAGGCGCGCACCAAGGTAAAGATAATTGTAAAATGTATTAAACAACAAAGCAATAAAATAACTTACATGTAAGTAAGGGTAAGTGCATGTCCGAATCTATGAAATGTTGAACAGATCGGCATCATCAGTCAAACAGGGGGGCAGTTGCAGTTCCGTTTATGTGGAGGTCCCGCGCGCTGGGACTCACTCTGTAGCACTTGCTGCAGGAATCGCCTCCGCATGTATGGGGTAGTGGCATGGTATCTAGAGCTTGTGCGCATGTGTGGAAGGAAAGCCCCCTGTAGACGTCTGTGGATGCCGGTTACGATGGAAAATCGTGACCGGAATAGGTACACAACAGTGTAAGCTAGCCCCCAAGGATGGAATAGGGAAGCTAGTTACACAGTTCACTCACGACGCGTTTCGTAGTCAATATACTTCAATGCCTGAAGGACTGGATTAGCAATTCATCAGGCATCAGGTATCATTCAGATGTAGTGACGAAGACAATCAATTATATAGGATTTTGGCTCAATCCCTAACATTGGGTCTCAGACATTGGTTCACAATTATCTGCACCCAATTACCTTGTGCCAGCTAACATGGGAAGCACTTTGGTACCTGCCCCCAGGTAACTGGCACATGTGCACAATCCTCTCCTGCACCCCACACTGAAAAGTTGGCGTCTCCTAGTCTGCCATTTGGGATTCTAGCCCGGGAAACTCCGACCAGTGGTGTGAAACACAACACTTAACACAAGTGCCCATGTCCTGCTCACCTCTGCCCTAGAATATCTAATCAGGGTGGGGGAGCCTTTGTTCAATGGGCTTCCCACAGACATCCTGACGCCCAGTGGCCATTAACATTCCTTCTGGGCCAGTGGCTTTCGCGGGCTCTGGGATATCAGAGACACAGTGTAACATTTTAATATTATACATATATTAAAATAATCCGTTCTGTGGGTCTGAGCGGGCTGAAATTTGCAAGGTCCTCATGCCGCAAGACACTCGCCATAGTGGCCAAATTTCAGCCTTCCATGACTCCCAGAACCGGAGATAATAAAAGCAAGTTAAAATCACCTATTAACTTTAATGCAGGATTCTCCGCTACAGGCTAAGAGAAATCACTGCATTTCACTCGTCCATTGGATTCAATAGGGCCGGCGCCGCCATAGGATTCAATGGAGCTACTTTGCCATTGAAGTCAATGGCGAAACCACGTTTTTCAGTTACCCATACTCCGTTTCTGTTGATCAGGGAGGGCTGGAAATTGCCATGCAATCATGCCGGAGCAGTGACTACATGATGGCCAAATTCCTGCCCTTTAGTCCTTACAGAACCGGAGTTATGGGTTTTCACTTTGTACACTTTTTTACTTAAGTGTTTTAAAGCCACGCGGCTTTTCTCCGCTATTGCGGTCAATGGTGGGACCCTCGAGCCGGCGCGACCCTTTCTTGACACCATTGACTGTCAGACCCGGTTGGGGTCAAGTGAGGGGGTTCCTATGGGCTAGGGGCAAAAATAATTTTATTGCTGGTCGTCCTAGAACAAACGTTTCACACGTTAATTGGTGGTGAACTTGACCGCAGTCTAGTTCCCACGCCAATTGAGAGATCAAGCTCTTTCATAGACATTGTATCCACTTTTGTGGTTTTGCGGTCTGGATGTCTGCCAGCTCGTTCCTGGAGGTCGGACTTGAGGAATCCCCATTGAAATACATTACTCCATTCACTTTCAATGGGGAAGCTCCGCTCCTCCTCTCAGGCGCCACCTGCAGGTCTTCTCAGGTATCGGGCCCAAATCGGTGAAATCTCCATAGGGTTGTATGGAGCTCTAATGGCGGCCTATGGAACAGGCTGCAAATGGAGACTGAAAAGGCGGGAAAGGGAACAAAGGGCCATAAACCTATAAATACAAGTAACCCTTTTCCTCCCGACCTGATCCCAGTGTATGTGGTTGGTGCATACACTGTAAAGGTACAACCACCTATAATTGGAACAATATATACATCCAGCAAAGAGAACACATTTTGCCCTGAGGCAGGGGAATAAAAATACATGTAATCACTCTGACTGTGAGAACATGATAACCAAAGGGACATACATTTCGGTTCTGAAGCAGGGGAACATATGTATTATAGCTACATTTCTGGTTAACCCCTCACTTCCCAGACGGTTGAAGGGGGTGCCTAATGGGGATGACCCCTTTATTATTGGCTTGGCACCCCGTTACCATCACACCGGGATCATTTGATTGAGCAAAACAAGGAGGTAAAATAAATTGTAATTTATTTCACGAAAAGACATACACACAATGTAACACAATTCACAGGGTTAACACACTTACTGGGAACGGGGCTAACGAATAAATCCGTTTCTGGAACGAAATTCAGCAAGATTACCTTTTTAGAGCACTTTCCAATGACCAATAGTTACTCACAAAAGTCCTGGAACTATTTTCGGCATGCAATGCCAGCCGCGACCGATACTGTACGTTCTCAAAAGCGGAACTTAGAAACTTTTCTGAGTTCAAAATCTTTGAGGCCGGCTCACGTCTATCCAGTCCAGAGCATCTTTGAATTTGCCGCTGTTGGTTTGGCGCTTGGAATCTGCGTTCCTGATTGGCTGCAAGGTCTCTTAAGGCTTTCCGGCTTTCATTCACTAACCTCGGCAACCTATCAGAGCAGGGGAATTCTCCTGCCAGTCAATCACCAATTTGCCAGTATTGTAAAGCTGGGAGGTAACCTTTTCTCAGGTTGTAAAGGGGCATGCACCAACCTGGCACCTCTGCCTCTTTGCATACTGAGCCCACCCGCTGCCCAGGCTCTACAGAGTTTGGATTCTGGCAAATGATTGCCAGATAGCCTTCTGTTAGCCCAGGATGTTGGTAATCAAGCAGAACTGCAGTACCCCTCCTGTTCTAACACCTTGGCATCCCTGAGTCTTTCACGTACGGACTCCGCAGAGACACAGAGGCACCAAGCTTGGTTGCCATCTGGGCTGTCCGGAATCCATGACTTGGAAATCCCTCAGTTCATATACAGGTTACCAAGATATATGCACATTAAACTATAACCATTTAATAAAATACAGTGTGCCCTGTTTTCTGTGTGCTAAAAGATGTGAGTTCCTATTCTGGTGTCAGGGATGGAGTGAGTATATAATTTGCCTACAGTCACTAACCTCATTCTTGGCACACATTAGAAAAATAACTTTTATGACTTTTAGACACTGCAATCATGCTCAGCTTTATAACTTAGCTGGAGCATCCCCCTGAACCCCTACACTACGTTCAGTGTACCTGGGTATATTGGGGAACCCCTACTACACTAGGAACTCCGTGAATAGCTGCAGATAAAGTTTAATCCCTTCATACCCATTTACCTTGTCTGGATGATGCTGCAGCAGGGATCCTGGCAGTGAGTCGTAATAACGCTTTCAGAGTTAGAGTTTGGCGGAGTAATGTGCTTGGCTGCATCTGAGAATCTCACTCAATTCTCGGATACAACTTTTGGGGTATCCCATAACTTTGGAACCCCGATACATAGACACATTCTGTAAAGACTTTCTCCGATAAACCCACCCTGAAACTTACAGCCTAGAAATCTCCCTACTCCAGTAAAGGCAAAGGACAAATAAATCTTTAATGTCACAAAATTAGTATACAGTCCCAGTAATACATTTTCGACATCTGGGTCCCAGAGCTGACACTCTAAGACCCTAACGCATGGGTCAGGGTTAACCAAGTGGACTTAACCTTTATTGATGAGCCTGATTAGCCCCTTCACCATCACACAATACTCCGTTCAAAATCCTACCCTGAAAACGTTCTTACAGCTCACCGCCAGAAGTCCCTGCTTCAGCACCGACCAGAAAGGTAAAAGGGGCATAGGGGATCAAGGTTTCCCAAGAACGGTACAGAGGTCCCTAGTCTAGAGGGGGGGTGCCTAGTGCATGCCCAAGTCACCCTGAACCTGGTATTCATGGGGTGCTTCAACTATAGGATAAAGCTGTGAGGTTTATTTTGTAAAAAAATGCTAAGTCAGGTTTTTGCAGTGTGGCAGGGATATGGCAGGTGAGAATAGCAAGTAGACTTTCTTATTCTATCCCTGACACCAAAGAAGGACTTAGACATGTTTAGCAAGACACTGTATCCAAGCATATTTTATTAAACGAGTATGTTTAGAATGTATACTGCTTGGTGTACTGTACAGTATATGAGCTGGGGATTTCTAAGTCTGTGGTTCCGAGACTAGCTGGCTACCAAGTTGGCGCCAATAAGTCTGCTCAGGTCCCAGACATGAAAGCCACAGAGATGTCAAGGTGTTAGGGCGGGCGGAGTACCAGAGTTATCCTTGAGCACCCACATAATGGCATGAATAAGAGCTATCAGGCGACCATTTGCCCGGCCTCAGACTGGGGGTTCAATATGCTAAGAGGCGGAGGTGCCAGGTTGTTGCATGCCCCTTTGTAGAATTGAAAAACGTGCCCGCCTAGCTTCAGGGTACCGGCAAAACGCTGATAGGCTGGTGGCAAAATTCCCACGCTCCGATTGTATTCTGTGAATAGGACTGAAATCCTATAAGGAACATAGCAGACAATGAGCTCAAGACATTCTAAGCGCCAAGACAGCAGTGGCAGATTTGAACTGACCAAAAGATACTCTGTGAGAAATAGAAGCGAGCTGACTTCCAGAATTTTGAGTTGAAATATTTTCTAAGTCCTGAATTTTTTGCGGCCAAGTTCTACAAATCGAACGTAGCGGTCGCCGCTGGAACTACAGATACAGCGGTCGTTATTCGAACACTTCACGAGGTGTATACAGTACCTTGGAATACCCATGTGATCGTGCGTAATTTTTTCCAACTGTACCGCCTTTTGACGCGAGTGCAGAAAATGGCATTTTAGTGTTCTGGTTTTTAAACTGATATCGAGAAGTCAGGGAGCGCAGTACACCGGTGGAGGCATAAAAAACAGAAATACACAAAAAATAGTGCAACTCTATATGAACAATAATATAGAAATAAATGACAAATGAAAAATACCACAGATAATGGTCCATTTATTTTTATATGTGTTCGTTGTATCACTTTTGTTATCCTCAGCCATTCCCTGCAGTTTGGTTGGAAGTGGTTGAGTGATATTGTTTGTTTGTGTCTCATTTGTGAGCACTTGCTCCATTGGTTTGATGTGTTCACTTGCTTTACAGCACACCATCACCAGCCTTTGTAGCTTTGTGTGTTTATTAATCTGAGTACCTCTGGTAATCAGGGTGGGGGAGCCTTTGTTCAATGGGCTTCCCACAGACATCCTGACGCCCAGTGGCCATTAACATTCCTTCTGGGCCAGTGGCTTTCGCGGGCTCTGGGATATCAGAGACACAGTGTAACATTTTAATATTATACATATATTAAAATAATCCGTTCTGTGGGTCTGAGCGGGCTGAAATTTGCAAGGTCCTCATGCCGCAAGACACTCGCCATAGTGGCCAAATTTCAGCCTTCCATGACTCCCAGAACCGGAGATAATAAAAGCAAGTTAAAATCACCTATTAACTTTAATGCAGGATTCTCCGCTACAGGCTAAGAGAAATCACTGCATTTCACTCGTCCATTGGATTCAATAGGGCCGGCGCCGCCATAGGATTCAATGGAGCTACTTTGCCATTGAAGTCAATGGCGAAACCACGTTTTTCAGTTACCCATACTCCGTTTCTGTTGATCAGGGAGGGCTGGAAATTGCCATGCAATCATGCCGGAGCAGTGACTACATGATGGCCAAATTCCTGCCCTTTAGTCCTTACAGAACCGGAGTTATGGGTTTTCACTTTGTACACTTTTTTACTTAAGTGTTTTAAAGCCACGCGGCTTTTCTCCGCTATTGCGGTCAATGGTGGGACCCTCGAGCCGGCGCGACCCTTTCTTGACACCATTGACTGTCAGACCCGGTTGGGGTCAAGTGAGGGGGTTCCTATGGGCTAGGGGCAAAAATAATTTTATTGCTGGTTGTCCTAGAACAAACGTTTCACACGTTAATTGGTGGTGAACTTGACCGCAGCCTAGTTCCCACGCCAATTGAGAGATCAAGCTCTTTCATAGACATTGTATCCACTTTTGTGGTTTTGCGGTCTGGATGTCTGCCAGCTCGTTCCTGGAGGTCGGACTTGAGGAATCCCCATTGAAATACATTACTCCATTCACTTTCAATGGGGAAGCTCCGCTCCTCCTCTCAGGCGCCACCTGCAGGTCTTCTCAGGTATCGGGCCCAAATCGGTGAAATCTCCTTAGGGTTGTATGGAGCTCTAATGGCGGCCTATGGAACAGGCTGCAAATGGAGACTGAAAAGGCGGGAAAGGGAACAAAGGGCCATAAACCTATAAATACAAGTAACCCTTTTCCTCCCGACCTGATCCCAGTGTATGTGGTTGGTGCATACACTGTAAAGGTACAACCACCTATAATTGGAACAATATATACATCCAGCAAAGAGAACACATTTTGCCCTGAGGCAGGGGAATAAAAATACATGTAATCACTCTGACTGTGAGAACATGATAACCAAAGGGACATACATTTCGGTTGTGAAGCAGGGGAACATATGTATTATAGCTACATTTCTGGTTAACCCCTCACTTCCCAGACGGTTGAAGGGGGTGCCTAATGGGGATGACCCCTTTATTATTGGCTTGGCACCCCGTTACCATCACACCGGGATCATTTGATTGAGCAAAACAAGGAGGTAAAATAAATTGTAATTTATTTCACGAAAAGACATACACACAATGTAACACAATTCACAGGGTTAACACACTTACTGGGAACGGGGCTAACGAATAAATCCGTTTCTGGAACGAAATTCAGCAAGATTACCTTTTTAGAGCACTTTCCAATGACCAATAGTTACTCACAAAAGTCCTGGAACTATTTTCGGCATGCAATGCCAGCCGTGACCGATACTGTACGTTCTCAAAAGCGGAACTTAGAAACTTTTCTGAGTTCAAAATCTTTGAGGCCGGCTCACGTCTATCCAGTCCAGAGCATCTTTGAATTTGCCGCTGTTGGTTTGGCGCTTGGAATCTGCGTTCCTGATTGGCTGCAAGGTCTCTTAAGGCTTTCCGGCTTTCATTCACTAACCTCGGCAACCTATCAGAGCAGGGGAATTCTCCTGCCAGTCAATCACCAATTTGCCAGTATTGTAAAGCTGGGAGGTAACCTTTTCTCAGGTTGTAAAGGGGCATGCACCAACCTGGCACCTCTGCCTCTTTGCATACTGAGCCCACCCGCTGCCCAGGCTCTACAGAGTTTGGATTCTGGCAAATGATTGCCAGATAGCCTTCTGTTAGCCCAGGATGTTGGTAATCAAGCAGAACTGCAGTACCCCTCCTGTTCTAACACCTTGGCATCCCTGAGTCTTTCACGTACGGACTCCGCAGAGACACAGAGACACCAAGCTTGGTTGCCATCTGGGCTGTCCGGAATCCATGACTTGGAAATCCCTCAGTTCATATACAGGTTACCAAGATATATGCACATTAAACTATAACCATTTAATAAAATACAGTGTGCCCTGCTTTCTGTGTGCTAAAAGATGTGAGTTCCTATTCTGGTGTCAGGGATGGAGTGAGTATATAATTTGCCTACAGTCACTAACCTCATTCTTGGCACACATTAGAAAAATAACTTTTATGACTTTTAGACACTGCAATCATGCTCAGCTTTATAACTTAGCTGGAGCATCCCCCTGAACCCCTACACTACGTTCAGTGTACCTGGGTATATTGGGGAACCCCTACTACACTAGGAACTCCGTGAATAGCTGCAGATAAAGTTTAATCCCTTCATACCCATTTACCTTGTCTGGATGATGCTGCAGCAGGGATCCTGGCAGTGAGTCGTAATAACGCTTTCAGAGTTAGAGTTTGGCGGAGTAATGTGCTTGGCTGCATCTGAGAATCTCACTCAATTCTCGGATACAACTTTTGGGGTATCCCATAACTTTGGAACCCCGATACATAGACACATTCTGTAAAGACTTTCTCCGATAAACCCACCCTGAAACTTACAGCCTAGAAATCTCCCTACTCCAGTAAAGGCAAAGGACAAATAAATCTTTAATGTCACAAAATTAGTATACAGTCCCAGTAATACATTTTCGACATCTGGGTCCCAGAGCTGACACTCTAAGACCCTAACGCATGGGTCAGGGTTAACCAAGTGGACTTAACCTTTATTGATGAGCCTGATTAGCCCCTTCACCATCACACAATACTCCGTTCAAAATCCTACCCTGAAAACGTTCTTACAGCTCACCGCCAGAAGTCCCTGCTTCAGCACCGACCAGAAAGGTAAAAGGGGCATAGGGGATCAAGGTTTCCCAAGAACGGTACAGAGGTCCCTAGTCTAGAGGGGGGGTGCCTAGTGCATGCCCAAGTCACCCTGAACCTGGTATTCATGGGGTGCTTCAACTATAGGATAAAGCTGTGAGGTTTATTTTGTAAAAAATGCTAAGTCAGGTTTTTGCAGTGTGGCAGGGATATGGCAGGTGAGAATAGCAAATAGACTTTCTTATTCTATCCCTGACACCAAAGAAGGACTTAGACATGTTTAGCAAGACACTGTATCCAAGCATATTTTATTAAACGAGTATGTTTAGAATGTATACTGCTTGGTGTACTGTACAGTATATGAGCTGGGGATTTCTAAGTCTGTGGTTCCGAGACTAGCTGGCTACCAAGTTGGCGCCAATAAGTCTGCTCAGGTCCCGGACATGAAAGCCACAGAGATGTCAAGGTGTTAGGGCGGGCGGAGTACCAGAGTTATCCTTGAGCACCCACATAATGGCATGAATAAGAGCTATCAGGCGACCATTTGCCCGGCCTCAGACTGGGGGGTTCAATATGCTAAGAGGCGGAGGTGCCAGGTTGTTGCATGCCCCTTTGTAGAATTGAAAAACGTGCCCGCCTAGCTTCAGGGTACCGGCAAAACGCTGATAGGCTGGTGGCAAAATTCCCACGCTCCGATTGTATTCTGTGAATAGGACTGAAATCCTATAAGGAACATAGCAGACAATCAGCTCAAGACATTCTAAGCGCCAAGACAGCAGTGGCAGATTTGAACTGACCAAAAGATACTCTGTGAGAAATAGAAGCGAGCTGACTTCCAGAATTTTGAGTTGAAATATTTTCTAAGTCCTGAATTTTTTGCGGCCAAGTTCTACAAATCGAACGTAGCGGTCGCCGCTGGAACTACAGATACAGCGGTCGTTATTCGAACACTTCACGAGGTGTATACAGTACCTTGGAATACCCATGTGATCGTGCGTAATTTTTTCCAACTGTACCGCCTTTTGACGCGAGTGCAGAAAATGGCATTTTAGTGTTCTGGTTTTTAAACTGATATCGAGAAGTCAGGGAGCGCAGTACACCGGTGGAGGCATAAAAAACAGAAATACACAAAAAATAGTGCAACTCTATATGAACAATAATATAGAAATAAATGACAAATGAAAAATACCACAGATAATGGTCCATTTATTTTTATATGTGTTCGTTGTATCACTTTTGTTATCCTCAGCCATTCCCTGCAGTTTGGTTGGAAGTGGTTGAGTGATATTGTTTGTTTGTGTCTCATTTGTGAGCACTTGCTCCATTGGTTTGATGTGTTCACTTGCTTTACAGCACACCATCACCAGCCTTTGTAGCTTTGTGTGTTTATTAATCTGAGTACCTCTAGGTCAAGATGTCTGGTTATTATCACTATTCATTTTGTGTGGGACTTACTGTGTCCCATTATCTGTGGTATTTTTCATTTATTTCTATATTATTATTTTTCATAGAGAGTTGCACTATTTTTTGTGTATTTCTGTTTTTATGCCTCCACCGGTGTACTGCGCTCCCTGACTTCTCAATATCAGCGCACGGATAGAGGATCAACAAGGAAGGTCCAGTGAAGGTTGAGCTGCAATCCGTCACCGTTTATATCTTTTTAAAAAATATATTTATTGTGTTCTTCGTTGTTCTTTATTCACATTATTAATAGTACAGGACACTAGCAGGAGCGCCTGGTGATTTTCTGTTTTCTGGTTTTTAAAAACCTGAAATTGACACAGTAGCACAGTACTGTACACATTACAATTCATTCATTTCATTGCACACAATCCATGAAATCCAAACAAAGCAACCGCGATAAACATGTATGCCTGGGTCGATTGGCCGGGTTAATGCCGCATGGCAGCAGCACACACGAAAACAGCTCTGGGATTTGATCGAATAACGGCCGCTGCATCTGTACATGTCGATTTGAGTTCCAGGCGGTTTGGGACATACGCGCGGTCAACCTAATTCAGAACTCCGGAGCTTATCCAGCAGTGGCGTGTGGAACTTCATGCCGAGTTGCGTTCCAGGACATTTCGGGACAAGTCCCGGTCAACTACAAACTTTGTTTTAAGGACTGTAAAGGGCTAGGAAAGTCTATTTTTTTCCCAGACCCCCAGTGTGACGGGGAGGAAGGGGTTAATACCTAATTTGCTATGCATTACTGTGGTTGCCCTGTCCCAGACGTTTTTTGTTCCCCATTTACAAGCCATTCCCTGGCTGCCATGTGAAAAGACAAAATGCATTGCTCGCCATACCCTCTAACCGACACATGATGGCAGTATAGAAACCGGCATTTCAATGAGCCGTATGTATTTTTATGACAAAGCTTCAAAGGGGTCTCAATGAGCTGTAGGTATTTTTATGATGGAGCCTCAAAAGGGGTCTCACAGATTTAGAGTCTCCCTGTCTAAAAGGGTGTCAGTTATGAAAAGACCCAGATACCCATAAGTTATACACAGCCGGCATTCTGAGGTATCACAGATGGCAGTCTATTGACATTTATTGGTCGAAAATCAGACGGAGCGGCACCAAGTTATGGGTGTAGCCCAGGTATGCTAAGTGGCATGGGCGTCAACCTGACCAATGCGCCCTGCCCACCGGACAGCCCTTTTGACCGGTCTTATGAACTGTTGGTAACTTGGCTATTCGTGGGCTTTTTTGTTCCCACGAGGGGATTGGATCCACATGTTAAAGATAGCTTTGGGCAGTCTATAACTGTGGCTCCCCAGGTATCCCCAGTGTGATTCCTGAATTTTAATCCATGATGTAAAGATGCAAGACTTTGTTCCAGCCCAGCAGCAACCAGTCCAGGAGTGAAGGGGTTAATAACAACATAACAACAGGACTTTTAAAACCAAGGTTGCATTTCTGGCGCTTGCAAGCAAAGGACAATTTCTTTCGTTCCAAGGACAATTTATTTCGTTCCCTTATCCCAGTGAGTGTTCTTTTAAGTGTATTCTGCAGATGTCGTGTGTTTGTCTATTAAGGAAATAAATCACAATTTATTTTGCAACTTGTTCTGTTCAATCAAGTACCCAGAAATATAAATGTGTTGATAAAAGTTGGTGTCATCGTGACACCCAGTAAGTGTGTTTTCCTCTGCATAATTGTAATCTATTGTGTGTAAGTCTGTTTCAAAGGAATAAATCGCAATTTCTTTTACTTCTTGGTTTTGCTCAGTGTCACAGGAGGCCAGCACTTTTAACACCTTAATAACCGGGTCACTTGATTGAGCAAAGCGAAGAGATAAAATACATTGTGATTTATTTGCAGAATGAACACACACACACACATTAGTTTACAATTACACTAAAAATACACTTACTGGGACGGGGCAAACGAAAAATCTTGTTCCCAAAACGAAATCTTTGGAAATAAACCCTAGGCACAATTTCCCAGGAGCAGGAGTTGTGCGCAAATAGAGCTGGAAACAGTCTTTGGTCAGTGGCGCCTCTCGCAACCGCTGTTACTCCGCCGGAGCTGCTTCCTTTGTTCTGCCGCTGTGATATTGGATCTGGAAACCTTAGTTCTTACAAACTCTTAAATCTTGTTACGATGTTGCATGAATCTTGTTACTTGGTGAATCTTGTTACGATGTTGCATGAATCTTGTTACTTGGTGAATCTTGTTACGATGTTGCATGAATCTTGTTACTTGGTGAATCTTGTTACATGATGAATCTGGTTCCCGATGTGCTGCAGGGTTTCTTATACACTAAAGAGTCCTATACTTAACCCGTGCAGCCAATCTACTCTGTGGGAATAATACTCCCCACCTATCCCGTAGTTGCCAATACTTTGAAAAACCTGGCAGAGGGGCTTCTTAGTTTGCCAAGTGCATGCGCGAACCTCGCATCTTTACCGCTTAGCATACCAGACCCCTTACCTGGTGACATTTTGTCTGAGCTGGCTGGACATCTGGCCCATTTGCCCGGACATTTACTAAGATGGTGATACTTGAGTTACACCTCCCCACTTCAATCCTTAGTAGGTTGGAGCCTTTCAACTCCGGACTTTTTCAGACATCCTGGCAGCACGCCAGCAGGGTGTCTTAGAAGTCCAGGGCTGAATATGCGCCATTCCCTTGCAGGAATTTCCTGCCATACTGTACATTTCTAAACTACAGTACTTACAACTTAAGGGTTTCTGCTGTCTCTGGCATGTTAGAGGAAAATCCCAATATGCCTAACATGTTGGCACAATTAAAATAGGGGAACTTTAATTCATCAACTTTTATATAACGCTATAAAAATTGCGCGATATGATATTTCCTGATTTTACCCGAACAGTGCTCACAGCAAATCTCACTGCGCTAGGAGCTTCCTAGCGAAAGTTAGCAAAAAGCCGCCTGCTATGCTGTTAAGTGCTGGGTTTTAAAACTATTTTTCCTTTGCGCGGTTACAGGAAAACACTGCCACAGTAACACCTTTTACATTTAGAAATCACATTAGTCTCACCGCCTTATACTGTACCTGGTGAGAGACACACATACATTTATATTGAAATGACAGTGTTCATGTCATTACTGGGTTGCAGAGCTGACAATCTACGATTCCCCAAAATGGCTCAGGGGCACCCAGCCAGGCCAAATACCTTTATTAGTGGCCTCGGTACCCCCTTACCATCACACTCAGTGATATGATCCCGGTATAAAGGTGTAATTGCCTGGTCTTCACGTGACAACCAACGACAAAAAAGAAAACATCATAGTGCAGATGTGTTTGAAAATAGTGAATTAAATAAGTGCATTGGCTACTATACAGTGCCTACTCAGTGTGGGAGAATAAAATGGGCAAATCAAAAAGTGTGGCTATGTTCTTCCTTAGAATGGAAACCGGGGAGCGCAGATTCATATAGAAAATATCAAAAGAAATGTATACATAGTGTGGGGTTTATGATATAGTATTAACATCAAGTGGACAATGACACTACTCATATGGCCATGTGAGCACAAAGTGCCTTCAAAGGTATCTTTAGGGATATCCCTCAAATCACTTCTGTCTTCCCTGGATCTTGCAATCAAGTGGTTGGTGGAAGGCAGGTGTGTAATCATTCCCACGAGTCTGGCAAATGGTGTCCCGCAGCGATAAATATTGCATAGAGAGATGGATATGTATAAAAAAATAACGTTTATATAAAACACAAATAAATAGCAATCTACAGGCTTTCACGTCCATATGTACTGGTTCTATTTGATATACATCTATGTACATTTTATCATTACTGCATTACGTTTTTATTGTATTTTAGGCAAGTGTGACTGTTTTAATTGTGTTACTACCCTAGAGATGCATTGTATTTGATCAATGCTAACAACTCACATTTCTAGTTAGGATGAGATATCACCCACAATTTTGCATATATAAGTTCAAGTTCCTTTTCACAAAGGGTTTTTATTTTCTCTTTTAACTAGCTCAGCACATATATTTTAATGTTTATTTTTTAGTATTAGAATTCTTTTATATTATGTTGGGCCCATTGGTCAGACTCTGTGTAGTCTGAGTATATATGTTTGTGCTAGCGTCATGTTTAAACCTATCTTCTTGCTGCAATACCAATTAACTTGTCAAAGGTTAATAGGTTTTGTAACAAGTCGCTATTCCATTTCCTATTCAACCAAATGGTATTTAAACCACTGAGGAAAATGTACGTGTATCATGGGACCTGAGGAAGCCTGGTTGTATGCGAAACGCGTTGTTGACCGTGAACATGATTATTTTGGATGGCTTCTCGTGCCTTGCCGGCGTCCCTTGCTGTAACCGGGACGTCACTTCCGGCTTCGTTTTCCACAGGGTAGGGCGTCTAGCTTTACTGTAGTATCCGGATGTCTACACACCCAACACTTTTCGCTGTTGGCAGCTTCGTCAGGCGTTTGTACTGTACCTCCTCCTCACATAATGCAGTATATGTAGTATGTTCAATTACGACTCTGATTGGTAAATTACTTTCACATTGATTCTATCTGCACAAATCATCTTATACACAAAGAGGAATAAAAAATGGGCAGAGAAAGACGATATGACAGATCTGACATGGGAAACCTCATTATACAAAAAGTGAAAAACAAAATGAGTCATACAAAGGGTGTATAATGTAATCGTATATATAATGTACATTCAGGCACACAGCAGTTTCAGTGAATTTATTGAAAGATATCTCAGAGGTTGTTGGATAATCTCACATTAAATATATTATAATGGGAATGGACAAGGAGATATATGTCTACTTGGTGATCAATAGGTGACACTCTTATAAGAATGCATACATCCACAACAGTACACAGAACTACACCTGAGTAATGGAGGATCAGATTAAGCAGGCAATATGGATATGATAATTACACTAAGATGTTGCTAACAGATAAACATATATATTTAAATGCTGGAAAAAACAGAGACACAATTCTCCTTTTACATAGCAACAGATTACAAAATGTTATCAATGGTCAAAAGCCCCAATTGACAATATGAGGAAGACATGAAGAAAAAGAGAATAAGGATAAGAGATATGCACAAAAAAATTATTTCAGCAATATACATTTCTGGGGGAGTCAAATAGGTATTTTCTTTTGTCGTTTACAATTTCTTCTAAGCATAATTTGAATTTGGAAGAGAGGTCTCATTGTTCAAGGTACTCGTTCATACCTACGTATTAATAGCTCAGGACACAAAGGCTCCAAGTTCAATTTCCATATTTAGACCATTTGGAGTAAGAGATATCCAAGAAGTCTCACGTCTACTTAACTCCAAATTTCTTTCCCATCCCCTCCAATGTTGTAGGACATGTTCAACTGCTGTGAATTTTAACCCTTTTGGGTCCGCCTGGTGGTAAATAAGAAAATGGTTGGATACATTATGTGTTGTAATTTCTCTCTTAATATTGCTTGAATGCTCCACATTGCGTGTTCTTACCGGTCTTGTGGTCTTTCCTAAATATTGTAGGCAGCACGGATACTCGAACAAATAAACAACATGGTCCGATCTGCATGTTATATGTGTAACAATAGCGTACACATCTCCCTTCACATTAGATTTGAAACTCAATTTGTCGCTTGCTCTAAAATGGCATGCTCTGCGGAAAGAGCATCCAAAGAAAACCATTGTTGGGTTTTTTGCTCTTTAGTGCCCTTGGAGATCATTTGTTTTTTAACTTCTGAGCTTTTTTGAAAATAACATTTTCAAAATGTCCCAATATTTGTTGATAATACTCCTGATGTTGTTTTGTTGGCGTCCCTGTTATAATGGGTCATAAAGGCAAAATCAAAACTCCCTGTTCTCTCCTCCTTCCTGTCTTTAGATTTCTCCTCTCCAGTTGATCTGATTTTTTTTAAGAGCTTCTAAAATCTTATCTTTCTTATAGTCCTTTTGTAGAAATCTCCGTTGGATTAGATCTGATTGTTTTAGAAACGTAATAAATGCACAATCCCAGTAAACTCTAACACCAGAACCCACCACATCATATATATACATTTGTTTCAAAAGGAGTGCTGCTGAGCGTGGCCAAATGTATACAACAAAAGACAAAGATACCCAATGCTACATCCACTGCAGAGGTAAATGAGAATTTTCACATGCCGTGTTAGGACCTGCATACTGGTCATGCCGTGAAGTGGCTGCAGGCTTATAACACTTTGGCCAAAGAGTTTACCTAACTGACCTTTATTAATGAGAATACTAACATTGAAGTATTTAACTATGTATTTTGTCACATTGGATGTAGCATTGGGTATCTGTCTTTTGATCTAGAAACTTGTTTCTATCTGAACAGTTCCTCTTAATCCTTCGGAACTGTACAAAACGGGACATTGTCCATCCACTTCGGAACATGGCAGCTTGACCTTAATATATAGTTATTAGTGTAAAAAAAAAAAAATATTCTCCAGTATTGTTTAAAAAAAAATCAATTAATTCCTGTGGAATAGCACTCTTGCTCAAAAACTTCCATGTTGATGCAATACCTTCATTATGTAGGATTGCAATATGCAGGCTTTGTATGTCCATAGTGACTGATTGTATTATTGCCAAAAACCTAATAATGCATGAAATTATTTTATTCAAAAAGTCTGTCATGTCTTAAGTAGGATGGTATGTTCCATACCAAAGGTTGTAAAAACGTATCCAAAAAGACACCCAAAAGGTTGTAAAATGGAATTAGTGCCTGCAATTATTGGTCTTTCAGGTGGTTTATCAATGTTTTTGTGAGTCTTTGGTAACATGTAGAATATTGGTGTTAATGGAAATTCTGTAACTAGAAATAGACTCTGTTTCTTGTTTATGATGTTACCATCAACTGCATTTTTGACCACTGCATTAATAATGTTTTGTACTTCAGTGGTTGATCCATTAGATAAAATCTTATAATGTTGTCTGTTATAGCCGATTCATGACTTCCTCATGGTAATCACTTGTATTTATGACAATTGCTCCACACTTATCACATCGGCAGATTTGATGATTGTTTTTGTTTTTCTAAAGCTCATTGAGGGCAATGCGCTCAGCCATAGATAAATTGTTCTTAACTTATTTTAGACCACATTAATTTATTAACATCCAGATTAAACAAATGAGTGAATGCATGAAGTGTATGATGAGTAACTGGAGAGAAGACAGTAGACTTACATTTAGACACATTGAGGTTGAAGGATACTGGAAGGCTTCTTGTGATAGCTGGAGGACACAGTGTCAAATACGAAAGGAAGAGTATCCAGGCTACTGAGCGTTGGTCATTACTATCTGAAAATAAAACATGTACGTTAATAGTGTGAAAAAATGTAAACAGTTCTACATTGGTCATAAATATATAGTCTCTGTTAAGTAGAACAAGTCCCAAAGTAGCAGCTCACACAAATAATAAAGACCCTATCTCTATTGCCAATTCTAAAGCAGATCAAGCTGTGAAACACGCTGCAGCCCAATGTCTGTCTGTAACAGCTCTCTATATGACTCATCCTGACCCAAATAGCACAGGCACCATTACTTTGCCCATTGACCTGCAGCATTTTTATGATAACTTGCTCCATCATGAAGGTATAACTGAGAGAGAAAGAACCCAACTGTAGCACTCAGGCTCCCCGTCCGGTGATTTGTGTAGGAATTAAAACATAATCTTTATTATTATTATTATAAGCAACCAAATAAAATAAAGGGTGTTAAAATGACAAGTTGAAGGTGAGTGATTGATCCCAATGCTGACAACCGTATAGGCTCAGGATCTTGAGATATATGTGTGCTAATAGGGTATGTTACCAGCACACTAAATCACAGTCCTTGTGAGGGATCTGTGTGGGGGTTGATACATACAGGGAAAACATGTACAAGATAACATACACTGTATATCACTAGAACCAGAGACCTAATAAATTAGGGTATTATGATATGCAGTTGCCGGTGAGTAATTATGGTGTTGCATTTATGATATATAGATACACCATAAACCAACCGTCCGGAAGGGGTGTGATCAGAGTAGGCTAAGTGCTCTCTGTATAGCTGTGGGCAAGGGTATAGGTGAATCTATACCATTGCTGTTGCTGACTTGACCTCAGGTAACCTAGAGGGGATCTGCAGCAGTGCTCAAGAAGGTGTATAATCAGGATGACACAAGCTGTTCACGTAGATACTTAGGGCCAATATCACTGTATAAGGTCCCTAAAGCAGCAGAGCCCTAAGCGTAGATAGATATATCAGTAGGACTGATAACAATGCTACAACCTTTGATTAACCTTATAGTGGACCATAAAATATAGTGTCCTCTGTATGCCCTATGCGTGAGGGAGGTTAGTGGTAAATAGACATTGGGGCAGGGAGTACTTGAGGATCAGGATCAGCTAGGTAACACACAATTGTGGCAGCTACTGCTGTTCACACAAATAATAAAAATGTACTGATTAGTTATCCTTAGATACTGCTGACAGAGGAGACTCTTGTATGAGGTAAGTGATTCAAAATATGCTGTTAGAAGAGACTCTTTCAATCATGTATAGGCGGAAGGTAAGTGAACCTGGCTAATCAGGTAGTGGTACTAATCATAAGTACATGTGTATCTTGCTCAAGGGAGTAAGGTAGCCCTGTAGGCTGTAACGGAGGTTAGTAGTGTCCGTCGGGGCACACACTGAACCTGTATGGTGCATGTACACAGAGCCGCACCAGCTCGCGATACGAGATAGTCAGGTGCGGTGGAAGTCAGAACTGTGCACGTGCACGTCTGGGCCAATATCACTGTATAAGGTCCCTAAAGTAGCAGAGCCCTAAGCGTAGATAGATATATCAGTAGGACTGATAACAATGCTACAACCTTTGATTAACCTTATAGTGGACCATAAAATATAGTGTCCTCTGTATGCCCTATGCGTGAGGGAGGTTAGTGGTAAATAGACATTGGGGCAGGGAGTACTTGAGGATCAGGATCAGCTAGGTAACACACAATTGTGGCAGCTACTGCTGTTCACACAAATAATAAAAATGTACTGATTAGTTATCCTTAGATACTGCTGACAGAGGAGACTCTTGTATGAGGTAAGTGATTCAAAATATGCTGTTAGAAGAGACTCTTTCAATCATGTATAGGCGGAAGGTAAGTGAACCTGGCTAATCAGGTAGTGGTACTAATCATAAGTACATGTGTATCTTGCTCAAGGGAGTAAGGTAGCCCTGTAGGCTGTAACGGAGGTTAGTAGTGTCCGTCGGGGCACACACTGAACCTGTATGGTGCATGTACACAGAGCCGCACCAGCTCGCGATGCGAGATAGTCAGGTGCGGTGGAAGTCAGAACTGTGCACGTGCACGTCTGAAAACGGAGCCGACGCGAGAGACGCTTTCTCAAGGCGAAGTGGTGAGTACTAGACACTACTAACCTCTGCAAACAGAGCTGGAACAGTCCTCAATCAGCAGCGCTACCTGCAACTGCTGTGTACTCCGACGGAGCTGCTTCGTTCGTTCTGCCACTGTGGTATTGGTACTTCGAACCTCAGTTCTTACGAACTCTTCAATCTTGTTATGATATTATGAAGTTTCCAAATGAAGCTTAGATGAATCTGGTTCCCGATGGGCTGCACGGACTCCTAAAAACTCCTATACCTAACCTGTGCAGCCAATCACTCTGTGGGAATAATTTTCCCCACCTATCCCGGAGTTGCCAATACCTTACAAGCCTGGCAGAGGTGGCTTCTCAATCTGCTAAGGGCATACGCGAACCTTGCACTTTTGTCGCTTAGCATATGAGACCCTACCTACTTACCTGGCGACACTCAGTCTGGGCTGGGCAGCTATTTGTCGATCTGCCCGGACTTTACACTAAGATGGGGGTACTTGGGCTACCACTCCCCACTTCACACCTTAGTAGGTCGGAGCCCTTCAACTCCGGACTTTTTCAGACATCCCGGCAGCACGCCAGTGAGACGTCTTAGGCCTCGTCCATGGTTGCTGCTTGCTGCCGGAGGCGCGCTTCCGCTCAGCACTGAGCCCCTACAGCCACAATTAGAGCGGCTTTAGTAGGGGCTCGCCTACGCTTCCGCAAGCGCGCGGAAGCGTAGGTCTTAGCAAAATTAAAAATCTTCCCGCTTGCCGGAGCGCAGGGCCAGTCACGTGAGCGGTTCACCAATAAGGGCGAACCAGCTCCGTGATGTCACTGGCCCGCCCCCGGCCCGCCCCGTGACGGCGTGCTGTCTAAGGCCAGGGAAAGCACCCGCTTTCCCTGAGCCTCAGCGCGCCTCAGCACGCCCGCCGGAACCATGGACGAGGCCTTAGAAGTCCGGGGTAGGAGATGCTCCGCTCATTCACAGGAATTTCCTGCCATGCATTTCTAAACGACAACAGTGATTAGAAATTAAGTGTTTCCTCTGTCTCTGGCGTTTCAAATGAAAATCCCTATGTGCCTAACACATTGGTACAATAAAAATAGGGGGACTTTCATTCACCAATTTTTATATGAATGTATAAAAATTGCGCTATATGATTTTTCATGGTTTTACCCGAACGATGCTCGCAGCAAATCTCAGCGCTCTAGGAGCTTCCTAGCCAAAGTTAGCAAAAAGCCGCTTTCAATGCTGCCAAGAGCCGGACTTTAAAACCGTTTTTCCTTTATACTTCACATGAAACACTGCTACATTTATACACTTTGAACTTTAGAAGTGACATTACTCTCGCCACCTTATACCGGGTGGGAGATGTTTCTGAACCACACATACATTTTTATTACAAATACAGGGGTTCTGCCATCATTGAGTTGCAGAGCTGGCACTTCACAATTCCACAATATGGCTCAGGGGCACCCAGCCGTGCATACCACCTTTATTATTGGCCTGGGTACCCCCTCACGTCACAGGGGGGTGTTGCATTTTGTGTGTGGGAGGGGGGAGTGAGAGGGTATTGCATTTTGTGTGTGGGAGGGGGGGAGTGGGGTTGTATTGCATTTTGTGTGTGGGAGGGGGGTATTGTATATTGTGTGTGGGATGGGGGAGTGAGAGGGTATTGCATTTTGTGTGTGGGATGGGGGAGTGAGAGGGTATTGCATTTTGTGTGTGGGAGGGGGGGATTGGGGTTGTATTGCCTTTTGTGTGTGGTTAATTTCAGCTAGAGTCAATTTGCCACTCTTCACCGGGCTTATCAAGCAGGTTTAAAAGTGTACTGCACAAACAGAAATTTTCTAGCACAGAAGGACTGACAGAGATACCAGGTAACCAGGCCCTCCTTTCCAGCATGCAGCGGACCCTGAAACCCAGAGGGTGAACTCCACGAACACCAACCCGGACTGATGTAAAGAGCCCATTCTTACAGGTACCCCTTTGGACTTTGGGGTCAGAGACTCAATGGCTTAGGCTGATTTTATACTCAGCGCGATGGCATAGCGTAGCAAGTGCAAATGGCATAATCCCTATGCGGCCGCCTCTAGTGCGTGCTAGAGCATGATGATGATGCAACCGCGTTTTGAAAAGAGAAAAAAAAAATATTTTCACGTGCGGCCGCGTGACATCAGCGTCACGTGAGCGGTTCAGCCAATGAGGGCAAACCAACTTTGTGACACGTCCGCCACACCTCCGCCACGCTTCCCCATATTGCCTGCAGCTCGTTTCACACATCGCTGGGGCAACAGGCGTACACAACGCTATGCGGTCCGTCGCGCGCAGAAGCAAGCACTATAATCTTAGCCTTATCCTCCCATCCCTGCAGATAGGGACTGGGAAGTATGAGTAAGCCCTTACAAAGGGATAGGCTGTTTGTATTGCATACTGTACTGTTTAAAGCCGCAGGCTAAATAAAAGCCAATGTTTATTTTCCCTTAAATACGTCTCCCTGGTTATACCTCTGCACTTGTTTCCTACAGACGGGTATTGCCTTGTGTGTGAGGGTGGTATTGCATTTTGTGTATGAGGGGGTATTGAGTGTGTATGAGGGGGGTATTGCATTTTGTGTATGAGGGTGTGTGATGGGGGTTTACAAACCCACCACTTGCAAACCAGCAGTACAAACAAAGGTTTGTCAGGCATGCTGCCTGACTGCTGGAAACTCCCCTGCTCATAAGACAGGCAGCTAATAAAGGCAGAGGGCTAACCTGCAGCCAATCTCAGGAGCTATATAGGCAGGCTTCTGAGAACACGCAGAGGCTCGTTCTGGTCTCTGCCATGGAGGAAACAGGAGCGCAGGAGCCAAGTGGTTATATTGCTATATAGAAACGTGTGTGTGTGTGTATTTCTGTTATGAAGAATCTTTAACAAACCTTATGTTAAGAAGTATGTGTCCTAAGCCTATTAAGAGGTATTAATGGGCTCGACAATAAACTACTTTCCACTTCCATGGTTTCATAAGGATTAGTTATTAAACAGACTAGGGAAAGTTTGTTACAGGGGGTATTGCATTGTGTGTGTGTGTGTGTGTGTGTGTGTGTGTATGTATGAGGGGTGTATTGCATTTTGTGTATGAGGGAGGTATTGCATGTTGTGTATGAAGGGGGTATTGCATTTTGTGCGCTGGTATCTCCTGCAAATTTAAATGTCCCGGTCACGTGGGCCGTGATGCAGGAGAATTAAACTTGCATGAGATACAAGCGCCCGATATCGAGAACCGAGAAGATACAGAACCTGAGGAAGCAAGTGCGCTTGCGAAACGCGTTGCTCCTGATGGAGCGTGGAGCCTTATTGATCATCGACAGCCTCCGTAGTTCCTGTGAATATCCGGGACCCAGCCCTGCCATCCGGACGCGGAAGGAGGCACCCACTGAGACCAGGACAGTCTGCCTGACTGCGGAGACCATCTTTATTATTTTTTATGTAAGTTACTGGTTTATTTCCTTTTTGTACAATAAATTACACGTTTTATTCAACTTTATTGCCCTGGCTGTCATCCTTCCCTGGGTTTGCTGCGAGCCATCGTCAGTCAGTGCACTGAAGACTCGGACACCCATTGACAGAAGGAAGCCTGCGTTAAGGGTCCTAAGAACTCCCTCTGTGTACTTCACTCACACATGCCCGTGTGAGTGCATGTTATACTTGTATTTGACATGTATTTGCAACACCGCTTCTCCAACTACTATCCCTCTCCCCCTTCCCTTTCCCCTCACCCTTCCCTCCTCCCTTTTCTTACTTATCACCTGCTCATCACTTTGCAAGCATAACTTTGCTTACACTGGGCTATTGCGCTCTTTTCTGCTCATGGGCTAACTATAACGAGTACACTCCAGCTATTGGGGATACCAAGTGACAGAAAGAAGCAGTCGGCTGTGTGTAAAGACAACACTGAGTTACTTTTATTCACACATGCACATGAGTAAACCAAGAATATTTATTCATTCATTCACCCCCCCCCCCCTTTCCCAGTCCCTTCCTTCTTACCCGTCACGCTGTTCTGCCCGCAGACCAGACTAACCCCCAATACTGAGGTGGAAAGTGAGTAACCACGCACCGGCAGTAGTGAGAGCGTGCCCGGAGTGTGGATTGGTTGCGTGGACAAGGCCAGGGGTACCAAGGCAGGTAGAGTACTTGCCAGATCCCGGCGTGGAGAGGGTACCGTAGTAAGGTCCGTAGCCAGAGGTCGAGGATAACAGAGTTCCGGGAAGTAGGGGTCCAGGTGCCGAGATCAAGGGGTTCGAGAGGTAAGCAGTGGTAGTGGGGAGGCCAAGGTCGTAGAGCCAGAGTGGTGAGGAAGACAAGCCGATTCGGTAACGAAGCTGAAACCGAGAGAGAGCTAGGCACAGTGAGCAACAGCACAAGGCAGACGAACTATGCAGAGCGAGGCTGGAGAGGAATCACCGGGGTTATAAAGTGAGAAGGACCAATGGGAGGAAGAGGCGGAGCAGAGGCGCGCCCAGGAGCTCTTTGTGATAGGGTAGGGTTTCATGGCTTGGTTTGTTGCCGGAGGATGGTGGGAGGAGCTGAGCCTGAGAGCGGAGATGGCCGGGGGGCGGAGTTACCCGGCTGATGCAGTGCATATATTAAGATGCGCGGCGTGCGCCCTGTAAGCGGAGCGGCCGTGAGTCCGGCATCGGCGGCATGCGTGCGAGCCGCGGGGAGGCGGAGGAGAGGGCTGAGGTGCCCAGCAGGAACGGAGGCGGTCGCAGCCAGCGGTACAGGTAGGGAAGGGCAGCGCCGAGGGCGGTGTGTGCCCCGAGTCCTGACAGTACCCCCCCCCCCTCGAGGATCGGCTCAGGACGATCCATCCAAGGTTTGTGGGGAAACTTGAGATGAAAGCGTCTCAGCAACGCTGGAGCATGAATCTGATCCAATGGAAACCAGGTTCGTTCTAACGGACCATACCCCTTCCAATGAATCAGGAACTGTAAACGGCCTCTGGAAAAACGAGAATCCAGGATGGCTTGGACCTCGAACTCAGGTTGTCCCTGTATGGAGACGGGCTTGGGTCTTGGGTCTTTGGTCTTTGGATGGGAAGCGAGTGCTCTGGATGTAGGATTTGAGCAAGGAAACATGGAAAGCCGTGGGAATGCTCATGGTCGGAAGAAGTTGTAACCGGTAAGTGACTGGGTTAATGCACTCGAGAACCTCGAAGGGTCCCAGGAACTTGGGGGACAGTTTCGGGGTAGGAGTCTTCAGGTGGATATTTTTGGCAGAGAGCCACACCTTGCTTCCTGGTTGTATTCAGGTGTCTCCTGACTATGCCGATCGGCTTGAAGTTTGTACCTCTGGGAAGTGCCAGTGAGTGCCGAGTGAATCCTCTTCCAGGAGTGTTGAAGGACGGAAATCCGCGAATCGGTTGCTGGTACCCCTGAATGACTGCTGGAGATGGGAAGATGAGCGGGGTGGAAACCATAGTTTGCAAAAAATGGAGATTCTTTGGTAGATTCCTTCTTGTGAGAATTGATCGCGAATTCTGCCCAGGGTAGTAAATCCGTCCAATTGTCAAGAGCCTCCGATGCAAAAAATCTTAGATATTGTTCAAGATTTTGGTTCATCCTCTCAGTCTGCCCGTTGGTCTGTGGGTGGTAGCCTGAGGAGAAGGAGAGGGAGATACCGAGAGATTTAAAGAAGGAGCGCCAGAATTTGGAAATAAATTGAAAAACCCTGTCGGAGACAATGGACGTGGGAATACCGTGGAGTCGAAAGACCTCTCTGGAAAAAATGTCCTCCAAAACTGCAGAGGAAGGAAGGGCCTTGAGCGGAATGAAGTGTGCCTGTTTCGTGAAGCGATCCACGACGACGAGTATGGTGGTCATACCCTTGGAGGGTGGAAGTTCAACAATGAAATCCATCGAGATGTGTGTCCATGGACGTTCGGGGATGGGTAAGGGAAGCAGAAGACCCGGAGGTTTGCGCCGAGCGGTCTTATTTTGAGCGCAAGTCGAGCAGGCACTGGTAAAGTCCTGAACCTCACTAGCCATCTTGGGCCACCAGAAAGTCCTACTAATGGGATCCAGGGTCTTTTTAAAACCGGGATGACCCGCAGTCCTTGAGGAATGACCCCATTCCAGAATCTTCTGCCTGAATTGAGGCGCGTACAAAGTACCCTCTGGAACCTCTATGGGACTATGGGAATCTGAGTTTGAGCTTTGATGATTTCATCCAGAATATCAAATGAATTAGCAGAAATAATGATTTTGGCCGGTAGAATGGATTCAGGGATCTCTTTCGACCTCTCCTCTGGAGAGAATGCCGAGACAAGGCATCGGCCTTAATATTCTTGGTACCAGGTATATATATCTATATTTTTGAAACCATTGTATGTCCGTGTCTAGAGGCAATCTGATTGGTCCGTCGGTCTGTCACTCAGCCTCCGGCCAATCAGATTGCTCCCTTGGCCCGCCCGCCCCCGCACACCTCTCATTGGTCACACTCACCAGCCACTGACACCGCTACCCACGGGCATCGCCGCACGCTCCTCGGTGCCACCGCCTCACCTCTCCCCACTCCCCCTCACAGCAAACCCCAGCCTCCCCGGCGCCTCCAGCAACACTACCCATGAGCAGAGGCGCCCGCTCCTCGGCGCCGCCTCACCTGCAGGAGGGACCCCCAACATGCCTTCTGCAGCTCTCCGGGCTCAGCGCTCCGTGCAGCTCCCCCCCTCTCTCCCTCCACATGCCCTCTGTGCTCTCCGTGCAGCTCCCCCCCCTCTCTCCCTCCATATGCCCTCTGTGCACTCCGTGCAGCTCCCCCCCCTCTCTCCCTCCACATGCCCTCTGTGCAGCTCCCCCCCCTCTCTCCCTCCACATGCCTTCTGTGCTCTCCGTGCAGCTCCCCCCCTCTCTCTCTGCAGCTCCCCCCCCTTTCTACACCTCCCCCCCCTCTCCCTACACCTGTAGACACACACACGTAGACACACACACATACACATGTAGACACACACACACACACACATGTAGACACACACACGTAGACACACACGTACGTATACATACACACACGTATACACACATGTATACACAAACGTATACACACGCACGTACAAACACACACACGTATACACACACACGTATACACACACACACGTACGTGTGCACACACACACGTGTGCACACACACACACATGTGCACACACACACACGTGTGCACACACACACGTGTGCGCACACACACACACAAACGTGTGTGCACACACACACACACGTGTGCACGTGCGCACACACACACACACACACACACGTGCACACACGCAATATATATATATATATATATATATATATATATCACACATAGACACACATATAAATACACATACACATATATATACTGTGACAGAAACCAGGGGATGGTAATAAATTCCGTATATAGGGCTCCCAGGATACTAGACAGTTTCTATCCTGTTTGGCCTGGGAGTGCAGCCTTATAATACATACACTCCATCCCACAGTTTGGCAAGCGCTGGAACTGAGGGATGAGAGATCCAGACCAGAGTTTGTCTGCTGCCTGATTTCTGTCACCTGTCATGCTAATTAGGAATCAGGTATGAAAGACTGATTTCCTGTTTGCTCTGGTCTCCCCACAAGAGCCAGGAGGCTGGAAGGCTGCTGAACTACAGAGGGGAGAAGCCTCTTCCCCAAACAGGTTCAATCTTTCTGTTCATTTGTGTAAGACTGCAAAAGTACCGTGTTTTGATGTTGGAAGTGGAAAAGCCACTTCCAACCCTGAGTCAGGGATATCTAAGTTAAGTTATCGCTCAGGTGAGCAGCTTTTGTTTTGATCTGTTTTCTGTTGTATGCACTGTGGCAGTCTCAGTGCCTGGGACTGAATAAACCAGGCATAGCCTGTTTAAAGGAACAGTACGTGACGCCTCATCATTTAACCTACCCTAAAAGACCGTGTTCTAAACAGTCCCGGACAAACGACGGAGCCCCGGAGTAAGCCGTTTGTCACATATGGTGGAGAATGCGGGCAGAGCACTAGGGGGTCTGCGGGTTGAAGAACTTTGAAAAAAAAAAAAAGTTTTTTTCATCCTCTGCAAACAAGATGGAAGACGTGGTGGGTGCGCTGGTACGCAATGTCGCTGCCCAGAAAGACGCGAATGAAACCCAGCAACAGCTGTTAATAGCCCAGCAAGAAACTAATGCAAACCAGCAGCAGACGAATGCAGCCCAGCAACAGCTGCTAATAGCCCAGCAAGAGATTAATGCCAACCAGCAACAGGCGAATGCCAACCAGCAACAGGCGAATGCAAACCAGCAACAGACGAATGAAGCCCTGCAAAACGCGAATGCAAACCAGCAAGAGACAAACCGCTTGCTGAGAGAGGAGCAACAGCGGTTCGCTCAGGGCTTACAGCAGGAACTCGAGATCCTGAGGGGGACTATCAGTAACCTTCCACTGGCAGCGGCAGCCCCAGTTCCGAAAATGACCAGGGCAAGCCACTACCTTCAGAAGATGGGACCCTCGGATGATGTGGAAGCCTATCTTCTCACGTTTGAACGCACGGCACAGAGAGAGGGATGGCCAGAAGCTGAGTGGGCTGGTCTAATCGCACCCTTCCTAAGCGGCGAACCCCAGAAGGCTTACTTTGATCTAGAGCCAGCCGAAGCTAACGTCTATGCAAAATTGAAGTTCGAGATCCTCGCCCGCCTCGGCGTAACCACGGCTGTTCGCGCCCAAAGGTTTCACGCATGGTCCTTCACGATGGATAAAGCCACCCGAAGCCAGATGTATGACCTCATCCACCTCGCCCGGAAGTGGCTACAACCCGAGATCAACTCAGCCAGCCACATCGTGGAACGGTTGGTCATGGACCAGTTCTTGAGGAAACTTCCCTCTGCCTTACGCCGTTGGGTCAGTCGGAGTGACCCCCACAATGCGGATGAGCTTGTGGCCCTCGTAGAAAGGTACAATGCAGCAGAAGAGCACCCGCAACCCACAGTCGTGGAGCAAACCCACTACCCGAGGTTCCAGGACTCTTCCAGAGACGGTAAAAGGGTACCGGGGTTAAGGGGCGCTGAAAAGCGGCGACCACCTTCACGCAGCACCAGCAACAGTGGTTCGCACACTAAGGGCAATAGCCAACATGGGGAGCCGGGAAAAGGCTCTAAGTGGGACACAGACTATGTACCTAAATGTGTAAATTGTCATGAGAGGGGCCACACAGCAAAAATCTGCCCACTAAATGATGAGCCCATGCAATGCAACAGCGTGGAACCTTATTCGCTGTTGTCCCAATGTATGGGCCCTAGCCCAGAGGACCCCTTGAATAACCATCTGTGGGCATTTGTAAAGGTTAATGGTAAGAGGGTTCGGGCACTTCTTGACTCTGGGAGCATGGTCACACTAGTGTCCGAATACCTCTTGCCCATTAAGAAGAAACAGGGAAACAGTTCACAAAGAGTGGCAATTTGTTGTATACATGGGGATAATCATGAATATTCCACTGTTGATGTTTTTTTTGAAACAGAGTTTGGTTCTTTAGATTTCAAGGTGGGTATTGTACCCAAACTGGCACATGATGTGTTAATAGGGACCGACTTTCCCCATTTTCTAAAAATGTGGTCCCCCGCTCAGAATAGCGCCCAGAGTTCAATAGCGGACCATAACGAAGTATTAGAAGAAACAAATCCTTTCCCTTTTTCAGAAATGGAGGTTGACGAGGGCCCAAATAAGAAGGGGGAAAAGGAGGAGTGCTGTAAAATTCCCTTCCCCATCACTACTTTGGTAGGGAATACCCCAAATCAAGATGTTGAGCAGACACTTACCACCCCAGAACCGGATAAGACCCTCGCTGACCTAGAGGTCAGTCCTGGGAGTTTTAAGAAGGCCCAGTGGGAGGACCCCACATTAGCGGTAGCAAGGGGAAATATACGGGACCAGAATAGTACTCCTGGCCAACCAGATAGGTCACTTGCTTACCCCTACTTCGAGGTAGAGAACGACCTAGTATATCGGGTTGATAAAAGGAAATCAGTTACAACTAAACAATTGTTGGTACCACGGACATTCCGTAACGTAGTATTACACCTCGCACATAGTCATCCATTGGGGGGACACCTAGGGGTGGAAAAGACAAAAGAAAAGGTTCTCCGAAGCTTCTATTGGCCTGGGGTTCTGGCAGAAATTACGAATTATTGTTCCTCATGCCCAGAATGTCAGATCACCGCCCCGTTCAAGGCGTACCGCAGCCCATTGGTACCCCTTCCCATAATAGAGGTACCATTTGACCGGATTGCTATGGATCTAGTAGGACCCCTAATAAAGTCTGCTAGGGGACATCAGCATATATTGGTAATATTAGATTATGCCACCCGATATCCGGAGGCAGTTCCCCTACGTAGCACCTCAGCTAAAAACATAGCAAAAGAGTTAGTAGTTCTGTTTTCCCGGGTCGGGATTCCTAAAGAGATTCTATCTGACCAGGGAACACCATTTATGTCCCAAGTAACGAAAGAGCTATGTAAACTCCTAAAAATCAAGCATCTCAGAACCTCAGTCTATCATCCACAAACAGATGGTTTAGTGGAAAGGTTCAATAAAACCTTAAAGAGCATGTTACGGCGGGCGGTTGATAAAGATGGGAAAAACTGGGATTGTTTGTTACCGTACCTGTTATTTGCCATTAGGGAAGTTCCCCAATCATCCACAGGCTTCTCCCCGTTTGAACTATTGTATGGCCGACACCCAAGGGGCTTACTGGATATAGCCAAAGAGACTTGGGAACACGAGGTTACCCCTTACAGAAGTGTAATAGAGCATGTTGCCCAGATGCAGGACCGCATTGCTGCAGTCCTACCCATAGTGAGGGAACACATGGAGAAAGCTCAAGAAGCACAGAGGAATACATATAATAAGGGTGCTAGGGTCAGAATTTTTTCTCCAGGTGATAGGGTACTAGTTCTGGTTCCCACCGTGGAGAGTAAATTCCTTGCTAAATGGCATGGGCCATATGAGGTCTTGGAAAGAGTGGGAGAAGTAAATTATAAGGTAAGACAGCCAGGTAGGAGGAAACCTGAGCAAATTTACCATATAAACCTACTCAAGCCCTGGAAAGATAGAGAAGTCTTGTTAACCCTAGTACCCCCAGGTCCGTCAGAGAATCAAGAAACTGACCCAGAGGTTAGCATAGCTGAAACCCTGTCTGTTCATCAGAAACGAGAGGTTCAGAATTTAGTGAAAAGAAACAAAGAAATCTTCTCTATACGGCCAGGTAGAACTAGCGTAATTGAACATGACCTAGTCTCTGAACCGGGGGTCCGAGTTAACCTTAAACCGTACCGAATCCCAGAGGCCAAAAGAAAGGCTATAAGTTTAGAGGTTAAAAAAATGCTAAAACTAGGTGTAATTGAGGAATCCCAAAGTGGGTGGAACAGCCCTATAGTCTTAGTCCCAAAGCCAGATGGTACAACAAGGTTTTGTAATGACTACCGGAAACTAAACGCGGTGTCAAAATTTGATACTTATCCTATGCCCAGGGTAGATGAACTTGTAGAGAGACTGGGCAAAGCCCGATATCTCACAACCCTAGACCTAACAAAAGGGTACTGGCAGGTTCCCCTCACAGAAAGGGCAAAAGAAAAGACAGCCTTCTCAACCCCAGACGGCCTCTTTCAGTATAAGGTGTTGCCTTTTGGCTTACATGGAGCTCCCGCCACATTCCAAAGAATGATGGATAAAATTTTAAAACCACATGCTCGGTATGCTGCCGCCTACCTGGATGATGTGGTAATCCATAGTGAAGATTGGCAATCCCACCTTCCAAAGGTCCAAGCTGTGCTTGACGCAGTCCGGTCTGCTGGACTAACTGCTAACCCCGCTAAATGCACTATTGGTTTGGAGGAGGCCAAGTATCTGGGATATTCTATTGGCAGAGGTTTACTCAAACCCCAAACACTCAAAGTGGAGGCGATACAAAATTGGCCAAGGCCAGTTACAAAAAAACAAGTAAGGACCTTTTTGGGGTTAATTGGGTACTATAGAAGGTTTATTCCCAATTTTGCAACTAAGGCAACCCCACTAACTGACCTCACAAAAGCAAGAGGACCGCTAATGGTAAAGTGGTCCCCCGAAACCGAACAGGCCTTTAGAAGCCTGAAAGAAGCTCTCTGTGCCCAACCAGTGTTGGTCACACCTGACTTCTCCAAAGAGTTCGTAGTCCAAACCGACGCATCTGAGGTAGGGCTGGGGGCGGTACTCTCCCAGGAGTCTCAAGGTGAGGAGCACCCCATCCTTTATTTAAGTAGGAAACTAAATCCCCAGGAGAAAAATTACTCCATAGTAGAGAAAGAGTGTCTCGCAATAAAGTGGGCTGTAGAGACGCTCAAATACTACCTGTTGGGGAGAAAATTCCGGTTGGTCACAGATCATGCACCCCTTACCTGGATGTGTCAAAACAGGGAAAAGAATGCTAGAGTGACCAGGTGGTTCCTAAGCCTACAACCCTTTAAATTTTCTGTGGAACACAGGTCAGGGCACAAACATGGCAATGCTGATGGGTTGTCAAGGATGCACTCCCTAATATCCATGGTCGCTCATCCCTCGAGGTCTGAGCTGGGGGGGAGGATATGTGACAGAAACCAGGGGATGGTAATAAATTCCGTATATAGGGCTCCCAGGATACTAGACAGTTTCTATCCTGTTTGGCCTGGGAGTGCAGCCTTATAATACATACACTCCATCCCACAGTTTGGCAAGCGCTGGAACTGAGGGATGAGAGATCCAGACCAGAGTTTGTCTGCTGCCTGATTTCTGTCACCTGTCATGCTAATTAGGAATCAGGTATGAAAGACTGATTTCCTGTTTGCTCTGGTCTCCCCACAAGAGCCAGGAGGCTGGAAGGCTGCTGAACTACAGAGGGGAGAAGCCTCTTCCCCAAACAGGTTCAATCTTTCTGTTCATTTGTGTAAGACTGCAAAAGTACCGTGTTTTGATGTTGGAAGTGGAAAAGCCACTTCCAACCCTGAGTCAGGGATATCTAAGTTAAGTTATCGCTCAGGTGAGCAGCTTTTGTTTTGATCTGTTTTCTGTTGTATGCACTGTGGCAGTCTCAGTGCCTGGGACTGAATAAACCAGGCATAGCCTGTTTAAAGGAACAGTACGTGACGCCTCATCATTTAACCTACCCTAAAAGACCGTGTTCTAAACAGTCCCGGACAAACGACGGAGCCCCGGAGTAAGCCGTTTGTCACAATACACACACACACACACACACACACAGTATCCCCAGCACCACCACATCAGCACACCGGTATCCCGTCCCCCCAGCACACCGGCATTCTCGGCCCCCCGCCATTCCCAGCCCCCATCAGCACCCACACATCAGCACCTTCGCACCTCCCCCATCGCCACACCAGCACCCCCACATCCGCATCCCCACATCAACACCAAACCCTCCCAAATCAGCACCCCGATACAATCACCATCAGTACAGCCACAGCAGCAGTACCACCGCACACCGCCATGGGCCGCATACACCACTCCCCACACAACCACCCAAATGCCACCCCCACACCACAAACATCCCAGGCAACGCCGGGGCTCTCAGCTAGTATAGGTTAGAACATAGTTGAACCTTGAGAAGAATAGTGCCCATCGGGCCTGCCGCGACCCCAAACGGCAGGCTCCTTCAATATATAAAAAGTTTTTATGGTCCGTAAGGATAGAAATGGGTACCTTAGTACCCTCGAGAAGGTGTTTCCATTCTAGAAGGGCCATTTTGATGGCCAAAACCTCTCTGTTACCGACATCATAGTTTCTCTCGGCCGAAGATTTTTTTTTTTTAAAAACCCCGCATGGGTGCAATTTATCTTGAGGTCCTGCTCTTTGGGAGAGTACTGCACCGGCTCCTGACTCCGAAGCGTCCACCTCGAGTATGAAGGGGAGAGAAGTGTCCGGATGGCGAAGGATGGGTGCGGAAACGAAGGTACGTTTGAGGGTCTCGAAAGCAGTGGAAGCCTTAGGCGGCCAATTGGAGGGGTCGGCTCCTTTTTTGGTGAGATCAGTGATGGGGGCTACAATGGAGGAAAAATCCTGAATTAACTTCTTGTAATAATTGGCGAATCCGAGGAAGCATTGGATGGCCTTCAACGTACTGGGCTAGGGCCAATCCAATATGGCCTTAAGTTTCTCCCGATCCATGCTGAAACCTTTGTTGGAGATAATGTAACCAAGGAAGGCTGTGGATCTTTGGTGGAAAAGACATTACTCAAGTTTAGCATAAAGATGATTGAGACGAAGACGGGTAAGCACGAGCCTAGTGTGTATTATGTGTTCTTGAAGGGTCTTGGAAAAGATCATTATGTCGTCCAAGTAGATAATCACAAAAACGTTAAGTACGTCCCGGAAGACCTCGTTCTTAAAGTCCTGGAAGACAGCTGGGGCATTGCAAAGGCCGAAGGGCATAACTAGGTATTCATTGTGACCGCTGCGGGTGTTAAAAGCGGTCTTCCACTCGTCCCCCTCCCGGATGCGGATGAGGTTGTAAGCCCCTCTCAGATCAAGCTTAGAGAAAATGGTGGATCCTTGTAGTCTGTCAAACAACTCCGAGATAAGTGGGAGCGGGTATCGATTCTTGACTGTTATGCGGTTAAGACCTCTGTAATCAATACACGGTCTAAGCGTTCCGTCCTTTTTTTTCACGAAGAAGAACCCTGCGCCGGCGGGGGAGGTAAAGTGCCGTATAAAACCTTTCTGGAGATTCTCCTGAATGTAGTCCGCCATGGCGGTAGTCTCAGGAACGGACAGGGGGTACGTCTTGGATTTGGGCAAGGTCGCCCCCGGAACCAGCTCGATTGGGCAGTCGTATGGGCGATGTGGGGGTAGGAGATCGGAGTAGGTCTTGCTGAACACATCCCAGAAGTCCGTGTATGCCTCTCGAAGAGTAGAGGGAAGAGGAGGAGGTATTTCCAAGCCAGCAAGAAGAGTAGCGGGAATGCCTTGTTCCGAGGAAAATTGCCACTGGATAGGAACCCGGTCCGTCCAATCGATGCGCGGGAGCCAGGGCAGGCCGAGGATCACTTGGACCAAGGGAGAGTGGAAGACATCAAATGAGAGGCGTTCGCAAAGACCGTCCGTCGTGGACAAGTTAAGTAGAGGAGTCTCCAGCTAGATGAAAGCCAGCTGTAGAGGACGTCCGTTGATGGCCTCCAAGCCTATGGGAGACTTCTTCTTGATCATGGGAATGTTGTTCAAGGTGGCGAACCTTTGATCGATGAAATTCCCTCCAGATCCCGAGTCAAGGAAGGCAGAGGTGGAAACCAGGAAACCAGTACCCTGCAGGGTAATAGGTAACATAATCCTCTTAGGAAATTCTTCCTTGGAAGAGGGGCGAGAAGTGATCGTACCCAGAGAGAGCCCCACATTACTCACTGGGTATCCTCGTTTCCCGGCCTCAGCGGACAAGTGCGTACCTGATGCTCTGGGGATCCACAGTAAAAGCAGAGACCCTCATTCCTACGACGAATCCTCTCCGCACCCCGAAGTTGCTGACTGCCAATCTGCATTTGTTCGGAGGTGTCCGAAGGTGGTAGGATAGCCGTAGGGCTCCTGAAAGACATGGGAGGAACCGGGAAAGATAGAGGAGAAACTAACCGGGGACGCTGGCATTCGTGACGCCTCTGTTGCAGACGCTGGTCCACCCGTATACAAAGAGAGATCAACTCCTCCAGGGACTCTGGTCGAGGTTGAGTCGCGAGTTCGTCCTTCACGGGTTCGGACAACCCCTGCCAGAACACAGCAATCAGGGCCTCCTCGTTCCACCGAATCTCCGCTGTGATGGTCCGAAAATATAAAGCGTATTTCTCTACGGACCTAAGACCCTGGGCCAAGTACATGAGAGTAGAAGCTGCAGTATCCGAGCGAGCCGGGGTGTCGAACACCTGTTGGAACTCCTTCTTGAAGCGGGGGTAATCCGTGGTAAGTTCAGGCCGTACGTCCCAGATGGGAGAGGCCCAGGCCAGGGCGCTTCCTGTCAAAAGAGAAAAAATATAGCCCACCTTGGAGTGTCCAGAGGTGAAGTGACTAGGGGTCAGTTCAAATTGGATCTCACACCGAGTCAGGAACCTACAACAAGCCTGGGGGTCTCCGGAGTATGACTTGGGTGCAGGAATCTTAGGTTCTGAGGCGGTAGCCCCTTCACGAATGGGCGGGGTTAGACGCGGGGTGCGTGGTACTCTGGGGGGTGTCTCCTGGAGTGTAAGGTTGGAGAGTTGTTGCATGAGGGTGGCTACTTGGTCTCCAAGAGTCTGACAATGTTGTGCCAGTGCCGTCAGTATTTGCTTAATGTCCAGGGGGGTCTGCGTCGGTTGGGCTCTGCATAATGTCACGCTGTTCTGCCCGCAGACCAGACTAACCCCCAATACTGAGGTGGAAAGTGAGTAACCACGCACCCGCAGTAGTGAGAGCGTGCCCGGAGTGTGGACTGGTTGCGTGGACAAGGCCAGGGGTACCAAGGTAGGTAGAGTACTTGCCAGATCCGGGCGTGGAGAGGGTGCCGTAGTAAGGTCCGTGGCAGAAGGAAGCCAACCATGCATAAAGACAACGCGGAGTGATTTTTCACTCACACATGCCCATGTGAGTACACCCAGACTATTTATCTATACATCACTTCCCCCCTCTCCCACACCCCACCCCCCTTCACAAGCAGCTACTTGTGTACACTGTATTTTTTCTTTTTCTTCTTTTGTATGCGCTCATCATCACCACATTTGCTGTACCTCAGGAAGCAGGGGGTCTCCGGGCCTGTAATTAACGTGGTTCAGCTCCGGAGACACCCTGCTTCAATAATATGTCATTAAAATAAAATCAGCGCAATCGCCTGTTAGATCTGCGCAGGGAGACGCAGAGAGGGACCACTTCTGTCTACTCTCACTGCGCAGCTCTTCCAGACTAATGCAGCCGGTATGATTAACGCAGTAGCAGTCTCATTAAGAAACAGGGACCCGATGTGTTAATCCTTATGGGGAATTAGTCTGGCCGTGGGGATGCTGTGATCTGGCCATGGTCAGACTATTTTGGTATTTTTCCCTTTCCGGGCATGCCAGCAAGCAGGGATTGCTAGGATATGAGTTTCAAGGGGGGTTTGGCGGAGGAACCGTTGACATAATGTGCCTAACATGATGGGGAGTTTTCGTTCCCCCCATAAATGTACCCGGGAATCATGCCTGATTCTCAGATACATGTAGGCACATTATCTCTGCAATATCTCCCCTTTAAAACTCAAGCGCGACTCACCACTAGGGTACCCTGCTCAGCATAGCTCAGAAAGGAGAATGGGGCACAGGGATAAAACATCTATTCCTGTACCCGAGGGAACCCCTAGGTAAAGGGGGGTACCCCAGCTAGTGCCCAGGTGACCCACAACCAGTAAAGGGTGACCCCCAACCGTATATAAGGTTGAGGGTGGACTGAGAGTCCAGACTGAGTCCAAAAGATAGTGTGTGGGGAATAAGGCAGATAGAGATAAAACTATAACCTTGTTCTCTTTCTGTCCCCTGTTCCCCAAGTCTCAGAAGTATATTAAACTATACCTTAATGCATTCAAATATACTTTATTAAAATGTAATGTGTTTTTTTACATTCGGAACGATGTCCAAACAGGTTGCCCAAGCTAACCCATAGGCGTCGGTAAGTCTGCTGGACATCAGTGTGCAAAGCAGTCAGAGGATGCCAGAGGTGAGAATAACATTTGGTCAGCGGGGAAAAGTGGAGTACCAGGTCCGGAGATCAATGGCAGTCGTCCGGACTGCCTCTTGCTCTGCCAGACCTGGTGGAGCCTGTCCCAGCGGGTGGCATCGAGATAGCCACGGAGAAAGGTGGCAAGCGTGCGCATGTCCCTTGGCTATTTCAGATTTCCCGCTGATCCGGCTTGGCTCTGACTGCTTGTTTTGGGAATTTTCCCACGCGTTGATTGGCTGCTGAGTTTTGTGAATGAAACTCAGAACACCATAAGATTGTAGTTCTCCAGTAGTAAGAGCGTGGACAGGCTTTTCAAAGTTGCTTCTGCCTGAATAGCAGAGCAATCGGCTTCGATTTCAAGCCAGAAAAGCCTGCCTGCCAGAGTCTAAGTCCCGACTTTTACGCCCAAGTTCTCAAAATTGGACGCGGCTGGGATTTTATGCCGATTTGAGTTCCAGGAGATGTGGAGTAACGCGTGATCAGAAGGGACCAAGTTCTCAGAAGAGAATGTACCAGTGGCGTGTGGAACATTATGCCATTATGGTCCCAGCCAGGGTAAAACTCATCTAATGAGTTCCCTGCACCTAGGAATTCTAGTTTTCACCCCTAGTCCCAAAGTAAGTGTGTCTTTGTGTCTGTATTTTGTGTATCATTGTGTGTAAGCGAATTTATTGGAATAAACTACAATTTATTTAATTACCTTGTTTTGCTCAATGTATGATCCCGGTAAAAAGGTGTAAGCAACCTGGTCTCCCGTGACAGGCTATATAAAAAATAAAGAAAGAAAAGTTAATATAGTGCAACATGTCCAGGATATGAAACCGGCGAGGGAAAAGAGGGTAACTCAATTCCTCCCGCTCACATGGTACAGGATAAATGCAGGCAGAGTGTGGTTACCTCCTTGATCAGACAGTAATATCAGGAGATGATCCCAAGGACAGACAGCAAGTTCTCCACTCAAATAGATGAGAGAACAAAATATGGTGCGGATACGTTTTGTTTATACTAGAACAACACACAAGGTGAAAATGATACACTCACAAGCGTTGACTTAAAACAAGCGGTGTGACCAGGAGCAACGCCGGAGAAAGAATAGCGAGGTCACTTCCGGAAGAAGCGCTGGGGGCCTCAGTAACTGAGGGGGGCCTCAGTAACTGAGGGGGACCTCAGTAACTGAGGGGGACCTCAGTAACTGAGCACTGTGATTAGGGGGGGCCTCAGTAACTGAGCACTGTGATTAGGGGGGCCTCAGAAACTGAGCACTGTGATCTGGGGGGCCTCAGTAACTGAGCACTGTGATTAGGGTGGGCCTCAGTAACTGAGCACTGTGATTAGGGGGGCCTCAGTAACTGAGCACTGTGATTAGGGGGGCCTCAGTAACTGAGCACTGTGATTAGGGGGGAGCCTCAGTAACTGAGCACTGTGATTAGGGGGGGCCTCAGTAACTGAGCACTGTGATTAGGGGGGCCTCAGAAACTGAGCACTGTGATCTGGGGGGCCTCAGTAACTGAGCACTGTGATTAGGGTGGGCCTCAGTAACTGAGCACTGTGATTAGGGGGGCCTCAGTAACTGAGCACTGTGATTAGGGGGGCCTCAGTAACTGAGCACTGTGATTAGGGGGGAGCCTCAGTAACTGAGCACTGTGATTAGGGGGGGGCCTCAGTAACTGAGCACTGTGATTAGGGGGGGGGGGGACCTTTCTCGCACCCCCTTGAGAAAGGTCCTATTCCAGGACCGAAACGTCGGATTGGGTGATTTATCATTTCTATTCAGATGCCCAATACAGATTTTCATTATTACTGAACCGAGTGCAGTCTTTCTTTACCGGACAAGAGAATGGTAATGTTGTTAGTCGACAAATCACCAAAAAATCTACTCGCCGAACAAAAAAATCTACTTGCCACCTAGTACCAAACGTGTGCTGCTTGGGCCAATAGGAGCTCGCCACGATGTTAAATCCACTCGCCTGGGGCGAGCAAATGTATAGGTTTGTCGAACACATATATATATATATATATATATATATATATATATATATATATATATATATATATATATATATATATATATATATATATATATATCACACATTAAGGTTATGGTGGGTAAAAAAAGTGACAAAAACCCTTCACAGTAAAGCATAAAGCAACTGTAAATATTACTGTATATTCGTTTGCATGTCTTAGACAGGGTTGCAGACCTGTCTAAGACATGCAAATGAATATACAGTAATATTTACAGTTGCTATATATATATATATATATATATATCACACAAACACACACCCCCCCCCCCCCCCCAGGGATATCTGCTCCATATCCTGTGCTCTTTGAATCTGTTATTATTTTAGAAAATAAAAATGAGTACATTCTAATCGTTTTATAAAACATATAAAAAAATTCAGATTATCACAATAATGCAATAAAATGTGGCGTATGAAAAAAGCTACAGGAACTGCACTCCACTAAAAGTGTGTGAGTGTAACAAAGCAAAATCAGATCTTACCTTGCTGCAGCCATGTGTGGGAGGGGAAGAGGTGCGGTTACCAAAGCGCTGCACTGATTGGCTGTCATTAGCTTTTTCACAAGGCATTCTGGGACTTGTAGTTCATTTATCTGCAAATACTATAGAGTTGAAGGCTATGAAGCCTCTGATAGGACGGAGGTCATATGACAGACAGCAGCCAATCACATTGAGGTAGTGTCGTTTTCGGGTGAGGGAGAGAAACAAATGGAGGGAGAGTTTGTTTCCAAGTTTTAGAGAGCATTGTGTTGCCCCCAACCCCTCTGCATTTTCTCCCTCCCCCATTCTCTCCTCCCCCCCTGCATTCTCACCTTCCCCTCTCCTGCATTCTCCCCCCCCCCCACTGCATTCTCTCCCTCCCCCCACTGCATTCTCTCCCTCCCCCCCCCCACTGCATTCTCTCCCTCCCCCCATTCTCTCATCCCCCCCTGCATTCTCACCTTCCCCTCTCCTGCATTCTCCCCCCCCCCCCCCACACTGCATTCTCTCCCTCCCCCCACTGCATTCTATCCCCCCCCCCCCACTTCATTCTCTCCCTCCCCCCCACTGCATTCTCTCCCCCCCCCCACTGCATTCTCTCCCCCCCCCCACTGCATTCTCTCCCTTCCCCCTCCCCCCTTTACATTCTCTCTCTCCCCCCCTTGCATTCTGCCAGAGTTGTCCCAATCTTCAAAAATTGGGACAAAAATACTGTCTCAAACTACAGGTCAATCTCTCTTCCAATACTAGCCAAAGTCATGGGAAAATGTGTCCACTCCCAATTAAGCGATTACTATACCAAGACAAATTTCCCTAGCCAATTCCAATCTGGCTTTCGTCCCAAAAACTCCACGGTAACTACCCTGCTAAACGTTTGCAATGAGATCCAGTGTGGAATGGAACGGGGACAGCTTAGGCCGGGCTTATAGTGTTGGCGACGCGACCAATGACGCCACCCGCGAAAGTTATAATGAGATTTTCTGCGACTCGCCAGTGACGTCACGAAAGGGGGCGGGCCGCGGTCTCTGTTTGGTTTAGAGACAGTCACATCTGGCTACCATCTAAAAAATCAAATAGACCTGGCTTCAAAAAATGTTGCCGCTCCGTCGCCCTTACTATAAGCGCTTGCGACGGAGTCAATGTATTTGATTTAGAGCGGCGTTGCGTCGCCATCGCAAGTCACTATAAGCGCAGCCTTACTGGTGCAGTATTCCTAGATTTTGCAAAGGCTTTTGATACAGTTGATCATGCTATCTTGCTTAACAAACTCCAGTGCTCTGGAATAGGGAAGCATGCTTTAAACTGGTTTCATTCCTACCCATCAGGTAGATCCCAACATGTAAAAAAAAAAAAACAAAAGAAGAGAAGTGCCAGCTCCATAGCATAATACTGTAAAATCAGGAAACTTTATTCAATCATGGAGTAGTCATCAGGACCTATACTCACATGGTGGGTAAAAAACACAATCATTTGAGACAATCTGTATTTGCAGGTAGACGCCGCTATGACAGATGGACAGGTAGCCCAGGGTAATAGGTCAAATGCACCAGGTATTAGGGATGGTATAAAGTCATAGATCAGTCTCTCACAGTCACCAAGATACCTCTCAATAGAGCCAATCCCAGCTGTACCGCAGCGCTGCTCCCAATAGCTGTGTAGTGCACTTAGCGGTATGCCCCTGCTGCAGAAGTTTCCTCCTCGGTCAGGCTCTCCATGAGGTGTCCAAACAGCCTGTACTAGGATCAGCCAGCCGCAGGTTATGGCGGCGCCACGAGGGTTTAAAATAGCAGGGAAGTGTGGTATTTCCTGGTGCTTGCGTCTCAGACCTCAGTCCTGGGCAGACCCCGCCTGTCGTCCGTGCGTCACTGCATGATGACGTCACATGTCCTACGCGTTTCATCACAGTTAGTGACTTTCTCAAGGATCAGGTAGATCCCAACATGTCTATCTCAGGCTCTAACTCCAATCCCTTGGATATCACCTGTGGTGTCCCGCAAGACTCTGTTCTGGGTCCCCTACTCTTTTCAGTGTTTATCAATGATCTTCCTACAGCTTGTAAGGGAGCCTCAATACACATGTACTGTATGCAGATGACACAATACAGCCCTAGCCTCTCCGACCTTGAACACATAATTCAATCTGACATTTTGAGACTTGAAAATTGGATTTCCCAAAACAAACTATTTTTAAACACTGACAAGACTGTGACAATGGTATTTGGGACCAAGGCAAAATGTCTAAAGCTTCCAATGACTGAGCTCCAGATCAGAACCAAACGCTAACACCACCCTAACTCCTTTTACTAGTTTTAAATACTTGGGTATATGGTTTGACTCCCATTTAACATTTGGGGTGCACATTGATACCCTGACATCCAAAACCTATGCCAAACTAGGTGTACTTTACAGGAACAAATCCTCCCTAAGACTGCGTCCACGCTAGTGCTGAGAGCGCGGCGCTTGCAGAGTTTACTTATTGCAATATTAATCATCACGTCCACGCTCATGTGGTGCTCGTGCACGGGCACGTAAACTCTCCCAAGCTTGGGGAGACAGTAGAATTTGATTTTGGAGCACAGAGCTGGGTCACATGACCCTGCTCTGACCAATGAGGAGAGAGAGGCAGTATAGGCTGAGCGGAGAGAGGTGGGAGGGGGAGCGGAGAGAGGTTGAAGGGGGGGGGGGGGGGACTCTGCCCGGGGTTACTAAGGCATTGTAGGTAGAATCAAGTCCGTATTATAGGGTGAGTGAAGCAGGGGGCATTTACCGAAAACAAGTTACTTTGAAGACAGACACACACAACTCCGATCAAGCCAATGACAAGTCCCCTCCCTTAATAGTCACGCCCCCACTCCTGCTCTAAAATTATTGCAGGACAGCCGATCGCTTATGCTTGGAGAGTTGGTGACATCACCGCTCTCAAGTATGAGCGAGCTCAGTGGCAGTGTGGCTGCAGCCTAAGTCTGCTGGTCAGAAAGCGTATCGCACAGCAGATGCTAATGCCAATTATGGACTATGGGGACATAGTATATGGCTCGGCACCCCAAACCCACCTTAGCAAACTAGATACTCTCTACTATTCAATATGCCGTTTTGTTCTCCAATGCAACTACAACACACATCTGTAACGATGCACTCACCACAAACAAGGCGACCGCGAGGCCAAGGTGGGGATTTGATAAACGCCAACCCACAGCCTTGAGGGCGCATCTGGAGTGTAGATAAGTCGAGGTAGCCAGGTGTGAGGATTCGCTGTTCTGGTGCTTCTGTCCCCTTAACCCCTACTCACCCATTTGATCCCCGTGGCACTCAAGAGAGGCAACCTAACGGTGGTACTTACGCGCGGCGCGCGGGTTCTGTCTCCGTCGGCCTCTTCTGTCTCGGCGCAGGGCGCGCTCCCATTCCTCCGGCCTTGATGTGTGGCATGAGCGCAGTGCGTGGTCTCCCTGTCGGTCTGCAGTCTCCGCCCCTCGTTCCCGCCCCCACCCTGACGTCAGGACTACACGGCGCGGCTGTGCTCGGCGCTCCTCTTCTGTTCCTGCGGGCCCCGCCACTGGTCTCCGCTCCTGTACTGGCGCGGGTGTCGTGGCGCACGATGACGGCGCGCGCCCAACTCACCTGCGTGATGTGCGGGTTGCGCGCGGCGCGCGCACACACTGATGCGGTCAGGATTGGCTGTGCAATAGGACGCACCTGCACGATACAGCAGCCTATCAGGAACCGCAGCCCCACTTCCTGGTTGCCTCCCATTGGTGGGAGGTCCTTTAAATATACTCCCTATGCTCCCTTACCCTGCCGAGCATAACTCCAGTTGGTGTGATGCTGAACTTCATTACTTCGTGCCTGTCTGCCTTATCTTGCTGCCAGACCCTGCCTCGAACTTTTACCTTGTGATATTCTCCTGCGCTGACCCTGGATTGGATAGGACGACTGTCATGATAGCTTACAGGGTTATAATATACACCAAAATAACTGGGTTGAATTGAATGCGACTGTGATATGATAAAGAAAGTTTATTCCTTCAGGGAAGGTGAACACACAAGATTGAACAAATAACACACAGAATATATACACTTACTTAGGGAATGGGGCAATTAAGTAATCAGGATCTGGATTAGCAATTCATCAAGGCATCAGGTATCTTTCAGATGTAACAAAAAGAATAGAGGCTGGGGCTGCTGCCCAAGCTGTATCGTAAGTGTTATTTCTGTTTGCTGTTTTTTGCACTTAATAAATTCCATTTTTACTTACTCACCGTGTCTGGCCCTTTTTCATTCCAAATTGGGCACCCGGGAGATAAGTCACTTACATACTGCCTCCATTGGGAGGGGGAGGAAGCTATATTGCTTCTGGCAGCACTTATATAAAGTAAGACTGCCCATTATACTCTGCTAATCACCACTACCACCCCTGTCAGACAGCAGGATATACAGAAACCTGCTAATCACCCACTCTTACCCCCCCCCCCTTTTTATATATCACCATCCCCACCTTAGATCAGTCCTAAAATAACAGATCCCCATTTTTAACTTATGGAAAAGTTTCTATTCTAGCTATCTATTCAAGAATTTTATTTTATTTTATTAAATATTTTAGGTAACAACATTTTATTACTGCATAATGTACTGTTTGCCTATCTAAACACTAATCACGTGTTCCTTATCCTCTCATTTCATCCTGTGAGCAAAATCCCGTGCGCTGACCAACCCACCATCTCCATCTTTCAGATGTAGTCACGAACAACATTGGGCATAGAGTTTACACTCGTTTATATGGGATTTAAGCCCTATGCCCTAACATTGGGTGTCAGATATTGGTTAACAATTACCTGCACCCAATTACCTTTTGCCAGCTAACGTGGGAAGCACTTTGGTACCTGCCCCCAGGTAGCTGGCACATGCGCACATCCCTCTGGCCAGAGACCCATTTTCAGCACCCCACACTAATCACGTGGCGACTTAAAGTCTACCTTTTGGGGGTCTGGGCCGGGAAACTGTCCAGAGATGTGAAGTATGGCACAAGTACAAGTACCCATGTCCTGCTCTTCTCCGCCCTAGCATACTTAATCAGGGTGGGGGAGCCTTTGATCAGGGGACTTGGTGTAGAGATACGGTCGCCCCCTGATCATTAACCCTTTGCGGTCCAATTAATTTTACTAAGTGCGCCAGCAAGTCTAATTTATTTTTCGGAAAAAAAACCACATACACCTTTTTTTTACTGCGCGGGCACACTCACCGCGCACACTCTCACCACGCACACTCACCGTGCACACTCACAATGCGCACTGTGCACCCACTCACTGCACGCACATCGCACACTGCGCACACACTCACTGCACACACTCACTGCGCACACACTCACTGTGCACACACTCACTCGCACTGCGCACACTCGCACCGCGCACACTCTCACTGCACACACTCTCACTGCGCACACTCACCCCACACTGCGCACACACTCACTGCGCACACTCACTGCGCATACACTCACTGCGAGCACACTCACTGTGCACACTCACTGCACTCACTCGCACTGCGCACACTCGATAGCCACCAATGAGAGGTCTCGCCGAGAACTCGCCCCCCAGTGAGCCGTGGGATCGGGAGCTGCCTGCAACTGACATGCATGAAGAAAATTGTACATAACACAATGTGAAATTTAGTAAAAACGAGTGTAGCATAGGGCTATAATGAATTAAAAAACACGAATAAAACCAACAATAGCATGGTGAAACTGTCTGATATGCATTGGTTAATAGCATAACGTGAATCTATAAGAATGATACAATTTATCAAGGAGATGATTGGCCAAAATAATGTAGCAAGCATTGGTAAACCATATATATACTAGAGATAGAATGTAACAGGTTGTATAATGAACACCTAAATTCATACATAGTGATGCCCATAAATGTTATAATCATGATATCATGTACATAAAGTAATTTAGAATCCAATCTTAAACTATTATGAGCTAACAGCAAATGGATAAATGGCTGAAGCAAAATATGTGGTAGTGGTTGAAGGAGTCCTGGTGGTTTATTCCGGGGAGTCTCATTCCGAGCACGTTGGGCATGCAGCAACTAATTCTTTGATGTCCTTTTGCATACCAGGCCACCAAAAGGTCCGCTCAATGAGATCAGTGGTACTTCTAGTACCTGGATGTCCTCAAAGCTTAGAAGAGTGACCCCATTCAAGAACCTTCTTCCGATGAGGTGGTGGGGTAAACAATCGAATATCAGGAACTACAAGATCTTCCGGAATGTGAGATTGCATTTGTACAATGTCCTTCAAAACATCAAACGTGTTGGTAGAAAGAATATATTTGGAGGGAAGAATAGGTTTCTGCTGATCCTCGGTTTTGTCGTCTACCAGGAACTGACGGGAGAGAACATCGGCCTTGGTATTTTTAGAACCCGGAAGAAAAGAGATAATAAAATTGAATCGTGGGGGCGTGGCCAGGACTCGGAGCTGAGCAGTCGCAGGTCAGCTCGGCTCCATAGAAAGAAGCCAGTTTTGGCCGGGATAAAAAACAAAAAAAAGCAACCCTGCGTGCCGGAGTTAAACCCGGGTAGGGTGAGACCTGTACTTTAAGGGGACAGCTTGGCAGTGAGGCTCCTATATGCCCGAACTGCCCTAGATCACCCCGGGAAAGCTTCCAGACACTGAAGCCCAAGATGCCGGCAACCCGCGCGTGACTTGAGGTCCCCCAGCACATCCACAGAGCTCTCACCCAGAAGGAGGTCTCTGGCGGGACTGAAGTACCACGGGGTGGCTGTAGGTAAGCGTTGGGAAGCAGTGAGAGCGGCTGTCGGCGCATAGCGGAAAGGCTGGAGCCATTCGATCCCTGCGGGAGAGGGGGTTAGAAGCAGAGGGGGACGCGGTAGGTGCCGCAAGCAGAGGATCGCAGCTCCTGACGGTTGCCGAGGGTGGATCGAGGTGGGGAGGAGGGACCTGCAGTAACGCCCCAAAACTCTGCACAGTCTAGGGAGAGAGCAGGGCGATCTCTCTCCCATACACCACCCCCCAACCCCACGTGAGAACTGCACAAAAAATCTGCGTTTGGAACAGCTGCAATCCCCAAGAGAAGCAAAACTTCCGACCCACCCCCCACCCCCCACCCCCACACCGCTCTCAAAAGAAAGTTTCAAGAAGGGTTCAGAAGGCTTTAAAACCACTGTGGGGACCCACAGAATAAGCCATCTACCCAGCCAATATTAATAAAGGTGAGCAGCCAGGGCCAGTCACCCATACCTTCCAAACTGCACCAAACCACATACATTTTAAAGTGAAAGGCCAAAGACTAGAAATTATATTCCGTCCTCCCCACCCCACTCAAAGAAGAATTAAGAAACAGCTAAAACAGCCAATCCAATTCCAGATGCCCTGAGTTCCCTCGCTTGGGACCATGTAACCCCCCAATAGAAGAGGGTGTGCACACAGCATCCTGTACAGATCAAGCTAAGATGGCACCCTGAGAAGGTTAATCCTGTAGCCTATCGCCTCGAGCTTCCCCCCTTAATGAAAATCCCATCAGTCTTTCACGTTTCCCTCCTTAAAGAATTTGTTTCCAGCCCTCATTTCCCGGATCCCTCTCGGAGACCTACTCCAGTGTCCACCCTGGGTCAACAGGAGCACGAAATACCGTCTCTCATCGACTCTCGTGTCTCCAAAAAAGGACTTCAGTTCTTAGTACACTGGAAGGGCTACGGCCCTGAGGAACATTCCTCGGTACCGGCACATCAAGTCCACGCCCCAAGGTTGCTTTCCCAGTTTCACCAGAAATTCCCCCTTAAGCCGTGGTTGGATCACTCAGAGATTGATCCTCAAGGGGGGGATACTGTGACGACTCAGGAGATTCCTGCCTCTCCTTCACCTTCTACCTCTCTCCCCTTGCCGCAGCGCGCTCCCCGCAAGTCCCGCATACCCACGCGTTCCCTTAGCCCCTGCTTTGATCCTCCCCGCTCCCTCTCCCCCGCGGTAGCTCCTTTACCTTCCCCTGTGGTGCCATCCATCCCGTTGCCTTCCCCTCGCGTGGTGCCCACGGTGCGGCGTTCCGCGTGCCTAGTGACTCGTCCGGTGCGTGCACCTTCTCAACCCACGGAGGACGCGCGTGCATGCTCCTCTCTGCCTCTGCTGGCCATCGCGCGGGCACAGGCCTAGCGCGTGTTCCTCTCCTCTTGGCTCCGTCCCCCTCCTGCGGTCTTCCCCTGCTCCATACGTGCCGTGCCTGTGTTGCAACCTGTGCGCGCGCATCCCAAACTTACAGGTGGCGCGCGCACAGACTCTTCTTATCAGGCCATTCCCCTGACTCCCCCTTCTGTCCCCTCCTCTTCTTCCCTTGACCTATCTCTGGCTTCTCCCACTTCTCTCTCTACTCCTCCCCTCTCTGCCATTGGGGCACCTTCCTTTATAATCCCTGTCCTTCCACCTCTTCCTCGCTCTGCATAGTTCCTGTTTCCCTGTGTGTACCTGACTTATGCTGTGCTCCCTCTGTGCTCCTGTGATTACCTGCTCCTGTGTTACTTTGGATATCCCTGGCTTTGACCCCTGCTTACCCTGGACTACTCTGCTCTCTGGTATCCCTTTGAATCTTGCTACACATACGACTCCGCTGACCTCTGGCTTCCTAGGACCTGGCTTGCCCTCTGACGACTCTACCCTCTGGATCCCTGAACATTGGCAAACGGACACTACTATTCTCACGGACATTCCCCAAGCGTTGCAAGTATCCACTAACAACTCTTTCAACAGGCCCAGCAACGCTATACCACACTCCGGGCCTGCTCTCACTGCTGTGGGTGTGTAGTATCATACCATTCCCACCTAAGTACTGGGGTCTAGCTTGGTCTGCGGGCATACAGGCGTGACAATAAGGAGGACTGGGAGGATATCTGGGAAGCTGCCACCAAAAGTCAATTTGCTCAATCACCAAGGAAAACATATATAAAATCCTATTCCAATGGTACCTGACCCCGAGTAGACTGAGCCAGATTTTCCCAGGCACCACAGATGTGTGCTGGAGAGGATGTGGTCAAAGGGGGGACATGCCCCATATTTGGTGGGCATGCCCAGAGATCCTGAGGTTCTGGACCATGATCCAGAGTCTCTTGACCGAAACCCTAGGACTGGAGGTCCCCCTGGACCCCCTGACATACGTGCTGGGAAGACCAATTGAAGACCTCCCCGCCCCAGTGGCCAGACTGACCTCGGCGATCCTAGCGGCCGCTAGATGCTGTTTCGCGGCGGCCTGGAAACAAATAAAAGCCCCCTCCAGAAGAACAGTAATAAAGAGAATAGATATGGTCATGAACATGGAGAGACTGACAGCCATGCTGAAGCAAAGAATGCCTCAGTTTTATAAAACCTGGGAACCCTGGCCAGGCTCAGGTGCGCCATCTCTAGTACAGGCCCTGGTCCAGATATGATTTCCCCTGGGTTAAGGGGGGCCGGGACTCCCACCCACTCCAGCCCCCGCTCCCTCTCTCTCTTCCCCCCTCTTCATTCCCCTGTCGTTCCAAACTATCCACCGACCCTTGTTGTCCCCCATCTTTTCACTACTAAAACAGGATAAAACAAAGGTTTATTGAGTGTCTCAAAGTACTTCACTGTCATGTGCCTATGACCTATAATCATTTACTACGCTGTGATTGTTAACTGTATTTTCTACATGTATGTGCCTTGCAAGATACCAATAAAAGAAAAAAAGAATTAAAAAAAAAAAAAAAAAGGAAAATCCCATTTCTGTATTAAGCTACTGTTGTATTGCAATGTATGTAATCCATATAACGTGCCTGTAGACGGACGTTCACAGAGGTACACAATTGGAGACTTTATAAGGTGAAATTATAACGAGGCTTTATTGTGCCTTTTCCTTAACATCAGGAAACCATCCAAACAAGGGGGAAACAAAGCTTCTATTCACTTGGGAGTAGTTCTAGTGAAATACTATGCAATTCACAACTCCCTTAGTTAAGCATGTATCCCAGCTTCAAACACATAGCATGAAATGAACAGATATAAAAAGTCTTGTAATAAAAGTCTTATCTGTTCCTTGTGGTTTGGAGGGAAAATCTTCTCTGTCCCTGGTTGCTACCTTTTCTTCAGGGTTTGTCAGCATTCAGGTTTAGAAGTTCCCCTGTGTCTTGGAAGCAGCTCTGCTGTGTCTTCTGGCAGAGCTCAAGACCTGGTCAGCTCCAGAGATCTGTGTTCTCTTGGTCAGTCTCTCCTGGGAGACTCAAGAACCTCTGCTCTGTCTCCAAAGGTCAGCTCACATGTGAGCTAAGGAGTCACTTCCTGTCTCAACAGACAGGCTTTTGTAAGCAATCTAAATCAGGCAGGTGGTGTTTATTAATTGACTACCAGCAGTTAACCACCACACTGCTAGATTAAAGGCACATTACTTGAACAGGGATTACTCCCCTGTTACATACCTCCCCTGTTTGTGGAAAGCTCGGGCTTGCCACGGCCAAAGCCCATCCTTCCACTCTCATTCTAGATATCTCTGTGACTTGAATGAGAGTGGATGGAGGAAGAGAACCCTCAGTCCTGCTGGGATTGGAGCCCTTTCTCCAGTTTATTCGTGTCTCCTCCTGAAGGTGCTTGAGATCAGCACCCCTCAGTCGCTCGAGGAGGACTTTTTCCAAGTATAGTCTTTTTTCTACGTGCGCGGTCATGAGATTCCCCTCGCGTCGGGTGCTCGTCTTATTGTAGGCATACTGTATGGCAGCAGTTGCAGAGTGTTTAAAAACAGCCCTTTGAGTTTTCCGCTCTTGAAGCTGTCTCTCTGCCCTTTTCCCACTCAATGGGGTTGCTAGTTCAGCCTCTTTGAGATTAAGTTGCAATTCCACACCCACTTCCAGAGAATGTCCCATCTTTTCAGCTTCATCAGCTAAGGATTTTTCTGGTTTTAATTCAGCACGTGTACCTTCTGTTGTTGCCTGCTGGGTGGCTGAAGGTTTTGCTAGTGCTTGTTTAGGTGGTTCAAATTTTGCAACCTTGTCTTTCAGATGAGCGGTATTCCTAGCTCTCACTGTACCCTTGTCTTCATGGGTTTTTGAGGCTGTGGGATACTGACGCTTAGTCAGGGTCAATACTTGTCGTTGTAGGACTGTAATTTCATCCGCGAGAGATCCCTGTTTTTTGAGTGCGTCTTGCAAGTCTCTTCTCAGGGAATTTATCTGCATGATTTGTTTTCTCTGAGCTTGCTTCCACAATTTTATTGCATTGTGAAGCACTATGAACTTCTTTGCTTGGGCCATAGTTACTTGTTTCAGTTTCTGGACCTTCTTGTGCTCCCTTTTGTGCCGCTTCACCTGGGTTCTAAGCTTGGCTTTTAGCGTTGCTTTGGTGATGCTCAGGGTAGCCTTCAGTTTCTCATGCTGCTTTGCAGGGACATACTGGGTCATCAGACGTTCCTGCAGCACTTGAATTTCTTTAACAGCCTGCAGATTGTCATCCTGCAGAGTTCGCTGCTTCTCCTCTGCCTTCTCGAGGTGCGTACGCAGACCTTGCAGTTGGTTCTGCAGTCGGTGCTTTGCTTCAAACATCTCACCTTCCAAAAGTCTATTTATTTCTTTAAGCTCGTGCAGCTTTTCATTTTTTTCCTTGACGTCGTTTGTCAAATTAAAACTTTCTTCTTTGAGTTTTACGTTTTTTCTTTGTAATCCTAAATGTTCTCCTTTTTCAGTCTCTGTACTATTCAGGGCCTCTTTGCAGTCCTCCTTCCATTTACGCACATCTGCTTTGAGACTGACAGTCTCCTGGCGTGAGACATCCTTCTCTAGGTTGAGGGTCTGAAGCTCCTTCTGGGAGACTTGGAGATTTGTATTAAGATTGACATTCGTTTCTTTAGAAATGTCCAGCTCCTCAGTGAGACTGTGTAGTTCCTTTCTGGAAACTTCCAGGTCTGTGCGGCAGCTGTTGGTCTCATGATGTGAGGCATTCAGCTCTATGCGAAGAGTGTGAACCTCTTGCTGGAAGACTGTCATCTGCTTCAGTGCCTCCTCATACTTCCGCTTTAGCGTAGCCACCATTTTATCAGATTGGCTCTGCTTTTCATCCATGGCGGAAATAGTAGCATTTGCAGTATCTAGCTCAGTCTTGAGATCGTCCAATTCTGTCCCAGATTCAGAGTACATTGCGAGCACCGTCATCTGTAACTCAGCATTATCTGCTCTCTCAAGTTTCAATTGTTCTTGAAGTAGATCACAGTCACGCCTGGCAATTTTCAGGGCGTCTTCAGGGCTGGTCAAGGGATCGTCACTCACTGGTTCCGGCTCCGCTTCCCTGGGATGACTGGTTGAGGGTTCCTCACTGTTGGCACCAGACAGACACTTCTTTGGGGTACACGATTTCTGCCTTGAGCCCTCTGGATATTCAGTTATCCGCGGGACGAATTCTCCATTTTCTCTAGGCTGCAGGGCAACTCGGTCTCCCTTTTCCTCCACAGGATCTGCGGACGTGTCTGTTCCTTCCACGGTAAGTGAAGAACCGCTTTTCTTTTTCTTTTTCCGCCTTTTTGTTTTGGATGACTCCGTCCCATCAGGAATACTGGGGTCTCCTTTATTTGAAATTTTAGCAGCGTCACTGGATCCACCCGGCTCTTCTTGCAACTGTAATAGCTGACGGAAATATTCGGTGATCCACTGGTCCCGCTCTGTCTCCTGCTGATCATATTCGTCATCAAAGGGAGCGGTCTTTTCTGTTCGTGCCGAGTTCAGGCACCCCCACCATTCTTGGGGTGTTTTGTGGGTGTGACTCGGTTCGGGTTCCCCGTAAGAGATGTCTTCCTCTTTATTGGACTGGAAGGGCCACTCTTCCGTGGGGTAGGGTTCATTACAGGAACGCTGCATCTTGTCCTCCATTTTTAGGCTATCAGGTGTAATTTTCTTCCTGACCTCAGGAGGTGCTATTGCAGCTGTTGCCACTGTATTTGCTAGAACCCCCAATTGTGGTAGTCCTACAGGTGAGCATATTTTGCTTGTAGAGGTCGTAGCTCTCACAGGCATCTCTGTAGACTTTTGTTTCTTGGGTAATTTTTTTTTACAATATCAGCAGTTCTGTGCATGCATTTTCTCTTATCAGGTATACAAGATGTGCAGTTGCTAGGTAAAAACGTCTATTTGCTTTACACCATTTACTTGCTAGGTTTAATTTCTCATTACTGTAGGTATGCTGAATGTGTGGTTGCTAGGTAAAAACTTCTGTTTGCTTTACACCATTTACTTGCTAGGTGCAATCCCTCTGCTTCAGCAACAGAATTTGGTTTTCTGCTTGAGTTCAGTAATTTTCAGCCTCATCTTTGGGTATTATGGCATTCACACTTCACACTTTGGGTGTCTGTTTTCCTCCCAAGATATATATAGGCAGATTTTTTTACTTGCAGAAAAAAACCATTCTTTGCAGTGGACTATTTCTTTCATTCCCGGCAAGGTGACTCAACACTCAGCAATTGGCTTTGAAATACCTTTTACACAGTTCAGCAATCCCTTTTTCACCTATAGGGCAATTTTACACTCAGCATTTGTTTGCTAAAAATTCCCCTGCTTCAGCACAGTCTTGTATCAATTTTCACACTTTTCTGCATATACTCCATTCACAGCTGGTAGCCCTATGCGGTGTGGCAACCTTTATTTGCAAAATCAGTACCACTCGTGGGTCACCATCTGTATTCACTGCTTCAGCGAAACTTTTTGAAAACAACAAACACCTATCCCTTTTTAAGGGCTGACTCACTTCTTGAACCCTGACTATGGATGGAAGGCAAAACCCCTATTTCAATGACCATATTACACTTTGTGATAGGCAAATAAGGTTTAGCTGCTTCAGCAGTCTCTCTCCTCTTGGGATTGGGGAAAAAGAGTCCATCTGTGGTTTTGTAAGTTTCAGTGGTGTGTATCACTTTAACTCTGGTCTCTGCTGCATGAGATTTTTATTTTTTTTAAGTTGCTCAGAGTGTAGGCAAAAAGCATAAAAAAAAAATTTTTCACATAAAAAATCTCCGGTCCTTTCTAACTTCAAAGACGACCTCTCGTCCCACTTCGGACACCATATGTAGACGGACATTCACAGAGGTACACAATTGGAGACTTTATAAGGTGAAATTATAACGAGGCTTTATTGTGCCTTTTCCTTAACATCAGGAAACCATCCAAACAAGGGGGAAACAAAGCTTCTATTCACTTGGGAGTGGTTCTAGTGAAATACTATGCAATTCACAACTCCCTTAGTTAAGCATGTATCCCAGCTCCAAACACATACACTACCGACACGCTTTATTGCGCATCGGCCAGATCCGCAAGCCGGGAGATTTCCCGGCTTGCTAGTGGCCGCCCCTCGGCGTGCCGCGCGTCATAGACGCGCGGTCACGCGTCTTCGGGAGCCTGCGCCCCTTGCACGCGCGTCCAGGGCTCCCCGAGGGAGCCCTGGTGTCCCGCGATGTGGGGGACGGCGGCAGGGGGTTCCGGGGGCGGTAGGGAGAGCGCCCCGATCGGAGGGCGCGCCAGGCTACTGCTGCGGCCAAGAACGGGCAAATGCTCGAATAAACTTGGCCGCAGCAGTAGCATGAAATGAACAGATATAAAAAGTCTTGTAATAAAAGTCTTATCTGTTCCTTGTAGTTTGGAGGGAAAATCTTCTCTGTCCCTGGTTGCTACCTTTTCTTCAGGGTTTGTCAGCATTCAGGTTTAGAAGTTCCCCTGTGTCTTGGAAGCAGCTCTGCTGTGTCTTCTGGCAGAGCTCAAGACCTGGTCAGCTCCAGAGATCTGTGTTCTCTTGGTAAGTCTCTCCTGGGAGACTCAAGAACCTCTGCTCTGTCTCCAAAGGTCAGCTCACATGTGAGCTAATGAGTCACTTCCTGTCTCAACAGACAGGCTTTTGTAAGCAATCTAAATTAGGCAGGTGGTGTTTATTAATTGACTACCAGCAGTTAACCACCACACTGCTAGATTAAAGGCACATTACTTGAACAGGGATTACTCCCCTGTTACAGTGCCTAATAAAAAAGTTTTTTAAAAAATGGGGGCGGGGTCCAAATCCGCGGGTGGGGAATCAGGATGCGCAAGGACCGCACGCCCGTACTGGGACCACGAAGCCGCGCATCCAGGGTGTCCGCCACGGTAGGCTTGTTAGAGTGAGGAGACGGTCTGCGACTACCAGGATGCACACCTACATTCTCTCACTCCCCTCTCTGCATTCTCTCTCTCCCCTCTCTGCATGCTCTCTCTCCCCTCCCTGCATTGTCTCTCTCCCCTCCCTGCATTCTCTCTCTCCGATCCCTGCATTCTCTCTCTCCCCTCCCCACTCTGCATACTCTCCCCCTCTGCGTTCTCTCTCCCTCCCTCCCCCTGCATTCTCTCTCCCTCCCTCCCCCTGCATTCTCTCTCTCCCTCCCCCCAGCATTCTCTCTCTATCCCTCCCCCCAGCATTCTCTCCCTCCCCCCTCTGCATTCTCTCCCCGGCCCCCACCTACATTCTCTCTCTACCCTCCCTCCACCTGCATTCTCTCTCTACCTTCCACCCACCTGCATTCTCTCTCTACCCTCCTCCCACCTGCATTCTGTCTCTCGCCCCCCCCCCCCCCCCCACCGGCATTCTCTCTCTCCCCCCCACGCTTTCCGGCATTCTCTCTTTCCCTCCCCCCTGCATTCTCTCTCTCCCTCCCCCCTGAATTCTCTCTACCTCCCTGAATTCTCTATCCATCTCCCTGAATTCTCTCCCTCCCCACCTGCATTGTCTCTCTCCCTCCCCCCTGCATTCTCTCTCTCTCTCCCTGCATTCTCTCTCCCTCCCCACCTGCATTGTCTCTCTCCCTCCCCTCCCTGTATTCTCTCTCCCTCCCTACGTTCTCTCTCCCTCCCCCCCTCCCCCCTGCATTCTCTTTCTCCCTCCCCCCTGCATTCTCTCTCTCTCTCCCTGCATTCTCTCTCTCTCCCCCCCTGCATTCTCTCTCTCTCACTCCCCTCCCTGTATTCTCTCTCCCTCCCTATGTTCTCTCTCCCTCCCTCCCCCCTGCATTCTCTCTCTCCCTCCCCCCTGCATTCTCTCCCTTTGTTCCCCCCTGCATTCTTTCTCTCTCCCTCCCCCTGCATTATCTCTCCTCACCCTTTTGCATTCTCTCTTTATCCCCCCTGCATTCTCTCTCCCTCCCCCACTGCATTCTCTCTCCCTCCCCTGCTGCATTATCGCTCTCCCCCTGCATTCTCTCTCCTCCCCCCCTGCATGCATTCATTCATTCATTCATTCATATTCTCTCTCTCTCTCTCTCTCTCTCTCTCTCTCTCTCTCTCTCTCTCTCTCTCTCTCTCTCTCTCTCTCTCTCTCTCTCTCTCTCTCTCTCTCTCTCTCTTCCCCCCCCCTGGCATTCTCGCTCTCCCTGCCCATGCATTCTCACTCTCTCAATCCCCCCCCTGCATTCTCTCTCCCTCCCCACCGGCATTCTCTCTCTCCCTCCCCCTGCATTATCTCTCCCTCCCCCCCGTATTCTTTCTCTCCCTTCCCCATTTATTCTCTCTCTCCCACCCCATGTATTCTCTCTCCCTCCTCCCTGCATTCTCTCTCTCCCTCCCCCCTGCATTCTCTCTCTTTGTCCCCCCTGCATTCTTTCTCTCTCCCTGCACCCTGCATTCTCTCCCTCCCCCCTGCATTATCTTTCCTCACCCTTTTGCATTCTCTCTTTATCCCCTCTGCATTATCTCTCCCTCCCCCCATATTCTCTCCCTCCCTTTCCCATGTATTCTCTCTCTCCCTCCTCCCTGCATTCTCTCTCTCCCTCCCTCTGCATTCTCTCTCCCTCCTCCCTGCATTCTCTCTCTCCCTCCCTCTGCATTCTCTCTCCCTCCCCCCTGCATTCTCCCTCTCCCCCCTGCATTCTTTCTCTCTACCTCCGCCCTGCATTCTCTCTCCCTCACCCTTTTGCACTCTTTCTCCCCCGCTGCATATCTCTCTCTCCCCCACCCCCTGCATTCTCTCTCTCCCCCGCCCCATACATTCTCTCCCTCCCCCAGCATACATTTTCCCGCTTCCCTCTGTCTCCGCTCCCCTCCTTTGTTCCCAGCTCCATTCCCCCCATTCCCCCATTCCCAACTCGGTTCCCTCCCCTCCGTTAAGCTCCGTTCCCCCCCGGGACACCTCACATCACTGTACCCCCCCCTGCACAGCACTATCACCCCCCTACACTTCACAGCACTCTCCGCTCCTCCACTCCACATGACTCTCCCCCGCTGCACCCCACATCAGTCTCCCCCCTGCACCCCACATCAGTCTCCCCCCTGCACCCCACATCACTCTCCCCCCCCTGCACCCCACATTACTCTCCCCCCTGCACCCCACATCACTCTCCCCCCTGCACCCCACATCACTCTCCCCCCTGCAGCCCACATCACTCACCCCCCCTGCAGCCCTCATCACTGCCCCCCCCCCTGCAGCCCTCATCACTGCCCCCCCCCGCAGCCCTCATCACTGTCCCCCCTGCAGCCCTCATCACTGTCCCCCCCTGTGGGCCTCATCACTCTTTCCCCCCCTGCGGCCCTCATCACCCCCCCCCCCTGTGGCCCTCATCATTCTCCCCCCCTGCGGCCCTCATCATTCTCCCCCTCCTGCGGCCCTCATCATTCTCCCCCTCCTGCGGCCCTCATCATTCTCCCCCTCCTGCATCCCCCCCCACGTCCCAGGCATTTGTCCCTCCCCTGTCCCCGGTGCTTGTTCCCCCCTCCCCCGTCCCTGACAGTGTTTCCAATATCCCCGGCCCTCCCAAGTGCTCCCGGCAGTCCCCGCTGAGGGAGCGTGTTGTCAGGAGGAGAAGCGGCAGACGCTCCTACCCCCGGCACATCCCGGTGGTCCCCGCTGAGGGGAGAGGCGGCGGGGTGTTGAGGTGAGGAGCAGCGGCGGGGCAGGTGGTGTGTATCGTGTGCGGCAGGGGGGGAGCGGGTGCGGGTGGACGTGAGGAGCTGTGGGCGGGTGTTCAGGTGAGGAGTGGTGGCGGTGGGGCGGGTGGTGCGTGTCGACGGCAGGGCATTGAGGTGAAGAGTGGCAGTTGAGGTGGCGGCAGTCGTTGAGGTCAGGCGGTGGGCGGGTTGTGAGGCGGCGGGGCGTTGTGGTGATGAGCTGTGGGCGGGTGCTGTGTGTCAGGCGGCGGCCGGTGTAGCGTGTGAGGGGGGGGGTGTCTTGAGGTGAGGAGCTGCGGACGGGTGCTGTGTGTCATGCGGCGGGGCCGATGGAGGTGAGGAGCGGCGGATGGAGAGTGTGAGCTGTGGGTGGGGTGGATGGTACCTGGCGGTCCCGCTACAGTGGGTTTGCACTGGGTTTAGGGAGTTCGCTGCACGGCGTGTGTCTCGTGGGCAGAGGGGAAGGCGGTGTGAGGAGGGTGAGGGTGTGTGTAGCCCTGTTGTTTGTGACATCACCCCACCCTGCAGGCTAATCAGAGCGTGAGCCACTAGCAACCAATCAGCAACAACCTACAGACAAACAAGATTTCAGTTAGATAGATATAATAAGACATGAGGGTAGTTTTTAATGGAAATCATTACAAAGTAAATTCAGACCATTCCGTGTGTGTGTGTGTGTGTGTGTGTGTGTGTGTGTGTGTGTGTGTGTGCGCGCGCGCGTGTGTGTGTGTGTTGTGACATAGTCCAAAGATGTTAGGCAGCTTTCTGCCCCGTTTTAGAGCAGAAAGTGCAGGAATAGTTAATGATCCGTTCCACAGCTTCCCATTAACTCAGGCAGCTGGATGGAAAATCCAGACCACAGATTACAATGGCTCTAGTTCTCCCTCACCTGCTCTTCTAATCACATGCACAGGTACTTAGAGCAGAGAGGTTTTGCATTTCACTCTCTCTCCTTGGAGCCTGGGGGCTGGGGGTGTCGCTGCTCCCCTGCATCCAGTATCGGGGTTGACGGCCCCTCCACGTATCACAGTACCAGAGGATTTGCCTGGACTCCACGAACAGATAAGACAAAACAAATGGTTACTGCTGTTGCTAAAAGACTGTACTGTATCTTGTGACCCTAAATGAGAGAGCATTGTTTTAAGCTGGGGAACCAGTTTAGTTGGCCAGCAGCTGTTAGAGAGACTGATTCTGATGTGTAGTTAGATCCCTGAAAGGGATAGGATTTTGCTTATATGATTTTGGTTTTATTTCTTGAAATAACAGTGTGGGAAATATGGTAACACTGAAATATGTGAACTGCTGAATGAAAGTTTCTGAGTACCTCTAACCTTCACATGTTAAAGCTGCAGTACCTTACTTGGATGAAAATAAAGCAGGCAGAAGCCTGAGTTAAGCAGCATAATACTTTGCATGATCCTGTTTGTTGTATAATTAACCCTAGAAGACTGTGTCGGGAAGAACCCAGACAGACGTCAGCACTACAAAAGAGGGGCGTTTGTCACATATGGTGGAGAATGCGGGCAGACACTAAAAAGTCTGTGGGTTTGCAAATAAATGCGGGGGTTTAAAATGGCCGCCGAGCTGAACTAAAGTACAGATGCTATGAGTGAAGTCTGTCCCACTGTGTATATCAGTTGTGCTTCTAGCATACACAGAGAATGTGCGAAGTGTGGATGCAATAGCACCCTGAACCCAAACAGAAAACCAAAATGTTTTGCTGAAAAAATAAAAATTTGCATCTAGCAAGTGCTGTTTGTAAAGCTAATGCCTTTTGCTGAAGTGAGTGAATTTGCAGCTAGCAAGTGCTGTATGCAAGTTGCTGAAGTGAGTGAAATTGCAGCTAGCAAATTGTCCCTGCCGGGTTTCTAAAATGGCCGACGTGAAATGTTTGTTGTGTAATGTACGTAACCATACAAAACAGTGTCCCTTCAGGCCATACTATGATCACGACCCTGGAGGAGAGCCGTACCCACAGATGAATTTAGTATGCTGGGCCTGTCGTGAAGTAGGTCACATGGAAGATGTGTGCCCCAAAATTTTCAAAGACAAACAGCTGCAAAAGCAAGCAACGCCCTGTGAGTGCAAGCAAGATGTGGAAGCTGATAACAGTGAGTGTGTGCCCAGTACCACTGATATCTCTGGAGCTAATAAAGCAAAAAGAAAGAAAACTGTTCCTCAAGTCACAGGGGAAGTGAACGAGCCACTTGAACCTGCACTGTCAGGACATACGTCAGAAAGGCGCCGAGATGAGCAACAGCCCATAGGGCCTGGCGCAATCGTCCCAGGAATGACGACACGCCTAGAGATGACAAAGGCTACTGCTACCATCATAGGCAGAGAGCCAAGCGAATCAAAGAAAACAAGAACTGACTGGAAACTATGCTATGAGATGTCCCAGAAAGATGTGCAAAACTTCATCACAGAGTTAGGGGTTTCTCGGCAAGAGGCTAGCGCGCTTAAAGCAGAGCTGGAACTCTCACGCCATGAGGTCTACGCTCGCAGCACAGAGCTGTGTACATTGAAGGAAACCTATGAGAATACCCTGAGTAATTTAGAGACTGTAAAAAGAGAGAATGTAAGTCTGACACAGAAAAATTCAGACTTGACTGACCAGATCAGTGAAGGTGATGAGAAGCTTCACCAAGCAGAAAAAGTGGAGAAGCAATTGATCCAGGAAAAGTTAGAAATGCAGGAAGCACTGCAGAATACAGAATCAGCGGCGATCCAGGCGACACAAACTGCAGAGCTCCAAAAAATGGAGGCGCTGATGCAAACCCAGAGCAAGCACCAGATAGAGGTGAAGACCCTGAGGGAGGTCTGGCACGATCAGGTTGAAGAACTGCAGAAGCAGATGGCTGAGCGCGAGATACAGTGCGCCAAGAGAGAGGAGATCTCCGTCCGTCAGGTGGTTTGCCTGACACTGCGCTATAAAAGCGAGATGGCCGATATCTACAAGCAGCTGGACCACACGGCAAATGAGGGGGCCCGGCTGCAGCTGGAGCTGGACAAGACCCAGAAGGAGCACCTGCAGCTGCAGGTCAAGAATAGAGAAAATGAAACAGAGTTAAACCTCGCTCTGAAACAGATGACGGACATGGGAGAAGCGGCTAAAGTGGTTCAGTCGGGCTATCAATCCTACCTCCTAACCAAGCAAGCTGTACGTTCCTATACGTGTATCTTCAATGCTGTTGCAATATTACGATTTGCTATAAAGATGAAGTTGGAGAAAGAGATTCCAAGGCTAAAAGAGACACGGTCACAAAAGGAGACCAGGGAACGTAAACTCAATGCCCTCACTGATGACAAAGAGGAAGGAGAAAGAATTGACTTTGATTGTGCTGCTGTTATTCCAGAAACAGATAGGCACCCTCCTGAGAATATTCTCCCTGATCTGGGATTCAAAAATCCAGATCCTCAATTTCATTTACGTTGTCCAGAAGATTATCAAACTAGTGGACACACCCAGGACACCACAGAAGATGTTTTAGCCAAGTGGGTGGCAGTTCCTGAAAACACAAACTTGTTGACAGATCCTGATGACGTGGTTAATATGGACTACGTTTGTACAGAGGCAACTAGGTCTCCAAAACCCAAAGGCCTGGTAATGGCCACAAAAGGGAAATCAAAGATTGAAAAGAAAAAACAACGAAGGTTAACACGGCGCCTGAATAGTTCCATATCTCACCAATCTGGACCACACTGTGGAGCCAAGGAGAATCCGGTCCAAGGGACTCATCAGAAGCTAAAGAAACAGTCCAGTCATTTGCAGGTTGCAGCGGGCTATGAAATAAAGTCAAAGGATGCAATAGACTGGAAGTCAAAAAAAAAAAAATATGTTTGGGGGAACTGACCGATTTATTTTTTTTATTACACGTGTGGACTATGTCACGGACACTTAACTATGCAAATAAGCACATTGTCAATATTACAATGTTATTTTGGTTCTCTGTGTTGAAAATGTAGCTAAACTACAAATTAATATACAGGGTTGATGGCCCTTAAGATTACAAGGCTGTAGTATAAGAAAAAAAATATTGGTTGCTTACAATATGGAAAAAAAATAAATAAAAAAAAAATGCCCTTTTCGGTTGGTAAATTTATAATGAGGTTCATATTCTAGAGTAGAAAAACCCAGGGAGGTAATAGAAATTGTCTGGTTTTGTGAATATATTTAGCAGATCCTGGGTTGTAAGAATGTGTGCTAGACATTTATTTTTCAAAATAGTTCCCTAATAGAGAGCAACAAAAAATATGTTTGCCAAGTATAGTCTCTTATGACGAAACCTATTGTCCATAATTGCCGTGGAAAAAGTTCATATTCGTGTCATGTGAATACTTAATGTTGTACTGAGGAGTTAGCTCAAGTATTTCAGGTAGGACGCTCACCCCAGTGAGGTCCATGGCCGCTCACCCCAGTAGGTGTGAGCTGGGGAGGGGGATATGTGACATAGTCCAAAGATGTTAGGCAGCTTTCTGCCCCGTTTTAGAGCAGAAAGTGCAGGAATAGTTAATGATCCGTTCCACAGCTTCCCATTAACTCAGGCAGCTGGATGGAAAATCCAGACCACAGATTACAATGGCTCTAGTTCTCCCTCACCTGCTCTTCTAATCACATGCACAGGTACTTAGAGCAGAGAGGTTTTGCATTTCACTCTCTCTCCTTGGAGCCTGGGGGCTGGGGGTGTCGCTGCTCCCCTGCATCCAGTATCGGGGTTGACGGCCCCTCCACGTATCACAGTACCAGAGGATTTGCCTGGACTCCACGAACAGATAAGACAAAACAAATGGTTACTGCTGTTGCTAAAAGACTGTACTGTATCTTGTGACCCTAAATGAGAGAGCATTGTTTTAAGCTGGGGAACCAGTTTAGTTGGCCAGCAGCTGTTAGAGAGACTGATTCTGATGTGTAGTTAGATCCCTGAAAGGGATAGGATTTTGCTTATATGATTTTGGTTTTATTTCTTGAAATAACAGTGTGGGAAATATGGTAACACTGAAATATGTGAACTGCTGAATGAAAGTATCTGAGTACCTCTAACCTTCACATGTTAAAGCTGCAGTACCTTACTTGGATGAAAATAAAGCAGGCAGAAGCCTGAGTTAAGCAGCATAATACTTTGCATGATCCTGTTTGTTGTATAATTAACCCTAGAAGACTGTGTCGGGAAGAACCCAGACAGACGTCAGCACTACAAAAGAGGGGCGTTTGTCACAGTGTGTATATATATACAGTATAATATATATATATTTATACATATATATATTTATACACATATATATATTTATACACATATATATATTTATACACATATATACAGTGTTCGACAATTAATGTTAACTACACGCCCGTGGCGTGTGAATTTAGGCCGCTGGCGAGTGGATTTAGGCCGCTGCTGCTTCTCTATGAATTTCCCCTGCTCGCGCCAATATTTTTTTTTTTTTTTAAATAAATAAGTAATTCCCCTCCCTGATTGGCCTGCCGCGAGGAAGAGTCAACCCAACCCACCCCGCTTGCTGCCCAGGGCTGGATGACAAGGTAGGCGCTTCCCCTCCGTCCCACGCTCCTTTGGCACCCGCGCAGGCAGGGTAATAGGAGCGGGGAAGAAGGGAAGCAGCCTGGGCGCGAGCTGGGTGCGCGCGCACGCGTTGGAGGGGGGTGCGCGCACACGCGTTGGAGGGGGGGCGGCACGTGGAGTTCCCAGCACGATGCCCATCAGGAAGGTTGGTGTGGCAGTGCGGCTGTTCCCTGCTCACCACCGTTCCCTGCGCAACTAATGCGCAACGAATGTCTGGCTGCCTGACCTCCCCCTGACCCCCCTCCTGGCTGCAGCCTGGGCGCATGCGCAGCTTGCCATGTTTCCCATCGGGGAGGTTGGCGGCCATGCGCCTGTCCAGCTGCCCCCCCCGATCCTCCCGCTGCCCCCCGAATCCTCCTGCTGGCCCCCCCGATCCTCCCGCTGCTCCCATCCTCCCGCTGGCCCCCAGATCGACCCGCTGCCCCCCCGATCCTCCCGCTGGCCCCCCAATCCTCCCGCTGTCCCCTCGATCCTCCCGCTGGCCCCCCGATCCTCCCACTGGCACATTGACCCCCCCGCTGGCCCCCCGATCCTCCCGCTGGCACCTTGACCCCCCTGCTGGCCCCCCGATCCTCCCGCTGGTCCCCTGACCCTCCCGCTGGCCCCCCATCCTCCCGCTGGCCCCCCATCCTCCCGCTGGCCCCCCCATCCCCCCGCTGGCCCCCCCATCCCCCCGCTGGCCCCCCCATCCCCCCGCTGGCCCCCCATTCCCCCGCTGGCCCCCCCCCCATCCTCCCGCAACTCCTGCCTGATCCCCTGGCATATGGAGCAGCATGTGGAGGACAAGCAGGCCCTGGAGGAACAGGTAGGCCCCCTCCCTTCCAATGAATACAAACCCAGTCACCCACCCAGTGAGTGTGTGTTTGTGTGTGTGTGTCTTTGTGTGTGTGTGAGTGAGTGTGGGTGAGTATGTCTGTGTGTGTGTTTGTGGGTGTGTGGGTGTCTGTGAGTGTGTGTGAGTGTCTATGTGTGAGTGTGTGTCTGTGAGTGTTTGTGTCTGTGAGTGAGTGTGTTTGTGTGAGTGGGTGTGTGTGAGTGTCTGTGTGTGAGTGTGTGGGTGTGTGTGTCTATGTGTGGATGTGTGTGTCTGTGAGTTTGGGTGGGTGTGTGTGTTTGTCTGTGAGTGTCTGTGAGTGTTTGTGTGTGAGTCTGTGTGTGTGAGTGTGTGTGAGTGTATGTGTGTGTCTGTGTGTGTCTGTCTGTGTGTGAGTGTCATTTGTGAGTGTCATTTGTGAGTGTCGTCTGTGAGTGTGCCTGTGTGTCTGTGAGTGTGCCTGTGTGTCTGTGAGTGTGCCTGTGTGTCTGTGAGTGTGCCTGTGTGTCTGTCAGTGTGCCTGTGTGTCTGTCAGTGTGCCTGTGTGTCTGTCAGTGTGCCTGTGTGTCTGTCAGTGTGCCTGTGTGTCTGTCTGTGTGCCTGTGTGTGTGCCTGTCTGTGTGTCTGTGTGTGTGCCTGTCTGTGTGTCTGTGTGTCTGTGTGTGTGTGTCTGTGTGTGAGTGTCTCTGAGTGTGTGTCTGTGAGTCTTCTGCGTGAGTGTGTCTCTGCGTGAGTGTCTGCGTGAGTGTGTCTGAGTGAGTGAGTGAGAGTGAGTGTGTGTCTGTGAGTGTCACCCTCTCCCTGTGTCGCCCTCGCCTTCTCCCTGTCGCCCTCTCCCTGTGTCGCCCTTGCCCTCTCTCTGTCTTTGTCTCTCATTCTCTCTGTGTGTGTTCTGTGTCTCTCTTTTTTTGTCTCTCATTTTTGTGTGTCTCTCATTTTTGTGTGTCTCTCATTTTTGTGTGTCTCTCATTTTTGTGTGTCTCTCATTTTTGTGTGTCTCTCATTTTTGTGTGTCTCTCTAGTTTTGTGTGTCTCTCTTTTTCTGTGTGTCTCTCTTTTTCTGTGTGTCTCTCTTTTTCTGTGTGTCTCTCTTTTTCTGTGTGTCTCTCTTTTTCTGTGTGTCTCTCTTTTTCTGTGTGTCTCTCTTTTTTTGTGTGTGTCTCTCTTTTTCTGTGTGTGTCTCTTTTTCTGTGTGTGTCTCTCTTTTTCTGTGTGTGTCTCTCTTTTTCTGTGCGTGTCTCTCTTTTTCTGTGCGTGTCTCTCTTTTTCTGTGTGTGTCTCTCTTTTTCTGTGTGTGTCTCTCTTTTTCTGTGTGTGTCTCTCTTTTTCTGTGTGTGTCTCTCTTTTTCTGTGTGTCTCTCTTTTTCTGTGTGTGTCTCTTTTTCTGTGTGTGTCTCTCTTTTTCTTTGTGTCTCTTTTTCTGTGTGTCCCTCTTTTTCTGTCTCTCTCTCTATCTGTCTCTCTCTGTCTGTCTCTCTCTGTCTGTCTCTCTCTATCTGTCTCTCTCTATCTGTCTCTCTATCTGTCTCTCTCTATCTGTCTCTCTCTATCTGTCTCTCTCTATCTGTCTTTCTCTATCTGTCTCTCTGGCCGAGTCCATAGAAGGACAAGCCGCGCTGAGCCGTGCGGACGCTCCGCGCTGAGCCCCTGCATACTCAATGAGGATGCCTTGAGAGGGGGCTCACGCGAGCGTCCGCAGGCGTGCTGAGGCGCTGGAGTTTTCAGCCGACAGCCAAGCTGTTTTTCAGAGCACTGTCGGCTGAAAACATCCAATCAGCGCGGAGCAGCGTCAACGTCACGGCGCCTTGACGTCTCTTTATCTGTCTCTCTCTCTCTGTCTCTCTCTCTGTCTCTCTCTCTGTCTCTCTCTCTGTCTCTCTCTCTGTCTCTCTCTCTCTCCCACTCTCTCTCTCTCTCTCTCTCCCACTCTCTCTCTGTCTCTCCCACTCTCTCTCTGTCTCTCCCACTCTCTCTCTCTCTCCCACTCTCTCTCTGTCTCTCCCACTCACTCTCCCACTCTCTCACTCTCCCACTCTCTCTCCCACTCTCCCACTCTCTCACTCTCCCACTCTCTCACTCTCCCACTCTCTCTCTCTTCCACTCTCTCTCTCTCCCACTCTCTCTCTCTCTTCCACTCTCTCTCTCTCCCACTCTCTCTCTCTCTCTCTCTCCCACTCTCTCTCTCTCCCACTCTCTCTCTCTCCCACTCTCTCTCTCTCCCACTCTCTCTCTCTCCCACTCTCTCTCTCTCCCACTCTCTCTCTCTCCCTCTCTCGCTCTCTCCCACTCTCTCTCTCTCTCTCTCCCACTCTCTCTCTCTCCCACTCTCTCTCCCACTCTCTCTCTCTCTCACTCTCTCTCTCTCCCACTCTCTCTCTCTCCCACTCTCTCTCTCCCACTCTCTCTCTCTCCCACGCTCTCTCTCTCTCCCACTCACTCTCTCTCTCACTCACTCTCTCCCACACTCTCTCTCTCTCCCCCACACACTCGCTCTCTCCCCCACACACTCTCACACTCTGGATCTGGATGTCTTAACTGCCCTATACTACACTGAAATAACCTATACTGCTTACTTCCAGATCTGACTCAAGCTTCACACGGAAGACATCGAACCTCCCCTTATCCAGAAGACAGGTAACGAACACCTCCCCTCCAATGTATAACATTGCGGGAATGAGGGTACCTGGACTTTGAGGGTCTGCGGATCAGGTAAGATCCCAGACGGGATTGCTGCTTTAAATATTGTGAAGCGGGGGCATCCAGACACTAGTTAAGGGGTGCAGGAAACTAGTCATTCACATCTGGCTTTTTTTTTCTAGATTCGACATTTATACACACACACACACACACACACACACACACACCAAGGACTAATTGTAGTATAATGTAATACAATAAATAAACTAATATCAAAAACGAATGTTCTTACTAGGAATTTATTCAATTTATTTAATTTATGGCTTTTTTTTAAAAATGCGTGGCTGGGGGCGGGACTAGAGGCGGGGTTGGGGGCGGGACTAGGGGCGGGACTAGGTGGCGAGTAGATTTTTTGGTTCGGCGAGTAGATTTTTGGGTGATTTGTCAAGCACTGTATATATATATTTATACACATATATATATATATATATATTTATACACACTAGCTGATATACCCGGCGTTGCCCGGGCGTGGAAGGGCAGGGGGGCAAGGGGAGTGGAAGGGCAGGGGGGCAAGGAGAGTGGAAGGGTGGGGGGGGCAAGGGGAGTGGAAGGGCGGGGGGGGCAAGGGGAGCGGAAGGGCGGGGGGGGCAAGGGGAGTGGAAGGGCGGGGGGCAAGGGGAGTGGAAGGGTGGGGGGGGGCCGGGGCATAGATGGGTGGGGGGGCAAGGGGTGTAGAAGGGCGGGGGGGGCAAGGGGTAGGGGGGGCAAGGGTGTGGAAGGGTGGGGGGGGGAAGGGGCGTGGAAGGGCAGGGAAGAGGGGGGCAAAGGGCGGGGGGGCAAAGGGAAGTGAAGGCAAAGGGAAGGGCAGGGGGGCAAAGGAAGGGCAGGGGGGACAAAGGAAGGGCAGGGGGGCAAAGGAAGGGCAGGGGGGGCAAAGGAAGGGCAGGGGGGGCAAAGGAAGGGCGGGGGGCAAAGGAAGGGCAGGGGGCCAAAGGAAGGGTGGGGGGGGGCAAAGGAAGGGCAGGAGGGCAAAGGAAGGTAGGGGGCAAAGAAAGGGCAGGGTGGGAAAAGAAAGGGCAGGGGGGCAAAGGAAGGGCAGGGGGGGCAAAGGAAGGGTTGGGGGGCAAAGGAAGGGCAGGGGGGCAAAGGAAGGGCAGGGGGGCAAAGGGCAGGGAGGGAGGGGGGGCAAAGGGCAGGGAGGGAGGGGGCAAAGGGCAGGGAGGGAGGGGGGGCAAAGGGCAGGGAGGGAGGGGGGCAAAGGGCAGGGAGGGAGGGGGGGCAAAAGGCAAGGGAGGGAGGGGGGGCAAAAGGCAAGGGAGGGAGGGGGGGCAAAGGGCAGGGAAGGGAGGGGGGGCAAAGGGCAGGGAGGGCAGGGAGGGCAGGGTGGCAAAGGGCAGGGAGGGCAGGGTGGCAAAGGGCAGGGGGGAAAGGGCAGGGGGGCAAAGGGCAGGGGGAGGTAGGGCAGGGGGCAAAGGGCAGGGAGTCAGGGAAGCGTTAAAGAACCCTTTCCCCTGCGTTTCCTCACCGTGCACATGGCCGCGCTCCTCCGTTACATTTGGAGGCGCTGCTGAGATACCTGTCAACAGGACAGGCTTTTGCTAGGTCACTTGGAAACAGGGAGAGTGTCTGCTGCCACTTTGTGCTGCGTTGGGACGGACCTAGGGGTAGTCAGGGGGGCTGATCGAGTTTGTCAGTTCGCAGGGATGACCTAGGGGCCTGAAAAGAGTTGGGGGTTTGGAGCCGGGCTATAGCTGTCCTAGTCACCTTGAGGCAGTGCTAGTTGGTAGGATGCCTAAAGGGATAGCCTGTTAACGTGGTCAGGAATTCTGGAGAGGGTCTGTGCTAGGCTAGCCAACAGTAGGTAGACGCCCAAGTACTGCATGGAAGCCCCAGAGTACTCTAGCCCATTCCAAACCACTTATCGAAGGGAGCACAGACTGGGAGGAAGGAGATACAGCAGACACAGAGAGAGTGATCCTAGCCTGAGGTAGTGCAAACACGAGTCCAGCCTACATTAGGTACACAAGGTGGTGCATCAAGGTAATCTTTATTGTACCGGTGTGGTAGCTGCCCCGCAGAGAGGAGCTCCATGTACAATAATCGAAAGTACAGTGAAAGAATGGCGACCGCAAGAATGGAGGATCAGCGCGGTGCGGAAGGTCCAAGATGGCGGACGGAGGGTAATGGAGAGAGCGCACATGGCGTGTGCGGGTGAAGAGCATGCTACGGAAATGACTTTCACGAGCCTGCTGTGGAGTGGTGCTAAGGCTGTGGCTGCGCCGTTCTGGTCCTGCCTAGGGCCGCGGAGTATTACTCTGGATGATAGCGAGGAGGACATTGTCGTAATGTGTGGAAAGGAAGGATCTGCTTGCCAGCCGGCGAGCGCTATACAAAAAGCTACCTCAGTAGCTAAAGTGATTGGAAATGCAAACCAAGATGGCGGCTCCCGCTTCCCTGGGAGACTGCGTGGGCTCGTTGAAGAGAATTCTGCAATTGCTAAAGTTGCCTCAATTGCAGGACATCCTATTAAGCTGTGGGACCCGCCCATAATTGCTACTAGTGGGGGTGGTTTCCAGCTTTGTCAGATGAGGGTGGAGCTAGACAAGGGAGTGCCTGGCAACTTAACCCCTGCTTGTCAGTCGCGCGGAGCCAGTGTAAAGAACAGACCGCTGCTGCAAATATCTCCTACTGCGACAATGGCTTGTCAGTCAGGAGTCAATACAATGGTCTCCACTCAACCATATTCAGCACCAGGAGGCTTACTGGTGATTTGAGTGGCGGGCACCGAGACTGTGGTGTGCCTCTGTCTACAATGCAGGCTACCCGGCGGTACCGTGGGCACGGCGGCGCGCTGTCCGCAATGTGGTACACAGTACTTGTGGCCTATGCCTACATTTATGCCCATCCAGACTGTCGAACCCGCGGGGGATACGGCTAGGCTGTCCGCTGGGTCCCCCGGTGCACTGTGGAAGGAAAGTGCGGATCCCGGAGAATGGGGATCGGGGCCGGCTGCTAAGGCCGAGCCTGAGGAGAAAGGAGCGGTCGGTCAGCATACCGACCGAGAGACTAAAAGGCGATCGCCACGAACGGTGACCCCGAGCAGAGTGGAAGCGGATTCCTCCAATGAGGAACCCAGAGTGTCGTCCGGTGCAGTGGTCTGGCCCTTGGCAGTATCCTGTGGTGAAAACGGGAGGAAATTACCACTTACCGGGAGTATCGGTGAGAAGAGTCGGGTGTCGCCAGTGGAGCGGAAGGCCGAGAGACGAAGTCCTTCCATTCCTGGGACCGGCGGGTCCAGTGGTGACGGGCGATCCACACCCACCCTTCGGAGCGGTAAGAGCAGCCCTTGTACTTACCAGGCTCCGGTGACGGCATCCGTGGAGGAAAGGCGGTGTCAGGCCCAGGCGGCGCAAGAGAAGGCAGCGGAACTTCCAGACGTCGTCCTGGAAGAAGAGATCCCGCATGGGAATCCATCTCAAGATGGCGGAGTTTCCGGGTCCGGTGATGACGTAACTTCCGGCGGAGGTAGCGGAACGACCGGAGAGATGACAACGCCTCGGCGATCGGGCAGTGCTTCCCGATCACCTGTGTCCACAAAGAGCTGGCAGGCTGTGAGGAGAGTCGAGAAGGGTGAAGTTCAGCCAGCGGAGAGTCCTCGCAGTGATCCTGGACACTATAGGGGTAGAGAGCGGGTCGGAACCCCGTGGATACCCACTGCCCATCCATATGCCCAACCCCATGCTCTAGATAAAGCCCCTGTCCCAGTCACCTTTTCCCGTGGGTCCTCGTCCAGTTTGGGAATGTCGGGAGGGTCCCAGGGAACCTGTGAGGAATGGACTGGGGAGAGACTGGCGAGCCTTACGTCCGATGATGGGTCGGTGGGTGGAGGCTATTCAGGGGAGGCATCTACATCTAGTTGGAGCCCTAGCGTGGCTATCGGGAAGTTAGAGGAGAGGCCAAAACATGTGGGATGGCCTAAGTCCTGATCTACTGGGACATCGGGGGTGTCTTCCTGGGGGGACACAGAGGAGGGAGACTCCCTAGAATCAGAGCCCGAGAAGGTTAGGGAGACCCGGTGGTGGGCCCCATTATTTGAGGGTTATGTGGGATGGATGGACCGCACTCGGTTTCTACTAATAAGGGGGGATGTAGTAGATTACTGGTGGGCTAAGGGAGAATTTACGGCAGAGAAGCGGAAAAGGGTGATGCAAGAGAGATGGTTCCAAATCTGCCAGAACCACATAGAGCCCATGGGTCCTGAGATATTATCAGACCCCGTGGACCCAGACGAGCCCCTGTCATGGGTGTTGCCAGGGAGCGCAGGGAATGCCAATTTGACGCGGTGCAGCCGGGCTGAGAGGGCTATTACCACCAAGTACAAGTATTCCCATGGCTTGGAATATCCCTACGTTCTGGAACCCCTCATGCAGGAGATCGAGGACAATAGGGACAGGTGGTTGCAAGAGACCATAGAAGAGTATATGGTAAATAAGGGGGGTGCCATTAAGGGCAGCAGAGCCGAGGAAAGAATAGCGCACCTTATGCGGGTGTGGAGTATAGGCAGGAATGTCTGTAAGCATAAAGTGGTGTATCGACCTGAAAAGGGGTTGCCACGTGATTACAGTGTGACAGTCCTGGACATGGGGGGTCGGGAAGTTAAGAAACCCGATCCTCGTCACTATTATTAGGGGGAACAGGATGGCTGTTGCGTAAGTTAGTGTCTGCTGGTCAGGGCTTGCTTGACGCAATGTTATGTGAATCTGTCAATGTTGTGACTAATTATGTATATCATTTTACAGTGCTTCCTGAAGAAAGGTACTTCAAATTTAGGTCCCAGCCGGGGAAGGTGGGATTCACCAGGGGGAGAATGTAGCCATGCTATAAAATGGACTAGTCATCTCTCCTGCTGACAGTAAGGCCTGGTAAGTTATGGGCATGCCAGCAGTAATTATGGAGGTTTGCCCTCAGACCCTGGTGAGGTGCCCTATGTATGTATGGGAGTGGCCACATGCTCCGAATCCATAATTAGTGATGTCAGAGTTGTGCCTGCCCCCAGAGAAGACATAAGGCACAGCACTGTAAAAAAGTTAGTGTGTTGAGAGTGTTGGAGGAGTTGGTTGTAGTTATTGGAGGAAGGAGCAAGTCTGAGTACAGACTTGGGAGGAGGCGGCTCATAATACTGTGACCAGGGACCTGGCACAGGGAATATCTCCCTGAGGGGAGATAGGGAATCCACCAAATTGGGAAAAGATACCTTGCAAAGGGAAGTGCGGTGAGCATGAGCGGCTAAGTACGACCGCTGTGAGGGGCAGCTGGCCCACCTCACTGCAATAAAGATGATCTTGTTAAATCATACCCTCGTGTGTAAGTGTGGAGTGATTACACAGAGGAGTGCACCACAGAGGATTTCCTCACCAGGACCATCCACAAGCGGACGCTGGGATCCTGATGAGGTGGAGGCGCTGCACTGGATATAGGTAGGACTCATGCACACTACCTCAGCTGCCTGTCTGGGTTGGCGATCCCCACACAACATCATGCAGGAGACTCAGGAGTCCTGTTGCCAACAGGTGCACCACCAGACACTACACTGTAATGGGGACTGGTTAGACCACAGGGGCCAATGTGAGATTGGGTGGGTCAGGCTAGGCCAGAAAATCCGTTACACCTATTAGAAAAAAAGAAAGAAAAAGCGCCCGATCCTTGTGTAAACTCAAATATAAAGGGTTTTAATATGCCATGAACAGACGATTGCCAACTCACACTTTGTAAGATAAAAATAAGCAATTTATGGGACTAGCCCATGCACCACACTGACGTCCAGAACTTTACTGCTGTCCTCCGTCTGCATCCGGGTGTGACCGCTGTAAATCAGCTTTGCTGTTAGATGTGCTGCCGTCCTGACCTCTCTCCGTCACCTTGGATGGGATAATAGGTGTTTTGGCTGCACACAAACTTCCACCGCTCGTGCTGCAGGATACTCCTGGACTGACGTCTCTGCTCTGGTGTCTGGACTATTCGGCCGCCGTAGTTCCTGTACCACGTGACCCTACGCGTTTCATCCGTCTCAGCGCATTTCATCTGATTGAACTGCCTCGCTATTTAAAGTGTTCCAATTTAATAAACTATGCAAATTTCAGACAATTCAAATCAATTACAAATGTATAGATCATCTGTGCTAGATGTATGGCTAATTGACAGAACATATAAAGAAAAGACATGTATACAAATGAATAATAGAAAAAATGTTGTAGACGAAAGGCAAAAAATAATAATAATAAATAAATAAACAACAAGTTCTACTTGATATAAATGAAGAATACAATAAAATTGTAAATACGAATAAATTAGCATTTACAACACATATTAACAAAATCTAAATGCTACATAGGAATTAAATCAATATTACTAAATTACTCAATCTAATATGAATTAGCTAATAGAAATCAAACAGTGATATAATTAAATCCAACAATATAGACATACCATATTCCTTGTATATTTAAACCAAGTTAAAATCGACACAATGTTAGAATTTAAAATATCATAGTAAACGGGCAATGGAAGAGAAAATGTATAATTGTAGATAATCTACATAACCAGCTGCTGGTTATTCCCCCGTTCTGAGCCGCGATGCGCATGCGCGAGATAAGTTAGGTTCTATTGGATATGACACAAACGTGACGTCACAGATATCGCGAGATTTGGCAGCCATTGTTACATAAACGTTCTGTATATCGTGTGGAAGCACTTCTTGATAAAGTGCTAGACACGAAACGCGTAGAAGGGTTGCATCCCTTGATTTTATGATGCTTCATTAAAGATTACACATTTTTGGCCAGACCTGTTCTTCTTTTGGATCGCGGTGCGCTGCATCACTCTCTACATTGCTGGACTTCATTTCTCTACAGCAGCACGCGATGGAGGGGAGACTCTGGTGAAAGCAGTAATACAGTGAGTACTCAGGGCCAAACCAATGAGGTAGAGGAGGCTGTCTTTGGACTACCTACCCCGACCTTCAGGGTATCTGGTGCCCCAATTTTGATACTCAAATGTATGCATTAATACAATTCAATATCCAGAATGTACTCCCCTCTTTCCTGTGTATAGGATACTTCTGAGCACCTTATCTCACCTTAACCTCAATATATAATGTGTAAAGCAAGTGTATTAAACCAACATGTAATATGTTGAATGTGTATGTGCCTATGATTTCCAATTAAACCGTATAATGTTAATGGTTGTGACTAAGTGAATGTCAAAAATATTTGTGCAAAAATATGCTTGACCAAGGGTACTAGCATATTGAACTCAATATATAATGTGTGAAGCAAGTGTTGGTTGGTTTAATGTGCGCCTGTTTTTTGTCTGTCTTTTTAGATATTTTTATATATATATATATATATATATATATATATATACTAGCTGATATACCCGGCGTTGCCCGGGATTGAATGGTCCCACTCCCCCTCTCTGTCCACTCACCCCCTATCTCTGCTCCCCATTGCCCTCTCTCTGTGGGTGGGTGAGTTAGTGACTGGGTGAGTTAGTCAGTTAGTGAGTGGGTGAGTTTGTGAGCGGGCGGGTGAGTTAGTGAGCGGGTGAGTTAGTGAGGGCAGGTAAGTGAGTTAGTGAGCGGGGTCTCTCACCCAGTGACTGGGTGGGTGAGTAAGTTAGTGACTGGATGGGTGAGTTAGTGACTGGGTGGGTGAGTTAGTGACTGGGTGGGTGGGTGAGTGAGTTAGTGACTTGGTGAGTGAGTTGGTGACTGGGTGGGTGGGTAAGTGAGTTGGTGACCGGGTGGGTGAGTTAGTGACCGGGTGGGTGAGTTAGTGACTGGGTGGGTGAGTGAGTTAGTAAGTGGGTGAGTTAGTGAGTGTGTGAGTTAGTGACTGGGTGGGTGAGTGAGTTAGTAAGTGGGTGAGTTAGTGAGTGTGTGAGTTAGTGACTGGGTGGGTGAGTTAGTGACTGGGTGGGTGAGTGAGTTAGTAAGTGGGTGAGTTAGTGAGTGTGTGAGTTATTGACTGGGTGGGTGAGTGAGTTAGTGACTGGGTGAGTTAGTGACTGGGTGGGTGAGTGAGTTAGTGACTGGGTGGGTGAGTGAGTTAGTGACTGGGTGGGTGAGTGTGTTAGTGACTGGGTGGGTGAGTGACTGGGTGGGTGAGTTAGTGACTGGGTGGGTGAGTTAGTGACTGGGTGGGTGAGTTAGTGACTGGGTGGGTGAGTTAGTGACTGGGTGGGTGAGTTAGTGACTGGGTGGGTGTGTGAGTGACTGGGTGGGTGTGTGAGTGACTGGGTGAGTGAGTTTGTGACTGGGTGGGTGAGTTAGTGACTGTGTGGGTGTGAGTGGGTGAGTGAGTTAGTGACTGGGTGGGTGAGTTAGTGACTGGGTGGGTGTGTGAGTGACTGGGTGGGTGTGTGAGTGACTGGGTGGGTGAGTTAGTGACTGGGTGGGTGGATGAGTTAGTGACTGGGTGGGTGAGTTAGTGTCTGGGTGGGTGTGTGAGTGAGTTAGTGACTGGGTGGGTGAGTTAGTGACTTGGTGAGTGTGAGTTAGTGACTGGGTGGGTGAGTTAGTGGGTGGTTGAGTGAGTTAGTGACTGGGTGGGTGGGTGAGTTAGTGACTGGGTGGGTGGGTGAGTGACTGGGTGGGTGAGTTAGTGACTGGGTGGGTGGGTGAGTTAGTGACTGGGTGGGTGAGTTAGTGACTGGGTGGGTGAGTTAGTGACTGGGTGGGTGAGTTAGTGACTGGGTGGGTGAGTTAGTAGGTGGTTGAGTGAGTTAGTAACTGGGTGGGTGTGTGAGTTACTGAGTGGGTGGGTGGGTGGGTGAGTTAGTGGGTGGGTGAGTTAGTGACTGTGTGTGTGGTTGAGTGAGTTAGTGACTGTGTGTGTGGTTGAGTGCGTTAGTGACTGGGTGGGTGGTTGAGTGAGTTAGTGACTGGGTGAGTGAGTGCGTTAGTGACTGAGTGGGTGTGTGACTGGGTGAGGAGTGAGTGAAATTTCCCCCTTCCCCCCCCAAACCGGAGGTGGCGGCGGTGGCATGAAGGTAGAGGGCAGGCCGGCATCCCCCCCGCACTCCCCATACCTCACGTGGCAGCGGCATGTAAATAGTTAGCGTCCCGGCATCCCCCACACCTAAGGCGGCATGAAGATAGCGGTTAGGCATCCCCCCCACCTCACGCGGAGAGGAACTTTGGGGAGGCGACAGGGAGGTACGGGGGGGAGTGAGTGGGTGTGTGAGTTAGTGAGTGGGTGGGTGAGTTAGTCACTGGGTGGGTGGGTGAGTTAGTGACTGGGTGGGTGAGTTAGTGACTGGTTGGGTGGTGAGTTGGTGAGTTAGTGACTGGGTGGGTGTGTGAGTTAGTGGGTGGGTGAGTTAGTGTGTGGTTGAGTGAGTTAGTGACTGGGTGGGTGAGTTAGTGACTGGGTGGTTGAGTTAGTGACTGTGTGGTTGAGTTAGTGACTGTGTGGTTGAGTTAGTGACTGGGTGGTTGAGTTAGTGACTGGGTGGGTGAGTTAGTGACTTGGTGGGTGGTGAGTTGGTTAGTGACTGGGTGGGTGTGTGAGTTAGTGGGTGGGTGAGTTAGTGTGTGGTTGAGTGAGTTAGTGACTGGGTGGGTGGGTGAGTTAGTGACTGGGTGGGTGAGTGAGTGAATGACTGGGTGAGTTAGTGAGTGGGTGGGTGAGTTAGTGGGTGGGTGAGTTAGTGACTGGGTGGTTGAGTGAGTTAGTGAGTGCGTTAGTGACTGGGTGGGTGGGTGACTGGGTGAGGATTGAGTGAAATTTCCCCCTCCCCCCCCCATACCAGAGGCGGCGGCATGAAGCTAGAGGGCAGGCCGCCATCCCCCCCGCACCCGCATAGCTCACGTGGCAGCAGCATGCGAATAGTGAGCGTCCCGGCATCTCCCACACCTCAGGCAGCATGAAGATAGCGTTTGGGCATCCCCCCCACCTAACGCGGAGAGGAACCTTTGGTGAGGCGACAGGGAGGTACGGGGTTGGGGGGAGTGACGACAGTCAGCCCCGCTGCGTCCGCCACTGGTCTGCTCCCCCGCTGGCATGTTAAGGGTGCGCCGAGGTGTGTGTTTCAGGCGGGAGAGGGTGGTGCGGCTGTGGTGCCCATGAGGTCTGTGAGGTGCAGGGAGCAGTGGCGGCGCCCAGTGGCAGGGAGGCAGCCACCGTGATCGGGCAGAAGGGGGCAGCGCAAGTCCCCGGCAGTGACACACCCCTCCACCCCCTACCTCTACTTCCGGCCGCCGCCATCGTAGGCACTTGGTGCCGCGAGGGAGGAAGGGGGTCCTTCCGTCCGCCGCCATCTTGGGCACTCGTCGCCGCGAGGCAGCCTGCGTGCCCACTGCCTGTTCCCCCACCGGGGAGTGAGGGAGGTGAGTTGGACCACCGGGGAGTGAGGTGAGTTTTGTGTGTGTCTGTGTGGTGCGTAGTTGAAGGTACTGTCGTCGTGTGTGTGTGCGTAGGCCATGTGCCCGTTGCGGACAGAGAATGGAGTTTTGTTGCACGGCCATGTGCACAGGGAGTTGGTGATGGAGAATGGCGGTTGAATATTTGCGGCGGCCATCGGGATAATAAAAGTACACACGCCATAGCATGAGTGTGCGTTGCGGAGGGAGAATTAAGGTAATGGGCGGCAGTTTTGTCACGGGCATGTGCACAGGGACTGTCATGCGGTTGGTGATGGAGAATGTCGGTCGAATGTGCGCGGCGGCCATCGGGATAATTAAAGTAGAAAAAGCCATAGCATGAGTGTGCGGGCCGTTGCGGAGGGATAATTAAGGTAATGGGCGGGCATGACAGTGTATACACAGGGGTGACAGCATTACTGAGTTTTGGGATGACAGAGGTCAGTGTGAGTGAGTGTGTACACAAGGGTGACAGCATGATTGTGAGTTGTTGTTTGACAGGGGTGAGTGTGAATGTGTGTGATCTGAGTGTGTGTGTACACAGGGGTGACAGTATGACTCACAGTTGTGGGATGACAGTGAGTTTGTGTGTGTACAGGGTTGAGTGTGAGTGTGGGGGTGACAGTGTGAGTGTGTGTGATGTGTGTGTGTGTGTACACAGGGGTGAGAGCATGACTTGGGTGACAGCATGACTCAGAGTTGTGAGATGACAGTGAGTGTGTGTGTGTGTGTGTATGTGTGTGTGTGTGTGTGTGTGTGTGTGTGTAGACAGGGTTTAGTGTGAGTGTGGGGGTGACAGGGTGACATGTCAACTTACCAAGGAGTCGTCAGAGGTTCTGGCCGTATGGTGTCACTGCAAGTGTGTGAGAGTGAAGGAGGTGTGTGTCAGTGATGTCACTGTACCTTTTGAGCAATGAGAGTGTGTGTACAGGTTTGAGTGTGAGTGTGGGGGTGACAGTGTGAGTGTGTGTGGTGTGTGTGTGTGTACACAAAGGTGACAGCATGACTCGGGTGACAGCATGACTCAGAGTTGTGTGTGTGTGTGTGTGTGTGTGTGTGTGTGTGTGTGTGTGTGTGTGTGTGTGTGTGTGTGTGTGTGTGTGTGTGTGTGTGTGTGTGTAGACAGGGTGGAGTGTGAGTGTGTGAGTGTGGTGGTGACAGTGTGACATGTCAACTTAGCAAGGAGTCGTCAGAGGTTCTGGCCGTATGGTGTCACTGCAAGTGTGTGAGAGTGAAGGAGGTGTGTGTCAGTGATGTCACTGTACCTTTTGACCAACGAGAGTCGAGTGGGAGGCTGACAATGGGAGGGCGGACCTAGTGCCTATGTGTGTGTCACAGTGGGGCGTACCTCTTGGCCAATGAGAGTCGGGGTGGCCACGGACCAATCAGATTCACCGCAGATAGCACTAACCATTCCATTTTATATATTAAGATATATATATATATATATATATGTAGCCATGTGTAAGATTGGTGTACATATCTCTTTCTCATGTTGGCAGTAACCCTGGTAAGTATGCAGGATTGCCAGCAACAATCAATGGAGGTTTGCCCTCAAACCCTGGTGAGGTGTCATATATCCCCAAAGGAAGTGACAACATGCATTGTGCCCACACTTAGTGGTACAGAGCAGGTTTGTTCTCTGGGGGGTGATATAAGACACAGCACTGCCTAAAGTTAGAAGTTCAGTTTCCTGTTGTTGTGCTGCTCTGTTCACTGAGAGGCACGTGAAGGTCTGCAACAATGTTGCAGTGTCTCCTGCTAGCTGTGAGTCAGTGAGCATACGCAGGACATTGAGCAGAGTTAGAGGAGCTGACAGACAGAGCAGCTCAAGAGAGGAGCTGAGAGAGACAAAGCAGCTCAGGAGAGGAGATTACAGCAGCCAGAGAAGCTGGGGAATCTCTTTGAGAGTAAAGGTGGAAAGCAGCTCTATTAGGGAAAAGGGACCTTCCTAATGAAGTGCTGCAAAGAGATGAGCGGCTGAGCTGTTATCTGTGAGGGGCAGCTGGCCCATACCATGCAAATAAAGATGCCCTGTTCAAAGAAACCCCCACTGTGTGAGTGTGAGATTACTCAACAGTGGCAGTCACCACCGAGAAGGAGTTCCTCACCAGGACCATCTCCCTGCGGAAGCACAGATCCTGATGAGGTGGAGGCGCTGCACATGAAGTAAGTTGGACTCGCACCCACTACCTCAGCTACCTGTCCTGATGACATCCCCTAATACCATCAAGCGGGAGACTCAGGAGTCCTGTTACTTGCATGTGCACCACCACACACGACCTTGTAATGGGGACCGGTTAGACCACACGGGCCAATGTGAGATTGGGTGGGTCAGACAAGGGGGGTCCAGCCGTTACATTTGGAGGCGCTGCTGAGAGACCTGTTAACAGGACAGGCTTTTGCTAGGCACACACTAGGAAACAGGGAAAGTGTCTGTTGCCACTTTGTGCTGCGTGGGACGGAGCCAGGGGTAGTCGGGGAGCTGCTGGAGCTGCAGGCCGCACAGACGCCTTGGGATCCGTTAGGGGTTAGTGAGTCTGGAGCAGGGGGCTATTGCTGTTCTAGTCGCCTTGAGGTAGCGCTAGCGGGGGACGCCTGAAGGGGTAAACTGGTAACTTAGGGCAGGAATTCTGGAAGGGTCCGCACTAGGCTAGCCAACAGCAGGTCGACGCCCAAAATACTGCATAGAAGAGCCAGAGTACTCTAGTCTCCATTCCAGACCACTTACCAAGGAGCACAGACTGGAGGAAAGCGTTACAGTAGACACAGAAAGAGTGAGCCTAGCCTGAGGTAGTGCAAACACGAGTCAGATCTACATTAGGTACATAAGGTGGTGCACAAGGCATTTTATTGCATCGGTGTGGCAGCTGCCCCGCAGAGAGGAGCTCCATGTGCGATAACAGAAATTATAACAGAGAAAAGAATGGCGACCGCAAGAATGGAGGCTCTCTCAAGCAGTGAGTCACACCTAAGATGGCGGCTCCCGCCAAGTCGGGAGAGCACCAGGACTGTGCAAGAAATTGTTGCAGAGTATTGTCCGGGTTGGGTGCGAAACCCTGAACCCCGCCCCTGCACTGTGAGTAGTTCAGCACAGAGTCAGAACCACTCCTTGGTAGAAAGTGCCCCTCCTCTAGAGAGAACCGTCAGAATGGAGGATCTGCAGAGCGCAGAAGGTCCAGGAAGGCGGGTAAACGAGGAACATGCATATGACCTGTGCGTGGAAGAAGAACAAGCTACAGAAGAGACTTCTGTGAGCCTGTTGGAGACTGGCGTGACAGCCGTGGCTGCGCCGGGTTTGTCCTGTCTATGCTCTCGGGAAAGTAACCTTGAGGCTAGTGAGGACGACAATGTTGCTAGATGGGAGGAACGAAATGGACTTTGTTATCATTCAATATACAAACAGCCAAACGCTACCTCAAATGTGATGAAGAAAGACAGTACTAACCAAAATGGCGGTTCCCGCGTTCCCGGGACACAGCGTGGGCCAGCTGCAGAAAGTCTTGCAACTTTGCAGCTTGCTAATTGTTGGCCAGGAGTGGCGCCAACGAGAAAACTCCACCCTGTTGGGGAGTTTGGCGCGAAAGCTGGAGCCGCGCCCTCAGGGACTATGACTCACTCCGCCCCTGTGCTGGGTCAGCCTACAAGTCTACGAGACCCTCCTCTAGAGTCCACCAGGGGGAGTGAGCACAGTGAACTGCCAGTAGCAACTTCTGTTCCCCCTAAGAAAGAAACAGAATGCAGCAAAGCACAACCTCAGCTACCAGGGGCATGGCGGGCCAAAGGAGTGACTTACCCCTTTGTTTTGTGCCCGTGTATACATAAAGTGAGGAAGGGTGATAGGATCTTTGCCTGTTATTCATTGCCTAAAGGATTCCGGGAAGTATCCAATGACGGAATCACCAGCTTGAGGTGTGAGGACTCTGATTGTGTATCTCTGGGAAAAGAACTTGTTTGGGGAGCTACTTTCTTTGCAAAAGGAGCAATCCAGCTTGTGTCTAGCCCTTATCTGCCTAAGCGTGAGGAGTTCCAAGCTCCGATGACAGAGACGGCTCCAGATCCGGTTCCAATACCGGAACCCCAGATGATGGAACCATTCCTGACGGAATCAACGAAGGGTAAGGTGACTGCCCAGGGAGAAGGGGGATCGCTACCACTGGTACTGCCGGAGCAGGACCGCTTCAGGCCGATGGCCACCAGCGAATGCGAAGCGCCCCGACGCTGTTCCCCTGCGGAGATGTCCCTACCCCCATCCTGTACTACTGAAGACAGTAGTCAACCAGCTGTGGTGATGCGCCAGCCGGCGGACCACACAAGTAAAGCTGAAGATAAAGAGACATTTATCCCATCGGCTGCGGACCCTGATGTAGGCCTGTGTGCCCTACAACGGCCAGTCCGGCCTACCACAGAGGAACACATCGCAAGCCAGCGGAGTGGTGAGGAACCTCCTAAACCCCCACAGGCGCCGGTGGTGGCAATGGTGGAGAAAGGTCTAGCCCAGGCCCGAGCGGAGTAGAGAACAGAACCATCACTTCCAGCGGCGGAGGTCGTTCTGGAGGAAGAGGTTCCGGTTGGGAACCCAACGCAAGATGGCGGCGAGTCCAGCGAGATGGCCGTGTCCTCTCGGCCAAGCAGCTGTACCCGGTTGCCTGGGTCCGAGAAGAGCCAGCAGGCCCTGCGGAAGCCTGGGAGTAAGGAGGCGAGTGAACCAGAGTGCCAGTCCGATGGTACCGGGCAAGGTAGCGAGAAGTTGCGGGTCGTAGCCCCGCGTATGCCGGCAGTGTTTCCCTATGCCCAACCCCAGGCATAGTTAAAACCCCTGCCCCTGTCACTTTTTCCTACGGGTCCCAGTCTAGCCAAGGGATGTCTGGGGAGTCCCGAGCCACTTCTGAAGAATGGACTGGGGAAAATCTGGACTGGGGTGACTGTTTTGCCTCCGATGAGGGATCTGGGAGAGAAATGTCTATGCAACGAATGTTATACTGCACTAATGAAGACAATCGTACTGTTATGGTGGGATGTGATTCTAAGAGCATTGGGTCAAATTTTGGGTCTCCAGGAACATTGGGAGTTTCATCTGGGGATTTGGGTAATGTTGCTCATATGGTGCCTATTGCCCGGAGAGCCCCCTATGTGCCCTCACTGTCAGGAAGAGTTATTAGGGATCGCCAAAAGTGGTTACTTTATTTTCACCATCCATGGGAGGGAGAAAGTAAGTTCGAAATGGGTTCCACTGATGAAGAGGAAGGATCAGGAGAAGAAAATTGGGATCCTGGCAGGTTAGAAGAGACGTGGTGTAGTCACGAGGGGATATGCTACATCTCCAAGAGATGCCTTTGGGAAATGTATGGGCATGATCTTCTCAGTCCACTAGCATCCAAGCCAGAGTTGTGGGCTGATTGTGGGTGTCTAGTATGTCCCCTAGAGTGTTACAGCATTGATGCTCTAAGCCCAGTGGACCATGCTGTACGCAAGCCACCTTAAGAGGGTATGGTAGTACCAGAATGGATAATCCAGCATGGGAGTAATCCTGGTTGTTATCATCTAAAGTTAAGATGTATATGTTATATGTTATGATGAAAAGATATGTACTGTAATGTGTTGTTATGTTTTGCAGTGCTACCTGAAGGAAGGTTCCGCAAATTTAGATCCCAGCCGGGTCGTTGGGGTTCCACCAGGGGGAGAATATAGCCAAGTGTAAGATTGGTGTACATATCTCTTTCTCATGTTGGCAGTAACCCTGGTAAGTATGCAGGATTGCCAGCAACAATCAATGGAGGTTTGCCCTCAAACCCTGGTGAGGTGTCATATATCCCCAAAGGAAGTGACAACATGCAATGTGCCCACACTTAGTGGTACAGAGCAGGTTTGTTCTCTGGGGGGTGATATAAGACACAGCACTGCCTAAAGTTAGAAGTTCAGTTTCCTGTTGTTGTGCTGCTCTGTTCACTGAGAGGCACGTGAAGGTCTGCAACAATGTTGCAGTGTCTCCTGCTAGCTGTGAGTCAGTGAGCATACGCAGGACATTGAGCAGAGTTAGAGGAGCTGACAGACAGAGCAGCTCAAGAGAGGAGCTGAGAGAGACAAAGCAGCTCAGGAGAGGAGATTACAGCAGCCAGAGAAGCTGGGGAATCTCTTTGAGAGTAAAGGTGGAAAGCAGCTCTATTAGGGAAAAGGGACCTTCCTAATGAAGTGCTGCAAAGAGATGAGCGGCTGAGCTGTTATCTGTGAGGGGCAGCTGGCCCATACCATGCAAATAAAGATGCCCTGTTCAAAGAAACCCCCACTGTGTGAGTGTGAGATTACTCAACAGTGGCAGTCACCACCGAGAAGGAGTTCCTCACCAGGACCATCTCCCTGCGGAAGCACAGATCCTGATGAGGTGGAGGCGCTGCACATGAAGTAAGTTGGACTCGCACCCACTACCTCAGCTACCTGTCCTGATGACATCCCCTAATACCATCAAGCGGGAGACTCAGGAGTCCTGTTACTTGCAGGTGCACCACCACACACGACCTTGTAATGGGGACCGGTTAGACCACACGGGCCAATGTGAGATTGGGTGGGTCAGACAAGGGGGGTCCAGCCGTTACACATATATATATATATATATATATATATATATACATATATATATATATATATATATATATATATATATACAAACATATATATATACATACATAGTCATTGGTATGGAGATTTGCACTCACGTTTGTAAGAAAGCAGATGCTTGTCCATATGAAGCATATAGACACGTGGTAACCAGGGGGATCCTGATGACAAAAGACAGCACACCGCACTGCCCTGAGGAAGGTCCCTCTACGAGGACCGAAACGTTGGCGGCCCTGTGTTCACAATACACATTTTTTGGATTATTACTGTGGTGTGCTGCCTTTTGTCATCAGGATCCCCCTGTTTACCACATGTTTATATACATACATACATATATATATATATACACACACACACACACACACACACACACACACACACACACACACACACACACACACACACACACACACACACACACACACACACACACACACACACACACACACACACACACACACCTTTTTGGTCCTGTGTTTTATATAGTTACATAGTAGATGAGGTTGAAAAAAGACTTACGTCCATCAAGTTCAACCTATGCTAAATTTAGACAACATTATAGATACATTATCTTATATCTATACTTACTCATTGATCCAGAGGAAGGCAAACAAAAAAACCCCAGTGACATATCATCCAATGATATCTCATAAGGAGAAAAATAAATTCCTTCCTGACTCCAAGAATTGGCAATCGGATTAATCCCTGGATCAACATCCTTCCCATGTATACTTATTTGGTATATCCCTGAATAGATCTATCTATCTATATATTGATCTATCTATGTAGATAGATCTATCGATATAGATATATAGATATTTTGTATTTATTATAGCTGTAAATAATAGTGTTGAAGAATAAGGGGCCTCAGTAACTGAACACTGTGATTATCCTTCAACACAATAGTATTTGCAGATAGATGAACTACAAGTCCCATCATTCCATAAGTACATGACAGCCAATCGGTGCAGCGCTTTGGTAACCGCACCTCTTCCCCTCCCACACATGGCTGCAGCAAGGTAAGATCTGATTTTGCTTTCTCACACACACACTCTACCCTCCCAAAATACACACACACACTCTGCCTAACTGTGTCTGCTCCTCTCTGTGCACACTAAACTTCCTCCACTCCTCCTTTCTCTCTCCCCTCCCACCACCGTCATTCTCTCTCTCTCCCCTCCCTGCAATCTCTCTCCCTCACCCCCTGCATTCTCTCTCTCCCGCACCCCCCTACTTTCTCTCCCTCCCCCCTTCTATTCTCTCCCCCCTTGTATTCTCTCCCTCTCTCCCCCCTTGTATTCTCTCCCCCCTTGTATTCTCTCCCCCCTGTATTCTCTCCTTCCTTTCCCCCCTGCATTCTCTCCCTCCCCCCTGCATTCTGTATTTATTATAGTTGTAAATAATAGTGTTGAAGAATAAGGGGCCTCAGTAACTGAACACTGTGATTATCCTTCAACACAATAGTATTTGCAGATAGATGAACTACAAGTCCCATCATTCCATAAGTACATGACAGCCAATCGGTGCAGCGCTTTGGTAACCGCACCTCTTCCCCTCCCACACATGGCTGCTGCAAGGTAAGTTCTGATACTGTGTGATTATATATATCATATATACAAGGTATTGTCTGATACTGTGTGATTATATATATTATATATACAAGGTACGGTCTGATACTGTGTGATTATATATATTATATATACAAGGTACGGTCTGATACTGTGTGATTATATATATTATATATACAAGGTACGGTCTGATACTGTGTGATTATATATATCATATATACAAGGTATTGTCTGATACTGTGTGATTATATATATTATATATACAAGGTACGGTCTGATACTGTGTGATTATATATATTATATATACAAGGTACGGTCTGATACTGTGTGATTATATATATTATATATACAAGGTACGGTCTGATACTGTGTGATTATATATATATATTATATATACAAGGTACGGTCTGATACTGTGTGATTATATATATTATATATACAAGGTACGGTCTGATACTGTGTGATTATATATATATTATATATACAAGGTACGGTCTGATACTGTGTGATTATATATATTATATATACAACGTACGGTCTGATACTGTGTGATTATATATATTATATATACAAGGTACGGTCTGATACTGTGTGATTATATATATATTATATATACAAGGTACGGTCTGATACTGTGTGATTATATATATATTATATATACAAGGTACGGTCTGATACTGTGTGATTTTATATATATATATTATATATACAAGGTAAGTTCTGATACTGTGTGATTATATATATTATATATACAAGGTACGGTCTGATACTGTGTGATTATATATATATTATATATACAAGGTACGGTCTGATTCTGTGTGATTATATATATTATATATACAAGGTACGGTCTGATACTGTGTGATTATATATATATATTATATATACAAGGTACGGTCTGATACTGTGTGATTATATATATATTATATATACAAGGTACGATCTGATACTGTGTGATTATATATATATTATATATACAAGGTAAGTTCTGATACTGTGTGATTATATATATTATATATACAAGGTACGGTCTGATACTGTGTGATTATATATATTATATATACAAGGTACGGTCTGATACTGTGTGATTATATATATATTATATATACAAGGTACGGTCTGATACTGTGTGATTATATATATTATATATACAAGGTACGGTCTGATACTGTGTGATTATATATATTATATATACAAGGTACGGTCTGATACTGTGTGATTATATATATATTATACAAGGTACGGTCTGATACTGTGTGATTATATATATTATATATACAAGGTACGGTCTGATACTGTGTGATTATATATATTATATATACAAGGTACGGTCTGATACTGTGTGATTATATATATATTATATATACAAGGTACGGTCTGATACTGTGTGATTATATATATATATTATATATTCAAGGTACGGTCTGATACCGTGTGATTATATATATATTATATATACAAGGTACGGTCTGATACCGTGTGATTATATATATTATATATACAAGGTACGGTCTGATACTGTGTGATTATATATATTATATATACAAGGTACGGTCTGATACTGTGTGATTATATATATATTATATATACAAGGTACGGTCTGATACTGTGTGATTATATATATTATATATACAAGGTACGGTCTGATACTGTGTGATTATATATATTATATATACAAGGTACGGTCTGATACTGTGTGATTATATATATATTATATATACAAGGTACGGTCTGATACTGTGTGATTATATATATATTATATATACAAGGTACGGTCTGATACTGTGTGATTATATATATATATTATATATACAAGGTACGGTCTGATACTGTGTGATTATATATATATATATTATATATACAAGGTACGGTCTGATACTGTGTGATTATATATATATATATATACAAGGTACGGTCTGATACTGTGTGATTATATATATATTATATATACAAGGTAAGTTCTGATACTGTGTGATTATATATATATATTATATATACAAGGTACGGTCTGATACCGTGTGATTATATATATATATATATATACAAGGTACGGTCTGATACCGTGTGATTATATATATATTATATATACAAGGTACGGTCTGATACTGTGTGATTATATATATATATTATATATACAAGGTACGGTCTGATACTGTGTGATTATATATATTATATATACAAGGTACGGTCTGATACTGTGTGATTATATATATATTATATATACAAGGTACGGTCTGATACTGTGTGATTATATATATTATATATACAAGGTAAGTTCTGATACTGTGTGATTATATATATTATATAGACAAGGTACGGTCTGATACTGTGTGATTATACGCACACGCACATGCACACGCACACGCACACAATGACAGAAATCCAAAGAAGATCCGCAGCACTCACCAGATGTTAGTCAATTGCAAAAAAGTTTAATTGAACAAATCAAGCATTAGGGGACTGTCTTGTGTGTGTGTGTGTATATATATATATATATATTACACACACACACACACACACACACAAGACAGTATATATATATATATATCACAAGGTATGGCCTGATACTGTGTGAATATCTATCTATCTATATATATATATATACTCTATCCACCTTTAAGACCCACCTTAAGACACACTTGCTTAAAGAAGCATATGAGTAGCACTGTAGATATTACTAGACAAATGATACCTAAAGTTTGGCCCCCTGCAGAAGCACTTACCAAAATGCCCTCCTTCTGTTTCTGTACGTTCCTCCTACATACCAAATAGATTGTAAGCTCCTCGGAGCACACTAAACTTCCTCCACTCCTCCTTTCTCTCTCCCCTCCCACCACCGTCATCCTCTCTCTCTCCCCTCCCTGCAATCTCTCTCCCTCCCCCATTCTCTCTCTCCCGCACCCCCCTACATTCTCTCCCCCCCTGTATTATCTCCCTCTCTCCCCCCTTGTATTATCTCCCTCTCTCCCCCCTGTACTCTCTCCTTCCTTTCCCCCCTGCATTCTCTCCCTCCCCCCTGCATTCTGTATTTATTATAGCTGTAAATAATAGTGTTGAAGAATAAGGGGCCTCAGTAACTGAACACTGTGATTATCCTTCAACACAATAGTATTTGCAGATAGATGAACTACAAGTCCCATCATTCATAAGTACATGACAGCCAATCGGTGCAGCGCTTTGGTAACCGCACCTCTTCCCCTCCCACACATGGCTGCAGCAAGGTAAGATCTGATTTTGCTTTCTCACACACACTCTACCCTCCAAAAATACTCCCACACACTACCCTCCAAAAATACTCCCACACACTACCCTCCAAAAATACTCCCACACTCCCACACTCCCACACTCCCACACTCCCACACTCCCACACTCCCACACTCCCACACTCCCACACTCCCACACTCCCTGCCTAACTGTGTCTGCTCCTCTCTGTGCACACTAAACTTCCTCCACTCCTCCTTGCTGCCTCTGTTTCCTCCTCCTCCCCACTCTTTGTACTCCTTCCTGCCCCATGTGCACACTGCTCTTCATTCCCTCCTCCCACTCAGAAAGCATGTGAACAGAGCTCCCAAACATTTGGTTTGAAATCGGGTTTATTGTTTTTTAACTTAATTTCACTTGATATATTTTGGTGTGGGAACTGTAGGGGAATACACTGTGTTTTATAGGGCGTTTGGGGTTTATTTTGTTTTTTAAAAAACGTTTTTTGTTTTCACCCAGAGGCTGCAGTGATTCAACAAAGCACAGCTGTACTTGGGCTGGGCTGGTAACTGCAGGTCAACTCCTCTCCCCTCCCCCACCACTAGTTGTTTTGTTTTCTTATTCACTTTTATTTAAAGTTGATTTGTCTTTCATTTGGAGTTGGGAGCTCTGTGCTTTTAAAGAGAAATACTGTGGTGCAGCTCCTTTGCTAGGGAGAGAGGAATTAATAAAGGGGGGAATAGAAAAACTGCAGCGATTTTTTTAAAAGCTGACATTTTTTCCTCCCTTAGCAGAGAGGTAGTTAATTTGTTCTTAAAGGGACAGCTCCTCTCTGCACCTCTCTCCCTGGGCACTACCTCCTCCCCTGACCTAGAGGCTTTTTAATATCATACCGAAGGGGAGGAGAGATAGTAGGTCAACGGGGGCTGCACCCGGGCACCGGACCCCAAGACCTAAGGTCCCTAGGAGCACCAACCATGGCCACAGCCCTCAGCCTGGCACATCCAGGTCCCGGCTCCTGCTGGTAGCTTAACCCCTGCAGCCCCAGCTACATTGTGGGTGCAGGTGGCAGCTGCAGGCATTAACCCCAGCAACGCTGGGGCCACACCATGTGTAAGCAGGAAGCATGGGGTGAGGTGCCCAATGTCACCTAGCCAGGACATTGAGGCTTATGTGAGGGCTATGGCAGATGTAGTAGGTCCCTCTGCAGTTGTGGCAGCCAGCAAGATGTACGGGAAGGGTGTTTTCTTCCTCCGTACGCTGGCTGCCGCCCATACCCTGGTGCAGAGGGGCATTGCAGTAGGGGGGACCTACATCCCCATTGAACCCCTGGAAGGGTTGAGCACTAGAATCATTCTTTCTAATGTACCCCCTGCCTCCCAGGTCCGGCCCACTGGTTAGGATCAGCCAGTGTAGGCCGGATCCCACTTCAGATCCCACGAGACTACAGCCTCACCCCCTTGGGGATCTGGAGGAAGTGAGGGGAAAGGGAGGTACCCAGCATTTCAGGGGTGGGAGGCCAGAGTGCTATACAGCATGAAGCCCTGCCCCTGGTAATTGACGTTGGGGTGCCTCTGCCTATACCGCTCTCAATTGGAAGGTAGCCCCTGGGGACTTGTTTCGGTGGATCTACCACACCGGATGCAGCTGTCTTCGGGGGTCGGCCAGGATCCCCCTCCGGCTGTGCTGCCTTCGGGTGGCACACCTGGGGCTACGCCCCAGCTCATGTCACCGGAGGAGGGGGGGAGCTTGGGCTGACCTCATGGATGAGTGGGATGGAGCGGGGGAGGCAGATATGAGTGGGGGTGTTGTGACGGGCGCTCCAAATTACATCAGGGAGGCATCTGATGTGGGCCCTCTCTGTGGGGAGTCTTCATTGGGCTCTCTACTGGAGGCGCCTGCTGGGCTGGACCCTACCCATGGGGTGCTCGTTGAGGAGTGCCTGCCCACGACTGCTGTGGACCACTGCGACATCTCATCTGCCCAGGTGGCGGTGGAGGAAGCGGTGAAGGTACTGCGTGCCTCTGTAGCCCCCAAGGTCACTCGTGGGGCCACTGCCTCCACCCAACCAGCACCAGCTGCCCCTGAACTTTCCACCCCGGGGTCAAACGTAGAGGGTAAAATGGACCCCCCCCCCGTGAAAACACCAAAGGGGGGTCCCATTCTAAGACGGAGATCAACTCCCGGAAAGAAGGGTGGGAGTTTTGAGATCATCAGCCAAGAGGAGCCCGGGGAGTTGGGGCTCAGTGAGAGGGAGTACCCTGGCACCGCAGAGTTGGTGGACTCCTTGACCCCCGTTATCCCTGCCCAGGAACTAGCTGAGTTCCTGGAAAGTACCCTCTACGGGCAGAGAAGCATGAATGTGCAGTTGGCCCTCGAGAGGTGGAAGGATGCCTCACTCATTCTCCACTCTCATGGAATATATGAGGGCCAACCACAGGGCCAAAACTCTGGGACCCTTGACCATGTTCGCGCCCGGAAGTTTTACCACTTGTAGCAAGCCCACGTGGCTACTCGGGGATTCAGCACCCTGAGCGCCTGTGGGAAGCACAACTCCTAACTACCAATGGCTTTGAGCATCGGTACGCTTAATGTAAATGGCTGTAGGGATGGGTTTTGCGGGTTCCAGGTACTCTCCTTTTTAAAGAAGGGTGGGTATTCTGTGAGTTTCCTGCAAGAAACCTATACCACTCCAGAGGCCGAAGCCAGCTGGCATCTGGAGTGGCAAGGCAGGTTTTTTTTTAGCCACCTCACGGCATCTAGTGGGGTAGTGACACTGTTTTCGGACTCCTTTCAGCCAGAGCTACTGCTTGCCAAAGCTATTGTTCCAGGTCATCTGTTGCATCTCCGGGTTCGGCACGAGGACTGCACGTTCAATTTCTTCAACATGTATGCTCCTGCCACCGGACCCTTGAGAATGCAGTTCTTCTTCAGACTGTCTGAATACCTGGAGACAGTCAACGCGGACGAGTGCATGGTGATCTGGGGTGATTTCAACTGCGCCCTCGAGGCTCTGGACCGGAATGGTGCAGAGCCACACCTGTACTCTGCGTCGACCCTGTGGGAGATCATCGCCCGCAACTCCTTGGTAGAAGTCTGGCGAGAACAACATCCTGGGGCATTCACTGAGTTCACCCATGTTAGAGTGTATATAGGTGAACGGATGTCCTGGTCCCGGATCGGCAGGCTGTATATATCCAACCTTCAACCTGTCGCGAACCCAGTCCAGTGCCATTAGGCTGGTGCCATTCTTGGACCACAATTGTGCATCCGTGACGGTGGTGCTACTACCAGCAACGCCATTGGCTGCCTATTGTCACCTCAACAATACGTTCTTGGAGGACAAGGGGTTTACGACGTCTGTCTGGTAGTTTTGGACGGCCTGGAGAGGTTGCAGGTCGGACTTTGCCATGTTAGAGCAGAGGTAGGACGTGGGCAAGGTTCGCTTGTGCCTTGTTTGTCAGGAGTACGCCAAAGCTGCTAGCAGACAGTGCAATGCTGAGATCGAGGCCCTTGGGGGGGAGGTGCTCGATCTAAAGGAGCGGCTATCTGTGTCAGGGGACCAATAGCTGTAGAGTGGAAGTGCGCTCTCTGAAACTTGGAAGATCGGAAAGCTCGGGGGGCGTACGTACGATCCCGCATCCAGTTCCTTCGGAAGATGGGTCGCGGCTCTTCTACGCGCTGGAGAAAAAGAGGGGAATCCATAAACATGTCACCTGCTTACTGGCAGAGGACGGTTTCCCTCTAATGGACACGGAGTGCATCCACGACAGAACCTGGAGGTTCTACCTAGACATTTTCTCTTCGGAGTCCATCCAGCCGAACCCATGCAGGGTCTTATGGGAGGGGCTTCCCACAGTCAGCCAGGGTAGAAGGGAGCGGCTTGAGTTACCATTGACTCTGGCCGAGCTCTCTGAAGCCCTCCATCTCATGTCCCACGGAAAAGCGTCGGGGCTAGACAGGCTGACTGTGGAGTTCATCGAGATCCTGGCCGAAGCCCTGGAGACCGGTGAGATGCCCCTTTCGTGTCGGCAGGCGGTAAGTACTGACTTTGCTGCCGAAGAGGGAACGCCGCCAGATCTCTAACTGGCGACCAATCACGCTGCTCAGCATGGACTTTAAGATCAGAAAAAGGGGGGGAAGGGGAACACAAAGTGATTGTGCCCCTAAAAGAATTCACTAAACTGCACACCACCGGGTGTAAAAAAATAACTTTTAATAAATTGACTTAAAACATATATTGGGAAAACAATACAGACCGGCGCCTTAAAGTCCAAATGGGAGATATAAAGTTCAATTGATGATTGGAATGATCAATGGATGTAGATCTGGTCAAGTGGACAGCTGGTTCCTCGGTATCAGAGGTGTTAGGACATGCAGGGGAGACAAGAAGATATGATCATAGTGTAACACTGTATATAATTGACATGTAACACGTACACTTAAACAAACAGACACACACAACACTGAACAACATTAAACAATAGGCTGACTAATATAACGATAGTTTAATGATAACAATAAAATAGCAGATGACTGGTGACGAGCAGGTCAGGGATCCAGTGTGTAAAAACTGGAATCCTACTTACAGCAGGTCCCTAGGATTTGCGCAGGTAAGGATAGTCTGAGTGTCCGACAACGATGTTGGTGGTCGCGTGCCACGTGCAGGTGCCTGCAGGGGCTGCCTTGGCTGGCTGCCAAAGATGGCGCCGTTCCCTTCTCCTCCTCGTGGCGTCCTTCGTTTGCGCCCGGAAGTACGTCACAGCGGGCGGGACGGGACACCAGGTAACACTTGCCGGTAACTCCTGAACACTGCGGCTCCAGGGACTGATAGAATGGTCTGCTCCTCTACCAGTGCTGCTAATAAATGATTTCTCAATGGCCCAACGCGTTTCGTGCGCATGCGCACTTCTTCAGGGGATAAATGAGCACAGTCCATGATGACTTTAAATACAGACAGAGCGCTCCTCATTGGTTAAAAGAAGCGTCCCTCACAATTCATTCAGACAAGCTGTGATTGGATATACTGCCTGTCAATCATGTCCTGTGTATAAGTCAGCCTAAACATACAACTAGACAACATGTAAAAAATAACAAACATATACAAGTACACCATAAAAACACTTAAAATTATTACTGATCATGTCTATTACAGCTTATTAATCAGAATCTAGCCAATATTATTAGCCATATTTATAATGCATATTTTCATAGTGATGTGAACTCATTTGCACGCTATTGGCTTTTAAGATTGCAGCAGCTAATATTGCTGGAGAACCCATTATTATAAAAGTATGTTAAAAATAGAATTATATTATATAAAAATATAAAAAAATTATTATACTTATATATTACAATTTATTAAATATAACTTAAAATTTAAACATCTTATATAAAAATGTTTATATTAAAAATGATTTTAAAATAATCATCTTAAAATCACTTTAAAAAGACGCCTAGATCGAAATCAATGTTGAGACCGTTAGGTGATAGTGTCTTTAATTCGTAGATCCAGTAGGCTTCACGCCTACTGATCTGCTTCAATAGATTGCCACCTCTCCAATTATTTTGCACAATTTCTATGGCTTGACATTTTAGACCCATTGGATTCCTATTATGATGGATATTAAAATGGTGTGACACACTGTGTGTATTAAGACCTCTTTTTATATTATAAATATGTTCATACACTCTTCTTTTATAACATCTTCCAGTTCTACCCACATATTGCAGTCCACACGGGCACTGCAATAGATAGATTACAAATGAGGAATCACAGTTAATTGATGTTTTGATGTTATAAATTTTATCTGTAACATTAGATTGGAAGGTGTCAGTGGTACTACTGAATGAACAAGCCATACATTTGGTGCATTTAAAAAACCCCTTTCTATTGCTATTAATTTTGGAATTAGAATTGTCTAATGGACAACTAGGTGCTAGACGCATCTTGATGTTTGGTGCTTTGGTAAAGATTATTTTTGGTTTCTCCGGGAGACATTTAGATAGAGTAGTATCGCACAAGAGCATGGGCCAATGTTTGTTAAAAATTTGACGAATTTTTGGCGCCATCTCGTTATATTGTGTTATGAAAGAGACTCCATTATTTTGGTTCAATGCATTTTTATCTTTATATTCTAACAGTGTGTCTCTCTCAATTGTCTCCACCTGAAGGGAAGCTGCCTCAAGTAGATGTTCTGGGTAACTTCTATCACGGAATTTATCCTTAAGCTCACTCGCCTGAAGCGCAAACTCCTCTGGGTTTGAACAGTTTCGCTTGAGGCGGGTGAGCTGACCCTTGGGAATATTCCGGATCCAGCTAGGGTTATGCTGGCTGTCTGCCCTAAGGTAGTTATTAGCCTGGACAGACTTAAAGAATGTTTTAGTTCTTTAGTACCTACACACAGAGGTAGGGGGTATGGCAACAGTACTCTGTGTGTAGGTATTCTCACCTACTATATGCTGTATACTCACTAACACTGTGGCTGTGAATGCCAGTCCCTGTACTCACAGGATTTGTATTTCACGTGACAGTTCAACTTTATGTTCATGTTAGGAGGATTGGACACTCATTTACTAATTATCCGGTCTCGCTGACCTTTTTATATACTTACCATCTGGTCTAACAGCTGATACAGAGGGGTTTATACCCTGACCTTTTGCATCCTATGCCTTCCATATCCCACCATCACTAGCTGGTTAATTGGGATATTATTACCATACATACTAGACGACATAGATGCTTGACACTTTTGATTTAATTCAGTTTTATTCACGTTACACCCATCTTTGGTAATATATGTTTTAAGTCAATTTATTAAAAGTTATTTTTTACACCCGGTGATGTGCAGTTTAGTGAATTCTTTTAGGGGCACAATCACTTTGTTTCCCTTCTCCCCCTTTTTCTGGTTCACTTGTTAGCTCACAGTCTGCACCCATCCCTTGATTACCTTATTTATTATTATTATACAATTAGTATGGTTTTGTGATCACTCCCTAATCCTTCCCTTTGTCTCTCAGTGGACTTTAAGATCGTAGCCAAAGAGCGCTCGCTCAGGCTCAAGTCCGTGCTGGCAGAGGTGATTCACCCCGACCAGTCCCATACTATCCCAGGCCGGAGCATTCATGATAAAAAAAAAAATCTGGTCCGGGACCTGCTGCGTCATGCGGAGAGGACTGGTCTGTCAATCGCCTTCCTGTCTTTAGATCAGGAGAAGGCGTTTGACAAGGTGGGTCACCGATACCTCATACTGATCCTGCAGGTGTTTGGCTTTGGCACACAATTTGTGGGCCTTCTCCAGATGCTGTGCACCTCTGCAGAGTGTTTGGTGAAGATTAATTGGTCCCTGTCGGCACCTTTTGATATTTTTGGTCAGGGAGTACGTCAAGGATGCCCCCTGTCCGGGCAACTGTACGTACTGGCCATCAAACCCTTCCTCTGCCTACTGAGGAAGAGGTTCACCGGGCTGGTGCTGCGGGAGTCCAACATACAGGTAGTCCTGTCCAGCCTATGCTGATGTCGTGCACCTCGTTGCTCAGAAACTAGTTGATGGAGCGGACACAAGCGTGCCAAGAGATCTACACCACGGCCTCTTCAGCTCGCATCAACTTGTCCAAGTGATCCGGCCTTTTGGTAGGTCCCTTACAGGTAGACTCCTTCCCAACATGTTTCATAATGTCTTGTGGGGGAGCGATACTCTCAAGGATCTGGGAGTCTACCTCTCTGCTGCGGAGAACCCGCCCCCAGAAAACTTCAGTGATCTTGAAGATCGAGTCATCGCTCGTCTGGGGTCGTGGGTGTAGCTTACGAAAATGTTTTCCCTCAGGGGAAGGACTCGCCTGTCAGCTGTGGTACCGGCTGATAGCCATGGGTCCAACCCCTGAATTTGTCAGCAAGATCCAGAGGAAGTTGCTGGACTTTATCTGGATGGGGAAGCATTGGGTCTCTGCGGGTGTAGCATGCCTCCCTCTGGGAGAGGGTGGACAGGGAGTGGTGTGTGTCCGCTCCCAGATACACCCTTTCTGCCTCCATTACCCACAGAGATACCTATTCGCAGATCCATCTCCGCAGTGGTTCCAGCTTGCTACCAGTTCCTTTTGCCAGCTGCGCAATATGGGGTACGATGGGAGCACTAGCCAGGGCAGACTTCAGAGCCTGGAATGCCTCCCCACAAGCGGGTGTCCAGGCAACCAGAACCGAGAGTCTCTTTTGGGTCAAGTCAGTCAGGGGTTTTGGCATGGGTGCTATACTGGGGCACAAACTTTCTGTAGTAGCCAGTGATGCCTAAAAAAGCCATAACCTGCTTCTTTAAAATTTTAAGTTACAAAAAAAAAATGAAACATTAGCCAGCCAGCAGCAATTAAATTAAAGTTCTACTGACCCTTGCCAGGATGAATGCTGTCCTCATCACGGTCCTCTGTGGGCAGCAACATTACAATAAAGAAAACTAACTACTGGCCACTAACCCATTAATTACCTTAGTGGTTTGTATCCACTATAGTAATAAAGGGGGTTTAACCCCTCGCCCGCCTCCTCTACTCATTGATTGCCACAGTGCTAAACCATGCACCCAATATGGGCATGGATTGCCATAATGACAATGATTGGCCAAGCTAAAAATACAAAGCCACAAAATAAAACACATGACATTTAAAGAAAAACAAGCATTTGGCAATAAAGCCATTGATGTGGTTACAAATGCAGTCAGATTTCAGTCACACACATTATGATATATACATACCTTTGCATTTTACGACACAGAAAGTACCCACAGTCCCTCACATATACATCCCTCTTTCTCTCCATTTGTAGGATGATAGTACTGTGAAGGACAAATACAATATATATCACTAACTACAGAGGTCACTACGTGGTAAAAAAAAATCTTCCACATGAACTAGAGACCATTCTTGGATTATCTGACTATCTTACTGATGATGGATGAGAATAAGATGACTGGAAGGATCTTGAATCACACCCTGGATATCCTCTACCTCCTGACTGGAGAGGTGAGAACTGCTGGACAATGTCATAATGACACCACTCTTATCTGCTTTACTACAACAGGGATCTGTAGAGTGTTAATATGGGAGATACTTGAGATCCAATAGACAGAAATAATTAGACAAAGCAAGAGTGCATGAGCAGACAAGATATTTGGTCATATGGGGAGCCTAGGGCCATCTAGGGACATGCTTGGGCAGCAGGAAAGCACAACTTCATATAGGACGGAGGGGATGCACTTTGGCAGAGGGCATGGCCCCAGTGATTGGATGTACTTGGGTTCAAGAAAATATTTGTGCACAGGAACATCCGGAAGCCATTTTAAATATTATACATACAGTATATTCTAAAATGGATGGGTTGTGCCTGTGCTACATTTTTTGTAATTGATAACTTTGCTTCTTGACTTCCTTGCTCTCCCTTGACACATGCCATCATCCTGGGAGACTTCAACATGCCTTTGACCTGGGGTGCTATGGTATCCCTGGGTTGCACCCTGAAGATACGGCCCACATCATAGGAAAATGTTTATAAATGTATTATTGCTGTGTTCCCCCCTGTGAATGATCTCTCTGTCCCTTCTTATGTGTTTGTATTGTACTGTTTTTGGTCTATGTTTGGTCTAATGTCTATCGGACCCATTCCCTCAATAACATGTTTGGGGTTATAATTCCGGAACCGATGGGGCTAGCAACTAGTTTCTGGTACCTTCCCACCTTGCTAGAAGGGGTGGAACTTTGTGGGGAAAATCCCAGTCTTGGGGAACCCCTTCATGGTAATCAAAAAATTAGTCTTTTGCTGAAAAGAATCAGTGTTATATCCCTGCCTCGGAAATGCACCAATCTGCTCAATGGCCATAACTTCGGTTGCGGAGGTATTAGAACCCCCCTGCAGAGATCCCCCAATAGTGTACCTTGGGGCCAGTTGGACAGCCTATCCTCATGAGTCCTAATCCTTTAGGGGGTCGGGGTTCACCCCAGTAAAAAAGTGGACATTGGAAGTTTTATTCCTGCATTTCTAATGAAGGAACAGCTGGCCAAGTGACAACCATTTCTTGCATACTAATGCCTCTGCTTGTATGCCCAATGAAGCCGGGTGGTGGGCCCATCAAAGGGAGTATTCTAAATTGAGAAGACTCTTTTTTTTTTTTTTTTAAAGGGGGCTACTTCTCACACCTTCCAACCTGTCAGCCAGGAAACCTCTTGGGTGTAATCTAACACTTGTCAAGACGGCCCCAGTCTCACCGGAACCTGTTTCACACGCCAAGGGAATAGAGTGTCGGCAGTCCGTGCCTAACTGAGCCAGATCAAAAGAGGCCAGAAAAAAACCCTTTGGTGTGCGCAGACATTCTGGCATCTCTCTGAAGTTTGAGGTATTAGTGAAAGCCCCAAACTGTTCTTGTGCGTCTTTGAAAAGCTCAGCCTGTCTCAGTCTGTCTATGCACCCGGTTCTTGAGGGGACTGTATCTGTATACTGTGCAGGGTGTACTGTGAGCCTCTTGTGGGAGACTAAGTTCCTGGGTCCTGCTTGCAGTAGGACTCTGAGATGACTATCGAAACTAAACCCCTGTCTGTCTGAGGGGTCCGGTTCCATACGCTCTGGTGCTTCCTGAGCCAAGAAACCAAGCAAAAGAAACAAAGCCAAGCAACCAACATCTTTTTGAAGAATTTCTCCAGCCATCAGCTTCTGAGTGCCACAGAGAGCTGGTACCCTTTACCCCTTGCAACAACTAACCAGTGGAGGTCGGTCCCCGGACTTGTGGGACAGCCTCTACCGGTATTTGTGCCAAGGACAAGGACTGTTTTTATCTATTGTGCGCCTGCTCTCCAAGCTGCCCCAAGGACTTCGCTGTACCCCATAAAGGACTGTTTCCCCAATCTGGTGTTAAAGCAGTAAAAATAATATGAATAAGTCAAAGGGTTCAGAATATCGAGTGAGTTTATTTGGTAACAATGTACACAGTAGAGAGAATTCAAATGAGCTCTCTCCCACATAATGATTGACATTACTTTTTATACATTGTAAATGAGTAATACGCCCCTTAAGGGGGCTGGCTTAGAGACAAAGAAAAAACCTTATTCAAGCTAAAATACAGTTGTGTGAAAAAGAAAGTACACCCTCTTTGAATTCTATGGTTTTACATATCAGCACATAATAACAATCATCTGTTCCTTAGCAGGTCTTATAATTAGATAAATACAACCTCAGATGAGCAACAACACATGACATATTACACCGTGTCATGATTTATTTAACAAAAATAAAGCCAAAATGGAGAAGCTATGTGTGAAAAACTAAGTCAGGGCACATAAGGGTATCTTTACAGCCAATGCTTTCCGGTGTGTGTCTCCTCCGTCTCTGGCAGTCTCTGACGGTCCCCACAAGCGGTCGCTGGGGTTCTCGTGCAGCTTGACTGGAGTTGGCGTCTGGTGTCAAGATCAACCGGGAACGGATTGCCTCCTCCCACTCAACGCGTTTCGCAAGATAGGGTTAACTTGAGACGCACACTGGAGAGCATTGGCTGTAAAGATACCCTTATGTGCCCTGAGTGGCAGTACAGAGTGTGAGTACGCCCTCAGGGGGGCTTTTTTATGTGTCATTTATTAAAGGTGTTTTATATTACTACACCATCAGCCCCTTCTTTGTCTCCTTCTCCCCCCCCCCCCCATCCCCTTCCCGTTTTTCTTCCCCACCAGCTCTAGTTTGGCTACCAGGCAGTTCACCATCTGAAGCTGCTGCAGAACACTATTTGGTCAAATCTAGGACACACTCCCTCATCTCTTGCGTTTTCTGTTCTCTAGAGGAATGTGGCTTTTCCCTCTTAAGGTTGAGTGGTCCTTTGATTTTATATTTTATTGTCGTTACCTTTATTTATATTGCATATTTTCCCTTTCTTGCATTTGCTTGTTATATTTTTTCACCACTGGGTGGTGCTGTGGCACTGTATTAAGGAAGCGCCGGGCAGTTTATTCCTGTTTCCTAATCCTCTAACCTACACAACCTCCCCTCCTTCCCCTCAAGTCTATTGGGACTAGTAGTGTGGCTGGACCAAACCATACCATCCAACACCCCCTAACTTTCACACTATTAAACCTTAATGGAATTTGCTTTGCAGCTTGACCATGGGCTGAATATGCCTATTCTGAGGCATACTCAGTCCCTCCATGTGCACTTTACCTTTTGTTACAACATTGCCCCTTATTCCCTGTACATTGTAAGCTCTCCCAAGCATGGCCCTCATCACCTTTTATATCTGTATCTGTACTTGTTTGTCCTTATTTGATACGTCATTCTGTTTATGTAATTTATATCAATCAACCATTGTACCACATTGTGGAATATGTTGGTGCCTTATAAGTAAACAATAATAATACAATTAATAATATCCCCAGAATGTCACAAGTCCTGTAATGACAGAGCAATGAGAAGCCAGGACCTCCTCACTAAACCCTGTGCCATCAAACAACTTATCTTCTCACTCCAAGAACAAAACTCCGCACTGATCAACAACCTGCCGAAAAAAAACAAATCAACTCAATCGCCAGCAAAATGAAAGAGCAATATTTGACTGTGGGAAAATGATATCCAGCGCTCAAAGAAGCTGGAGACCTTCCACAGCCTACAGAGAGAATACACACTGGCTCCCTACCTACTGAAGATAAGACCTAAAACAGACCCTGGGCCAGTACAGAACGAGTGCCTACAGCCTGGAAATAGAAACAGGCAGACACAGACAGAACTGGAAGCCCGGGGAGATGAGACTGTGCCAGCGATGTGAGCTTTGAGAGGTACGAGATGAAACACTACTTTTTGCTGCGCTGCACACAATAAACTGAAGTGAGGAGTGCCCACTTGGAGAAAAACACAGCTCTTATCCAGAACTGTAATAATATAGAAAAGAACCATAAAATAGTGATCTTTCTGGGAAAAGATGAAACCACAGAAGAACTGGCTGCACCTGCCACAGGCTGAGAGACACCCACTAACACCCACATCCCTGTATGTAATTGTCACCCATGTACTGTATAATCATTGTACCCTACCCCTTATTATTCAATCTTTGACAATACTGAAATGTTCTTTCGTTGTGCCAATAAAGCTTATTTGATTTATAATAATAAATAACAGCATGGTAATTTTTACGTAGCGCTTTACAGAGACATTATTTTGCAGGCACAGGTACTCATGGAGCTTACAATCTATGTTTTTGGTGCCTGAGGCACAGGGAGATAAAGTGACTTGCCCAAGGTCACAAGGAACCAACACCGGGAATTGAACCAGGTTGCTTCAAACTCAGTGCCAGTCAGTGTCTTTTCTCACTGAGCCACTCCTTCTCCCATCTTAATTATTACATATCATTCTTAATGAGGTGTTTGTACAATCCATGATATTTGTGCTCATATAGGCACAGTGGTGTCAGGGAGTTTGGTACAGTCGTCAGTGATATAATCGACAGAATTGGTGAGGAGGCTACTGAATAGATTACTTGAGTATAGTGCTGTTAACAAGAGATTTGACCTCTCACTACAATTGACAAATCTAAAGGAACATGAGACATATCAATGTTTGTCTCTTGCTCTGCACACTGATATTTAATACTTTCTCAATATGTAGGATTATATTGTTGTGAAGAAGCACGGTGAGCATGTCACAGACGGCAGCATTTCATGTACAGCAGAAGGATTCGGTAGGACCCTGAGGCCCATCATGGAGAATTCAACTGACTCACCGGTACATGAGAGAAACAATGACAAGAAGCTGTTGACTGAGAAGATCCTGGAACACACCAACAAGATCATTAACCTGCTGACTGGAGAGGTGAGAGCTGCTGGACAGTGTTAGATGTTACCAATTTTATTTATTCTTTCAGCCTTTTGTTGAGGAACCTTTGTTCTATGTATGATTATTTAACTCTCTTCCATACTCACCTGTCTTTCCATATGTAAAAGATTCTTACAGAACCAATTGTTATGTTTGGATATTTAGTAGGTGATTCTTTGTGTTTCAGATACCTATAAAGTGTGATGATGTTGCTGTCTATTTCTCCTTGGAGGAGTGGGAGTATTTAGGAGGACACAAGGAGCTTTACGAGGACATCATGATGGAGAATCGCCAAACCTTCAGCTCACTGGGTAAGAAGACATACATACAGAAATGAGTTTGTCACTGGAGACCAGGACTTGTAACACCTTTTAAAACCTTCTGGGATAATTTACACTAGCAAAGACAGTGTTATTAAATAAAATGGGGTTTATTCGTGCAAGCACACAAATATTCAACAAAATACACAGGTAAAATACACATCACACTAGTGGACTGGGGGGAGACACTAACATACCTAAGTGCATGGTGCCTCCTTCAGCAAAAGGATTACCCTGATCCATAAGATTCTTGCTTACCCTACTGGCTGGGCTTTTCCAGTGCTTCTCTGCTGGTGTGTAGCTCTCTCACCCAGAAGCACCTTTTAACAGCCCGCCAGCAGCTCCAGCAGGTCCACACAGGCTCACATAGCCTCTCTCTCCTTGTCTCTTCAAATCTCCAACAAAAAGGGATTTATCTGCTACACTGCTCTCCCTTATATAGGGCTTTCTGCATATCTATTACATTGAGGGGGCTGGCAGCCAATTAGAGCATGGATTGTGATCGTGCAGCCAATGGGAATCGTGCCTATGAGTTTTTAATCCAGCAACCGATACCCTGGCTAGCCCCATACCCCCTGTGGTCCCGGCCCCTCTGGGTCTAGGTGAGACAAAGGCTTTCTCTGAAGATAGCAAGTCCACAGCCCTTCCCTCTCACCATGTGCTACACACCTGTATGTCTTTGCAAATAACACAGGGAATCACATTGCTTGGGCTGGTTTCATTGGAATGCTAATCCACTTCTGTCTGTATAGACATTAATACATAAGGTATAAAACACAATACACTATCTTAATCAACTCATATCTCTTTTGAAACCTTATACCCGTGAGGGAACTGCGTCTAGGATACTTGGGCTCGAAAACCAGGAGTCTGGGGGACACTAATTCTCCTCGCGTATTCGCATATTGTGCCTGCACGCCAGGGAGAATTAGGGGACTACCAGTATCTCGGCTCCCCGAACTCCTGCAAACAAAAGGAATACATTTTCGCCCCAAATATCCCACCTAAAACTTACACTCCTGAAGTTTCAGGACTCTGGGACAAAGGGAACCCCAAAATCCCCTAAACAGATCAGGTTTTTGTTATACGTTACATGGGACTTCAATAGCCCTCCCCGTCCTTATGTACTGACGGGTACCCGCAAATTATACACTATTTGCGGGTAACATAAAAGTACTACCGGCTACTCTGGTCAGCAAAACATTACAGTTTTTTCAACCCTAGTTGCTCCCTAATTTCCCTTAATCTCATGCTCCCAAAGTCCCTGTCTTGCCGCTATTTCCTAACAGGGATCCTAACTATAACTGGCATCCCTAGCTTACATTCCTGCAGGGGACCGTAAAATGAGAACAGAAATATAGGGAAACACATATAGGTGTAACGCTCGGCCTGTCCACAAGCCAGGCGAGACCCCGGGACTGAGGTGGAAATGAGAAATACCACACACCTAACAGTAAACGGGGGCACGGCCGGAGTGTGGAAGTAGCTTAGATGGTCCGGGTAACAAGAATATAAATGATACCGTACTTGACAGCTCCGGCGTAGAAGAGTAAAGTTCGTAAGCCAAGGGTCTTGGGTACGAGAGAGCAGCGTAGTAGATTGTCCGTGTGCCGTGTCCAGGGGTAGTAGAAGTCTGCAGCGTAGAAAGTCCAAAGCAAAGTCCAAAGGGTTCCAGAGAGCAGCGTAGTAGAGTCCAAAGCAAAAGGTCAAATCCAGGGAGGTCAGCAGAATTTCCAGGGACATGAACAGACACTGAAAGACAAGAGAGGCCAGGCAACAGCAGACAGCACCAAGGTACAGAAGATATGCAGAGCAAAGAGGAAATGGTGAAGGGGGATTAAATAGGGGCCTGGGACCAATCAGGGGAAGGGGTGTGACAGAGGAGCGGCCCGAAGAAGGACCTGATAGGAGAGCAGAGTGTGAGAGTTGGGGTCAATCGGATTGAGGGGAGGAACAGAGGAGTGACCTGAGTAAGACCCAGATCGGGGAGAATTACCAGAGGCTTTGGGAGTGGTCTGAGTAAGGGGAGGAGCGGAGGGACGGACAAGGGAAAAAGGACCTGGGAGGTGTAGCTGATGGGGCAGGGGCGTGTAAGGTACGTGCGCCGCGTCAGAGGAGGTGGAGAATAGGAGAGACGTACCGGAGGGTTTGAGAGCAGTCAGAAGAAGGGGAGGAGCAGAGGGACGGACAGAGGAAGGGTCAGGTGGGAAAGAGGAACCTAGGAGGCAGAGGTGACGGGGCAGGGGCAGAGACACGCAAGATGCGTGCGTCGGCGGAGTCGGGCATCCGGCACCAACTAATGGCGGCCTGGGTCCGCGCCCTGGAGGTGCGGGGACAGCAGCCAGCGGTGGGGAACGCCGCCGGGGAGCCCGAACCAACTGTAATAAAAGTAAGGAGGCTCTGGATGCGGGTATACCCGCAGCGCGGATCCTTACAATAGGTGCACAACTAGTCCCAAGAGCTAACACTTCAGCTCTTTACATATGGGTTCAGGGGTAACCAGCCAGACGTGACCTTTATTAATGAAGGCTGGCTACCCCCTATCATCACAGTTCACATATAGCAAAATAAAACAATAGTTTATGGGGGGGGTGAAGGAACAAATGCAGCGGCCGTTATTCGAACAAATCACGGTGCCATTTTCGTGTGCGCTGCTGTACTCCACGCGGCATAAACGCGGCCAATCGCCCCAGGCACACGTGTTTATCGCGGTGGCTTTGCTTGAATTTCATGGATTGTGTGCAATTAAATGCAATGAAATGAATGAATTGTAATGTGTACAGTACTGTGCTACTGTGTCAATTTCAGGTTTTTAAAAGCCAGAACACAAATGCCATTTTATACACTCGCCTGCACTTGCGTCTTAAGGCGGTACGGTTGGAAGAAATCCCGCGCCATGACATGGGTATTCCGAGGTATACACCGCGTGACGTGTTAATAGGGAACAGTAAGTCATTGTCAGTCTGTGACTGGGCCTGGCTTACCTCACTGGTCTCCTCAAAGACCTCTGGAAACGTAGGTTCCAAATGCAGGGGAACTGGAGTGCTTTCTGCTGCGCTCCCTGATGTCAGGCTCCAAGGAATCGCCGCAACTGCAGGCAATTCCACAGCAAACATTCAGGACGCTGGTTCCAGGTTACTGCCAAGGCGCATCTCAGCAGTTACCCTGGACAAAACGCCCTCCCCCCTCAAATCTTCTGGCTGCATCAGAATAACAGCAGCACACAAATCTGGCAAGCTGCCTGCTTGCTGGTCATCAACGGTAACCATCCCTGGGTGCCTGCTCAGGTGATCTGCAGGCTGCATCTCGACTGATGCACTTCAACAGCCTCTGCTCACTGCGCCTGGCACGGGGGAGACAAGGGCAGGTTCTCCATGGGACGTCCCTCTGGGGGTTGTTTCCACGGCTGGGCTTGCATCCTCTGTGGGGGTCATCCAGACACGGGCATCTGACCCCTTAGCAGCTTGTGAGCGGTGCCCCTGATGGGGTTCCCTGCCAGACAGCTCATGGTCTGGGCATTGGGCTTTGATGTGGCCCTTCTTGTGAAAAAAGTAGCACAGTGTGACGGGGGAGGGGTGCGAAGCGAGTAATAAAGGGGTCACCCCATTAGGCACCCCCTTCAACCGTCTGCGAAGTGAGGGGTTAACCAGAAATGTAGTTATACATATGTTCCCCTGCTTCATAACCAAAAGCATGTCCCTTGGTTTTCCTATTCCCACATTTAGAGGGAGTTCATGTATTTTTATTCCCCTGTCTCATGGTTAAATGTGTTCTATTTGATAGAAATGTGTATGGGTACAATTATTGGTGTTTGTACCTTTACAGTGTATGCAGCAAACACATACACTGGGATCAGGTCGGGAGGGAAAGGGTTAATTGCATTTACATGTTTATTGCCCTTTGTCCCATTTCCCGCCTTTGCAGTCTCCATTTTGCAGCATCTCCATAGGTCGCAATTGGAGCCCATGTAACCCTATGGAGATTCCGGTGATTTGGGACCGATATCACAGAAGACCTGCAGGTGGCGCCCGACAGGAGGAGTGGCGTTTCCCCATTGAAAGTGAATGGAGCAATGCATTTCAATGGGGATTCCTCGAGGCCGATCTCCGGAGACGAGCTGGCAGCCAGCCAAACCGCAAACCTCAAAAGCGGATACAATCTCTATGAAAGAGCTTTGATCACGTAATTGGCGTGGGAACTAGGCTACAGTCAAGTTCACGACCAATTGATGTGGGAAACGTTTGTTCTAGGGCACCCAGGAATAAAATTCTTTTCCCCCCTAGATCCTAGGAACCCCTTCACTCGACCCCAACCGGGTCCGATAATGGCGGCGAGAAAGGGTCGCACTCGCCACGAGGGTCGCACCATTATCCGCAATGGCGGAGAAAGCCACATGGCTTTCAAACACGAAGTCCAAAACAGTGTAAACTGAAAACCCATAGCTCCGGTTCCGTGGGGACCAGAGGGCTGGGATTTGACCAGGATGTAGTCACTGCTCCGGCATGACTGCATGGCAATTTCCAGCCCTCAACCAAACGGAGTAGGATTAACTGTAAAAAAGTGTGTATTTCCCATTGATTCCAATTGTAGCGGAGGTCCCATTGAATCCTACGGCGACGCCGGCCCAGGCATTTCCTATGGCAGCGCCGGCCCCATGGATTCCAATGGAGGTAAAAGCCGCGAGGAAATGGCTAAGTGTAAAACTGTAAAAACCTGAAGTCCATAACTCTGGTTCTGTGCAGACTAGAGAGCTGGGATTTGTCCAGCATGTAGTCATCATTCCGGCATGACTGCATGGCAAATACCGACCCTCTCTGACCAACAGAATGGAGGCAGGTTAATTGTTTAGTTTGGGTTTCTGCCATTGACTTAAATGGCAGAGAAATACAATGTCTGTAAATGTGCATTTAAAGTGTATTTCTATAACTCCGGTTTGGTGGGTCCCAGCGAGCTGAAAATTGGCCACCGTGTAGAATCCCCTCCGGCATGAGGATCTGGCAATTTGTAGCCCACTCGGCCCAGCCAGACGGATTATTTTAATATATATATAATTGTAGAAATATACTGTATTTGGTGTCTGGCATAAAAGCCCGGGAAAGATACTGGCTCTGCAGTATGTTAATGTTCAGGGGGCGCCTATATGTCTACAACAGGCCCCCTGATCAAAGGCTCCCCCACCCTGATTATGTATGCTAGGGCAGAGAAGAGCATGATTTGAGTAGTTCTGTAGGTGTTAGAAATCACACCTCCAGACAAAGGTTTTCCTGTCCAGGGACTCAAAAGACAGACTAGGAGATGCCAGTCTTTTGGGAGGGGGGCTAGGGAAATGAGCCCCTGATTAGAATAATGCCCACCCCTGTTGTCAGGTATTACCTTGCTTCCCACGTGAGGTGGCAAGGGGTAATTGGGTGGAGGTAATTGGTAACCAATACCTGACAACCAATGTTAAGGGATAGGGCTTAAATCCTATATAACTGATTGTAAGCTCTATGCCCAGGGTCTTCGTTACAACATCTACTTGTTACCTGATGCCTGAATGAATTGCCAATCCAGATCCTGATTGCTTCATTGCCCAAACCCTAAGTGTTCATATTCTGTGTGTTATTTGTATATTTTGTGTTCACCTTTTTCAAGGAATAAACTATATTTATCATATCATAGTCGCATTCGATTCAATATGGAAAATAGCTGAAGCGCTCAAATGCAGGTATATCTCAAAATGATAATAAGCCAGACCACTGTACCAGGGTACTAACAATTGATATAGTACCTATTGTGTCATATAATGGGTACTATCCTCCTGAAGACAGGTGGTGTGTGGTGCAACCCACTCACCATCAGTCTCATTGGCAGGTTCCCCTGAAAAATATACAAGTACTCACATCCTGGTAGGGCAGGCAGGCAGGCTGTGCAGCTACTCAATGCAATACAGGGAAAAGGGAGACCAAAAAGCGCACCAGCACAAACGGAGCAGGAAGAAACCAGGACAAAAAAATGATTAAAAGGGCACTTTAATGTGGCAAAAGACCCATCCAATGCATTTCGAACGTCGCAGCGTTCTTTTTCAAAGAAAAAGTTAACTTAGAAGGCCTTCTATCAATGGGACGAATCTAGACCACATTGATTTACATATTGCTGTTACCCTATTGGGAAAGTGTGAGGCCCATTTCTGTGTATATCTAGTTGTCGTTTTTATTGGAATTACTACACTATATTATATTATATATATATATATATATATATATTTATTCCACATATGGTGACATCTGCGCTCCCCAAAAGCTACTCTGTACTATCCATTCCAGGAGAACTTGGACCTTCTCTTTAAAGGGTTGAGCTGCGACGTTTACTTTATACACTTTGTATTATAGAAGTTATCACTTATACACATTTGAGCACTTTCACATATTGGTTGAATTGTTCATTTGATTTTATTATAGCATATCCCTCATAGAGGAGTGCCTCACATATACTTTTTCACAACTCACGTGGGAAGCAAGATAGTACCTGCCCACAGGGCGTTGGCATTCCTCTAGTCAGAGATCCATTTCCTTAGCCCCACTCTAAAAAGCTGGTGTCTCCAAGTCTGCCAGATGGGGATCTGGACAGGAAAACTCTGACTTTAGGTGTGAATTATGGCACTTAATACAAGTATCCACGTCCTGCTCTTCCCCGCCCTAGAATACTTAATCAGGGTGGGGGAGCCTTTGATCAGGGTATTCCCTATAGACACACTTTCGCCCCCTGGCCATTAACATACCTCCCGGGCCAGTAACTTTGGCGGGCTTTTTAGTAGGCAGGGATATACATTATATATTTCACAATCTTTATACCTAAATATAATCCGTTCATTGTGTCTGAGACGGCTGAAATTTGCCATGTCCCCATGCCGGAGGTGACTTTACATGGTGGCCAAATCTCAGCTTCATACGACCCACCAAACCGGAGTTACGACTTTCACCTTATTCCCCATAGGGAACAATGGGGTTTTCTCCGCCATTGGAGTCAATGGGAAATCAGTATTATCCCTCATGTTAAACAGACTGCATTTCTCCGCCATTGGAGTCAATGGCAGAACCACACTTTACACAGTGAACCGTACTCCGTTCGGTTAGCCTGAGAGGGCTGGGAATGGCCATGCAACCATGCCGGAGGGGTGACTACATGGTGGCCCGAATCCCAGTCCTCTAGCCCTCAACGAACCGGAGATACGGATTTCAAGTTTATACAATTTTACACTTAGCCGTTTTAACCTAGCGGCTTTTCTCCGCCATTGTGGTCAATGGCAGCGACCCTCGTGGCGGGTGCGACCCTTTCTCGCGGCCATTGCCCGTCGGACCCTGTTGGCGTCGAGTGAGGGGGTCCCCACGAGTTAGGGGCAAAAATAATTTTATTGCTAGCTGCCCCAGAACCGGAGTTATCAACTTTAATTGATGGTGAACTTGGCCGTAACCGAGTTCCCACGGCAATTTAGCGATCAAAAGCTCTTTTCATTGAAATAGTAGCGGTACTCGGATACTGTGGTTTGGCAGTCAACCAACGCGGTTCTAATGTATCACCTCGTTCTTGGAAAGCGGACTCAAGGTATTTCCCATTGAAATGCATTACGCCATTCATTTCAATGAGGAAGCTCCGCTCATCCTCTCGGGCGCCATCTGCTGGTCTTCCTAGGTATAAGGTCAAAAACCTTGCAATCTCCATTGACTTCTATGGCACTCCAATGGCGACCTATGGACAGTGCCGGAAAATGGTGGGTGAAAAGGCGGGAAGGGTAACAAAGGGCTATAAACATACAAACACAGTTAACCCTTTCCTGATCCCAGTGTATGTGCTTGGTGTAGCCACTATAGGATCAGCACACATGTAATCAGGAAAATACATTACAACCAAAGGGGAATACACATTGTACTGAGGCAGGGGAATAAAAATACATTTAACCATTTTTATAGTTATCCCCTCGCCTCCCACACGATGGTAGGGGTGGCTAGCTGGGGGGTAACCCCTTTATTACCGGGCTAGCCACCCCTTCTCATGACGGCGTACGTGCCATGCGCAACCCGCGCATCACTTCCCCTCTGCCTGCACCACAAGTTTGAAGGGGAATCCCCAGCGATAACGTACCCTGTTATCTCTCAGGGTTTGTGTTATGGGTCTCATCTCCCTCTGTCTGTCTATGGTGGTTCTTGACAGATCACTGTATATTTCAATGGGGTCATTCTTGAACTTTAGGACCCCTTTTTCCCTGCTAGCTGTCAGGACCATTTCCTTGATTGAATAGGAGTGAAATCGGATTAGGACATCTCTGGATCTTTTCGGGTCTGCAGATTTGGGTCCTGGTGATCTATACGCATGGTCCACTTCTATTTCTTCCTGGCATAACTCCGGTACCAGGAATATAAACAACTCGTTTAGGTATGAACATAGGGTGTCCGCGGAGACCGTTTCCGGTATATTGCGCACCCGCAGGTTTTGCAGCCGGTCCCGGTTCTCTTGGTCCTCAATGCACACCTTGAGAGCTCGGATCTCAAAACTCATCCGGTTGACCTCATCTTCAGCCGATGAGTGAGCCAAGCCAATTTCTTCCACTTTACTTTCTAAAAAGTCCGTCCTCTACGAGAGGGAGTTTAGGTCAGATTTTAGGCTATTGATCGCTTTTGTAAGGTCTTCCTGAAACCCTTGTCGCATTCTCCCGAACAGTTGTTCCATGTAATCTTTGGAGAGGTTTCCACTCCCTCCTGGCACCGCAGGCTCTTGCTCCCGGGTAGGGTCTTCTGGTGCGCATGCCGCAGCGCCATCTTGAGAGGTTTCACAGTGCACCGTGAATCTTTGATTCGGCACAAAAAAAGAGAAAATGCTCTGAGATTGCAGTTTTTTTTCAGTTTGTTTGACATCCTGGTTGTGATGATATAAAACTCAGCAGTTTTGGAAACTTTTTGCCACGATTGGAGCTTGTTCTATTGATTTTCATATGGAGGGACTCCGGAGCTGTTCCCTCTGGTAACCATGCACGACGACGTCACCGGAAGTGTCTGGTAGCTCTATTCTTAACCTTATTTCTAGTATAATTTCCAGTGTCTCTATGGAATTTCTTTTGTTTAATTTGAATAATATTTCTCTCCAATCTTTCAATTTTCTGTTGAATCTTTGTCTTTACGTTTAAATTCATGTGGATTTAATTGTTCCTTCATTTCATTAATCTTATTGTCTAACTGATTCAATAATTTGGATGGTGCGCCACCAATAGTCTTATTAGTTGATACAAACAATTATCAAGAATTATATTCCATGCTGTCATGAAAAATTGGTCATCGAGATCAAAGAAGGTTGTTAGAGAAATCGCAAACCTCTGGGTAACCTTTAACATTGAAGATGTTTTTCTCTAGTGATCATATCCCACCATTTAGCTGTCTCTAAGACCAGCATCTTTACAAACCTGGAAAATCTATATCCTGTATACTGTTTTCTCTCTAGAGAGAGAGAGAGAGAGAGAATTAGGAATCGCCCAAATACCCATACAGTTTACATATGCTATGATGGAAGTGGAGTCAGAGACCAATACCTTTCTCAAAGTACATTTTGTTTTATTTGATCACAGGAAGCAATTAGGCTAAATAGTAAATTTTTGCCTTTTTTTTACAACCCGGTATTAAAGGGGTTACACCCCATTTGGCCACCCCTGCTCTCACTGGGGAAGCAAGGGGTTAACTGGACTGGGGTCCAGTAATGTTTTTTTACCTTGCTTCAGAATCCACCTGTTTATTCCCCTGTATAAATGTATTGTCTCATCCCAGTGTTTGCACCAACACATACACTGGGGTTGATGCGGGAGGCTTAAGGGGTTAATGAGCTACAGTTTTAGGAAAATACACATATGTGTGGTGTCTTTTCAGAAATATCTGGGCTTTAAAAGGCTTGATTGAAGTTGGGTGTGAAAAGTACAGAGCGGGTTTAGTGTACAGTATGTTAATACCTAATTTGCACGCCAAGGGTATATTGCTGGTAGAGACAGCTAGGCCCATGTCTGGAGCATTGGGTGTGAAATATAGCACCTGTGACAAACGTTCTCTAACCAGGAGGCCCAGCTTCGAAGGATTTGTTGACAAGGGGTTTATGGGGGCCAGGGGTGTGGTTACAGAAGGAGATATCAGAATGAGTGACCTTATTAAATATAAGATTATTATGAGATGTCCTTGGCTGAACGTGCTAAAAACTACATGTGTGTATTCGTGGGACCGTTTTGCACATAATGATTACAGACACATGATGTCTAGCAGGTACTAAGAGACAGATATTAATATCTATCTTAATTTTAGTATTACACTGTAATATTTAGTCTCATTGGGAGCGTCATGCGTGCCACAATGTATTAATATGACTCGCGTGCCAGTAAGTATTACTGAACTGAAGTTATGAAGTTATTTAGATAGGAAAAGCAGTTTTTTAAACGTCCTTGGGTGGGAGGAGTTTTACTCTGGGGAAGACTGTCAACCTCACCACTGATTTATGAGAGGGGCTGGGTTTAGGTTGTGTTCAATGGGAAATAATTGTATATAAACAAGGCTCAGCCTATGCGCTATGGTCTTTGTGATTTTCAAGATTGCTGTATGAACTGTCAGTCCAGATTTGACTGTTTTATCATTCCATCTTAAGTAAGTGTCTATATTTTGTCTGTTATTTGTATATCTTGTGTGTTCACCTTTTTCAAGGAATAAATTATATTTTATCATATCTAAGCCTCGTTCAGTTCAACCCAGGTATTTTGGTGTAAATTATATCTTGTCATAAAGTTACCGTGACAATCAGTCTGCACCATAAACTTCTTGGAATACTCTGGAGCAGCGAGGATGGGTGCACTGGCTAATGCAGCCTTTAAAGCCTGGAATGCAGCTTCACAGGCTGAAGACCAGACTACCAGCACAGACAGTCGCTTCTGGGTCAAGTCAGTCAGGGGTTTGGCAATGGCACTATACTGGGGAACAAACTTTGTATAGTAGCCTGCGGTGCCTAGGAAAGCCATAACCTGCTTCTTGATTTGGGGAGTGGGCCACTGCACTACTGCCTCTACCTTAGCTGGTTCTGGCTGAGGTGCCCTCCACCCATCCTATGCACTAGGTACAAGACTTCCGCCATCCTTACTAAGCACTTGGTAGGTTTTTTTTTTTTTTTTTTTTCCAATTTTTTTTATTAGGCAGTAGTAATTGTTAACAAATTGGCTAAAAACAGATCATATATGGCCTAATACAGTTATCAACATTTTTAGGAGAAAGAGAGAGAGAGACTCCGCGTCCCCCTGTTCCTCCGGGGTCAATCGGGATGGCGCGGAGTTGAAACAGAAAGAGGGTAGAAGGGAAGGAGAAGAGTGGGGGGGGGGGAGGTGGGTGTGTCACCCCCTTGTCCTGGTTTGTTCAAGCAGTTGTCGTCTCCTGTTAGGACCTCCAAGTCTATCCTCAGAAGGTAGTTCTATTGGCCTGGGTCATACGTGTATACCACGGATCCCAAGTTTTGTTGAAGGCAGTGGTGGACCTTTTTACGAATGCAGACAGTCTCTCCATGTCTTTGACTTCATTAATCCTGTTTATAACCGTCTGTCTGGAGGGGGGGGACACTTTCTTCCAAGCGGCCGCCACCGCACATCTCGCCGCCGTTAGGATCAAGGAGATTAATTTGCCTGTTGGTCGGTCCAGTTTCTCTAAAGGCCTGGCCAATAGGTAGGTCAGCGGTTCAATTGGGATTGTGAGGTCTGTGACCTCTTTTATAAGATTATGTATTATTTCCCAGTATTTTTGAATTTCTGGACATGACCACCAGATGTGGGCCATGTCCCCCCGATGACTGCAGCCTCTCCAGCATAGATCGGAGGCCAGTGGGTAGATTTGGCTAATTTTAGCTGGGGTAAGATACCAGCGGAACAGGATTTTATAAATGTTCTCTTTTATTGTGGTGCATATGGAAGTTCCTGAGGCTGTTTCCCAAATACTTTCCCAATCCTCTCGGTCTATAACAATGCCCAATTCAGCTGCCCAATGCAGCATATAGTCATGTGTTGGAGCTTCTGAGGCTCTCTCCAGCTCTGCACATATTTGTGTTATGAGACCTTTCTGATGGTCAGGCTCCCTGCAGAGCCTTTCAAAGCCAGTGAGAGGGGGAAATTCCAACGTTGGGGATAATGTTTGAATAAAGTGCCGAATTTGTAGATATTTGAAGACGTTTAGGTCTCTTAGTTCATATTTGGTTCGTAGATTTTGAAAACTCAGGAACTGCCCAAAGCTCAGGAAGTCGGCAATTGCTCTAATGTTTTTGGTTTCAAATTGGTCAAGTTGTCTGGGCTCACAGCCAGGTGGGAATTTTGGGTTTTTGTGAATTGGTGTAAGTTGGGAGTGAGGTGATGTGAGCTTAAATTTATGTCTGCATTTCGTCCAAGTTTCCCAAGTGTGTCTCATCGGGCCTAATTGGAATTTGCTACTTGGCATGTCCTCCTTACTCATGGACCAAAGGCAAGCTGGTAGTGAAGGCGTCCCGGCATAATATGTTTCTATACCTAGCCAACAGTATTGTTTTGGGTTAGTGTTCCAGACCACTGCCTGTCGTAGTTGTGCGGCCAGGTAGTATCTTGACACGTCTGGAACTCCCATTCCTCCTCTCCCCCTTGGGGCCAGAAGAACCGTTTTGGCGACTCTAGGTTTTTTACCTTGCCAAATAAAATGGAAAATTGATTTTTGAATATTCTTTAATTCTGAGCCAGGGATGTGGACCGGGAGTGTCTGGAAATAATATAGTAACCTAGGGAGTATGTTCATTTTAACCGAGATCATCCTCCCGATCCATGATATTTGGTATGCTCCCCACTTGTCTAGGTCTTGTTTAATTTTTTTGAACAGGGCCGGATAGTTATGTTGGTATAGAGTTTGGTAGGTCCTCGATATCTTAACTCCCAAGTATTTGATACAGGAGGAGCTCCAACGGTAGTTAAAGTTTAATTGGAGGAGTTTCACCTCTGGCTCTGGCAGGCTTAGAATCAGGGCCTCCGATTTGTCTTGGTTTATCTTATAACCTGATATTTGTCCAAAATCGTGGAGTTCTTTATGAAGGTTGGGTAGGGAAATTTGGGGTTTGGAGAGGGTTAATATGACATCATCTGCAAATAAGGATATCTTGTGCTGCCTTTGTCCAATTTCTATGCCTTGGATGTCACTATTGAGTCGTATTGCTGATGCCAATGGTTCTATGGTTAATGCAAAGAGGAGAGGAGACAAGGGGCACCCCTGTCGAGTACCATTTGTGATCTCGAACCTCTGGTTATTGCCGCCTGGTAATTTTACCGTTGCTGATGGGTTATGGTATAATCTACGGACCCCCTCTAAGTATGCGTCTTTGAATCCGAATTTATGCATAGTTTGGTCCAGGAATTGCCAGTTTATTCTATCGAACGCCTTCTCTGCATCTAGGCTTAACAAGAGTGCTTTGGTCCCTGAGAGGTGGACATGCTCAATTATGTCGATTATCTTCTGAGTGTTATCTGAGGCTTGTCTGCCCATGACGAATCCGACTTGATCTATGTTTATTAGTCTCGGTAAGATGGGATTTAATCTGTTTGCTAAGATTTTACTGTATAGTTTGAGATCACTATTGAGTAGGGAGATTGGACGATAGCTTCCACACTGCATCGGATCTCTGCCTTCCTTATGAATGATGGCTAGATTAGCTAGAGACATTGATGCAGGAATCTGGTTCCCCTCCATGAAATGGTTAAATGTTGCTAGGAGGTGTTTGGATAGTGTGGGTAGGAATCTTTTATAGTAGACATTGGTGAAACCGTCAGGGCCGGGAGACTTGGTAATCTTTAGTGATTTGACCGCTATTTCCAGTTCCTCTTTTGTTATCTCAGCATTGAGGACTGTGTTTTCCTCCTCCGTTAAGGTGGGGAGTTGGCATTTATTCAAATATTGTGTTATATTGTCTATAGTTATTGGCGTGGAGCGGTCATTCTTAGATCTAAGGTTATATAACTCCGTGTAGTATTTAGTAAATTCCTCTGCAATTTTATTATCACTATATTGTATCTCCCCAGACTTGCTTTTGATAGCCGTTATTTGGGATCGCTTTTGCACCCCTCTTAGTTTACTTGCTAAGAGTCTATCTGCCTTGTTCCCCTTGTCATAATATAATTGGTTTGTCCATTTAAGGGCTTTTTCCACATCCTCCAGCTGAATCTGCCTAAGTTTTGATCTAGCTGTTGTCAGCATTTTATATAATTTCTTAGTAGGGTCGGCCTTATGGGCTTGTTCTAATGTTCTAATGTTTTAATACTATCGGTTAATTCCTTGATTTGTGTTAGGCGGGCTTTTTTCCTATGGGAGGCGATGGAGATGATTTTTCCTCTGATGTTTGCCTTATGGGCTTCCCATAGGATTGCTGGAGAGGAGACTGTACCTGTGTTGAAAAAGAAATAGTCCTTAAGTGAGGTTCTTATTTCCCTTTCTATCTCTGGGTGGTTCAATAGCGAATCGTTAAGTCTCCAGGAGTAGTTTATCGTTTTTTCAAAGGGGAGTGATAATGTCAAGGTGATTGGGGCGTGATCCGACCAGGTGATTGAGCCAATGTCTGATTCTATAGTTGCCGCCAGTACGTTTTTTGTGGTCAGGAAATAGTCTATTCGAGAGTAAGTCTGGTGAGGAGCTGAGTAAAAAGTATAGTCTCTCTGGCCCTGATGCTGGGATCTCCATGTGTCCACCAATGAAAATTCGTTTAGAATACCCCTAAACCTTTTCCCCTTGATCTGGGATTGGGTTGTACGGGGGGGACCCATCGTGGTTGATCTATCCTCGGCGGGATTCAATACCATGTTTAGGTCTCCTCCCACTATCATCGAGGATAGATATCCCGGGTCAACGCCCTCGAGAACTGTCTGCAGGAATTCAGTTTGGTTTTCGTTCGGGGCGTATACATTGATCAGGGCAATTGTCGAGCCCGCTAAGGAGCCATACACCACTAGGAATCTACCCTCTGGGTCCGCTGTTGTTTTGATATGATTGAATGGGGTGCCTTGTCTGATCAGGATAGCTACACCCCTTTTCTTACTACTGAATGAAGCAAAAAAGCTTATTGGGAACATTTTTTTGAATAAATTTGGGGGGTCCTGAGATGTGAAGTGGGTCTCCTGCAAGAATATAATGTCCCCCCCTGTTTTTTTCATGTCCTGAAGGGCCAATCGTCGTTTTCTATTATTTTGTATTCCTTTTACGTTTAAGGATCTAACTCTAATTGGGGCTGTCGTTGCCATTTTAATGTTTTAATTTTGTAGTGCGTAGGCCTAAGGTCTCGGCTTTCCCATTAGTCGAGGCCTTGCTTCCATTTTTTGGTGAGATGGTGCGTTTGGGTGTATAGATCTTTTGAGTAGGGGGTATGGTTTCAATATCTTTCTTTGGGGGCTTGTGTTCGAGCTGTTCAGGCGAGGGGGTGGTTGGGATAGGGTGGAGGGGAGGGGGATAGATCTGCTGGGACAGGATCAGCAGATAGAGGAGAAGAGAGAGTAGGCCTTGGAAGGGTCCTAATGTGGTTTTGCCTTGTCTCCTGGAGACCGGCATCCGGGTAGGTTTACCCGTTCTGGGGTGGGTTCGGGGCCCTAGGTCAGGGGTGCAACAGTGAGGTCCTGGCCCTCTGTTGTTTGTATGGCCCTTCGGCCCCTCGACCTTTGATTACAGGTACGTGGGGAGGGGGGGAAGGGATGGGGGTGGGCTACTCGGGAGGGGGGTGGGAGGGGAGGGGGGGAGGAAGGGGGGGAGGGAGGGGGGGGGGAAAGGAGCTGGCAAGAGGGAAGAAGAGAATATAAGGCATGGTCTGTAATTGATCAGTGAAGCGTAGTATGATACTGTTACGTCATCCTTTACATGGTTATAAGACATGGTACATATTTTGGGAGAGGGGGGGGGGGAGTAGGGGGAAGGGAGTAGGGGGGGGATGGAGGGGGGGGGTGTGGAGAGGGGGAGGTAGGCTAGAATCTGTAAATGGTCAGCTGTGGTCCCTAGGGTTCTGTTGCCACATCATTTGCATAGGTATGATACATGGTTCGCAATTTGGTTACAGCAGTACATTTGTTGACATAGCTAAGAGGATCAGCTTTACAGTTTTACATTTGGTAGTGCAGGTTTCCTTGTCACACATGGTATATACATTCTGTGGGTTAAGTCTTATGTGTTGAGGGGGTTGGAATTATGCCAGCTCATATCTGGTCCCTCAGCACATAGTTAAACAGTTTCCAATACAGTCATGATACGTTCAGCAATATACATTACAGTGCGTCTGCCTTGTGGTTGTGGGTTTTAACCTTTAGGGTATACATTTATTTATTGCATTTAATCTCTCTGTGTGGGAACAGCGGGACACTTTTGGGGTGTACCAGTGAGATCGGGTAGGTTCACTTATGTTACCCCGCCCGTTATGGTTAGGGGCTAGCGCTCCGGGGGTTGGGGGGTGGGGGGGTTAGTAGTTGGGGGGGGGGGGGAGGACATCTCCGGTGGAGGTGGGTGGGGTGAGGGAGGGGGCTGCCATTCAGGTGAGAGGCTGACGGTGGGGGCAGTTATATCAGCGTTGCTGGTGCCTTGTTTAGTTAACCCGTAGTGTGTGTGTGTGTGATTGCAGTGTGGTATGTTGTTATACAGGTTACAGTCAGTTTCCTAACACCCAGTGAGTCTGGTGTGTGTTTCTCTGACGCAGCGCTGTCTTTTTGTCAGCTGGTTGGTGTCCTCATAGGTGAGGCTGAGCTCTTGGATCCGCGGTCCCAAGTACGTGTTTATTTAGGTTAGTAAGGGATGGGGGGTGGGGAACAGTTGGATTGGGAGGAGGGGGGGGGGACCATCGGGGGCTGACTGGGGGGGGTGGGGGCGAGGGGAGACGGGGTTGGGATGGGGTGAGGGAAACATTACTATTAACTCCTACTAACTGTTAACTTTTGGGGATTGGGAATTAGCACTTGTCACTTTCATTTCTGTCCTTACATTGAGCCTTGAAGCTTATAGCGGTTAGCACGGAAGGTGCGTATATCGCCAGCGCAGGTGGGGGCCGTTCTGGTATGCGTAGTAGCCATTGCTATAGCGGTATTGTACTCACGGTTGATGAGGGGGGGGGGGCGGCGGCCCGAGCAGGCGGGTCCGTGTGGGGGCTCCGACGGACATTCTCCTGCTCCCGGTTGTCCTCTGGATCGATACTCCACGATGGAGGGGGGGATAGGCCCAGAGCTTTCGCCGTTCTTGTCATTTCAGTGGGGTGCCTGATAACGTGGGTTCTCCCATTTCTGGTAACGACCAACTTGAATGGGAACCCCCATTTATACCTAATTCCGTTGTCTCTAAGGAGAACGGTTAGGGGTTTGAGTGCCATTCTTTTAAGGATGGTTTGTTTGGCCAGGTCGTTGTAAATTTCCAACAGGTCGTCCTGATATGTGAGGGTGTCTTTTTTTCTGCATGCAGTCATCAGCTTCTCCTTTGTGAGGAAATGGTGCATGCGGACTATTGTGTCCCTTGCTTTGTGTGGGTCCTCCGATCTGGGTCCAAGGGCCCGATGGGCTCTGTCCATTTCAAGTTCCTTGCTGTCTAAGTCTGGAGACAGGAATGAGAAAAGCCCTAGAAGGTAAGTCTGGAGTTGCTCCGGTAGGACTGCTTCTGGGATACCGCGGATCCTCAGATTTTGCCTTCTCTCGCGGTTTTCCTGGTCTTCTAAATTGTCTCTCAGGAAGCAAATTTCCCGTCCCAGCCGGAAGATTTCGTTATCTGTTGTGGTTTGAGTTTGGAGGGATTCCTCCATCTTGGCTTCCAGCGTCGCCGTTCGTTCCGCTAGGCCTGATATTTCAGTTCTTAATTCAGACACTACGGCTTTTAGATCTTGCTGGATGGAGGCATGAAGTTTGTCCAGCATGCCTGCCATCAGTTCCTGCATAAACTCCCTTGTAGGGATGGTTTCTGGGGCTCTTGCTTGCTCCCGTTGCTCCTTTGCCGCGGCCTGCTGCTTGGGGCCTCGTGCTGTTGCTGGCCCGCCGCCATCTTGATTTTTCGGGGAGAGCTCCGAACTCCGCTGCGATTGCGGGAAAAAGTTGATTGCTCCTTGGCCCGGTGGCGCTTTTTGTTTAGTTGCCATAACGGGGGGTTTATCCTGGTAGGAGTTAAGTTTTTTTAGGGTCGGGGGGGGATTAAAGGGTGTTTGTTTGATAATTTATTCACGTGGGCCTGTGGAGCTCAGCTCTCACACGTCCATCTTCCTCAGCGTGCCGGACACGCCCCCCCACTTGGTAGGTTTTAAAGTGAGACCTGCCTCCCTAATCCTGGCTAGCACCGCAGCTACATGAATTAAGTGTGATTCCCAAGAGTTACTGAACACAGAAATATCATCCAGATAGGCCCTGGCAACCCCTTGCATACCATCTAGTAAACGATTGACCAGGCGTTGGAAGGTAGCTGGTGCATTCTTCATCCCAAATGGCATCACTAAGAATTCATAGAGGCCACTTGGGGCAATGAAGGCCGACTTCTCCCTAGCCTCCTAGGTCAATGGGATCTGCCAATACCCCTTTCTGAGATCCATGGTGGTCAGATACCTTGCCACCATGAGTTCATCCAGTAACTCATCCATGCGGGGCATGGGGTAGGCATATGATACCGTCCCTGTGTTGAGCTGCCGGTAGTCCACACAGAACTGGGTGGTCCCATCCTTCTTAGGTACCAGGACTACCGGACAAGCCCAAGGGCTCTGTGACGGCACAATTACCCCTAGGGCCAGCATCTCCTCTACTTCCCTCTATGCTGCCCTTAATCTCGGCTGAGACCCGGTAAGCATGCTTGTGTAGGGGTCTCAAATCCCCTGTAAGCACTGGGTGATCAGTAATGTGTGTCCTCCCTGGCTTATCTGTGAACAGAACCCTATACTGCTCTAGCATAGCCCTGGCATCTGCTCTCTGCCTGACACTCAGCTGAGACCCCATCTCCACCTGCTCTACGTTACCCCCCTGCCTAGCCTCCCCTAGGAGATCGGGCAGAGCATTGCTCACCAGATCCCCCATCGGTGGGCTGCAAATGGCCAGCACAGATGCCACACTCGGGGCTACATACTCCTTGAGCATGTTGATATGATAGGATTTGGTCCTCCCTGTCTCAGCATCTACCTGTACAACATAGTTGCACTCATTCATCTTTCGTAGTACCGGATACGGTCCCGACCAGGCAGCCTTGCTGTCCAGGGATGAATTCTCTACTACGGGCATTCTGATCATACCAAGTCTTCTGCTTGGTCTGAGCAGCCCTAAGGTTGTCCTGCGCCAACCCCATGAGCATCTCTAACCGGTCTCTGAAATCTACCACATATTGAAGCACAGAAGCGTCAGTATTAGTAGCTTCCCATCCCTCACGGAATAGGTCCAGAGGTCCACGTACCTTGCGACCGTATAGCAGCTCAAAGGGAGGAAAGCCTGTAGATTCTTGCGGTACCTCTCGGTATGCAAATAGCAAGTGCTGCAGGTGAATCTCCCAGTCTTTGCCCTCTGCCTCTATAAATGTCCTAAGCATCTGCTTTAAGGTACCATTGAACCTCTCACATAGTCCGTTGGTTTGGGGGTGGTAAGGGGTCATGCGCTGGTGCTTCACCCCGCACGCATCCCAGAGACACTGTAGCAATTCACTCATGAATTGTGTCAGGAATCGGCGTTCTCCGCGCTCCCTACACAGAGCACTCTCTTCCCTCAGGGAGTCCCTGGACACACAAAACAATCCTGCCTTACCGGCCTCCGTGGCTCCCCCCCCCCTGCCGCCGTCGTGGGATCACTCCCCTTGGTAATTCCTCTGCTCATCGCCGGGCGCGCCCACGCCCTCCCGCGCGCACACCTGCACCACCCACTGGCTCGGTCCACGCGCGTACACGCGTTACGGAGCGCGCTCATTCTGCACACTCTTCTCGTCCCCCGGACCTCAGGCTCCGCCCCCGCGCACCGCACGGGCTTACTCAGGTTACCAACAAGACTCACCTGGCCTGTTATGCCTGCACCAATCTGCAGTGTCTCCCTGTAGCTCTTCCTGTCCCGCCTCCGTTCCTAATTGGACCTTCCTGCTTTATCTAGCTCCTCTCTGCTCTCAGTCTTTGCTCGACATAGTCTCTGTATGGAAATACTTCTGGATTCTCTGTGTTTTCACAGGTTCTGACGCGGCCTGTACGACTACCCCCTCTGGCTCTCGATCTCGGCACTCCTTCGACAACGCTCACTCTGGTAAACCCTTGAACACGGCTTGGACTACGACCTATCTCCGCTCTCCACTCCCTTATCTCAGCAAGGCATTTTTCACTCTATCTTTACAACCGGTACCGGCAAGTATTGTCTACCTTACTACACCTGGCCTGGCAACACTTTATACCACACTCCGGACATGCTCCCTTTGCTGCGGGTGCGTGTATTACCACTTCCCCCTTCAGCTCAGGGGACGGGTCTGGTCTGCGGGCAGCACCGGCGTAACAAATTGCGACCTTTGGTCGGTTAGGACCTCGCTAGGGAAACCTACCCTAGTGAAAATGGTTATCAAAGCCTTAGCCACTGCCTTAGCATCAATGGTAGCCAGCGCTACAGCCTCGGTACCGGGTGGCAAAATCCACCACCGTGAGAATGTAGTGCTTCCCTGTCCAGCTAGGAATCATAAGGGGCCTTACAAGGTCCATTGCCACCCGCTGAAAGGTTCCCTATCACCGGTAACGGTCTCAGGGGTGCCTTCATACGATCACCCGCCTTACCTACTCGCTGGCAGGCATCACAGGATCGGCAGAAATCTGCCACCTTGCTTGATGCCCCCCGCCAGTAGAAATGCTGCAAGAGCCAGGCTTTCGTGCGTGCGACCCCCTGATGCCCTGCAAGCGGGGTGGAGTGGGCAACCCGTAATAACTGTTGCCTATATCCCGTGGGTACCATTAACTGTCGCTTGCCAATCCAAACCTTATCTAACCCTGTAGCCCCCTGCTCTCTATACAAAGCCCGCGGTGCCACAGGTAGTAATCAGACCCCTCACTTGGTAATCGCTGCAACTGGTGCAGCAGGCGTCAGCTCAGTAGTATAAACACAAGTAATATGCCCCAGGTCGTTGCCAAGGAGCACCTCAGCATCCAACCCGGGCAATACCCCCACCTCCCTCATGCCACGACCCGCCCCCAGTCCAAAAATACCCGGCAACTTGGAGTGACCGCGGTCCTCCGTCTGGCATGGTCACTTGCATCCAGGTGCCCGGGAGCAAATCCTCTGGCCGCACCATATCAAGGCGAACCAGAGTCAAGGTGGCAGCAGAGTCCAGAAACCCGTCTGCTTGCTGGTCTTTGATGGTCACCCTTTGCAGATGCTTCTGCCAGGCATCTCTTGGTTGCAACGTGAGTGGTGCAACCTGATGCCCTCCGTTCTCCACTGCAGGCCCTGAGGTGGCAAGGGTTGGTGCCTCTGTGGTCATCCCTCTGTTGACTGGCGTCATGGCTGCACTGGGTCCCTCCGATGGTGCCAGTCGCACACGGGCAACTGGTTTCGCTGCTTGGGAGCAGTGCCCCTGATGGGGTCCTGCGGACCTGTCCCGGTCCGGACAATCGGGTCTAAGGTGCCCGACCTTGTTGCAGGTAAAACACACCCTCTCGTGTTTAAATTCTGCAACTTTTGGCGCTTTGCTTGCTGCTGCAGTTTTAATTGTCCACTGAGGGGGTTTTAGTTACCTGGGCTGCTCGGGCCCCTCCTTTGGGAACTGCAGGCTCATCCAAAGCAATCCTGCTGGCCACATATTCATCGCCCATCCGGGCAGCGACCTCCCAGGTCGCTGGCTTGCGGTCAAAGATCCAAGCCCTTACAGTGGGGGAAACCGCTGCATTAGCTGCTCCTGGAACACCAGGTCCAGTAAGGTATGGTATATGCGCGGTGCGGAGACGCGGACAGAGAGGAACAGACTAGACTGTGCACAAGTCTGGAAAAGCCTCCAGTTGCCGTGGGACTTGGCTGCCAACTAAGGGCTGCAAAACGGGTGAATGCTGGTATATCCATGTACAGAGATACTGCTCCAGGACACTAACAGCTGCTGAATCAATCACACTCTGTGTGTTTGGCCGTTTGTGAGTGCTATTTTACCTATATATTTAACTTTCTCAATAAACAGTATTATGCTATGCCTCTCTCCATTTTCATCCTTTAAGGTGACAGCAGGAAGGATATAGAGGAGTATACGCTATGGGAACAAAAGCACAGGCAAGTGTTAAGTTCTCTAATCCCACTTCTCTACAGACATTATTAGTACTGTCGACGTGTGTTATACCACTTGTTTGTGGTGTGTTCTCTGTCTTTCTTTTACATATCACGGAGAAAGAGGCAATTAGACCACGTGCTGGAGGACTTCAATATCTTTCATAACGTTTCATGTGAGGTGGAGTTTGAATAACCTCCTGGGACTCTGGCTGCGGGACTATAAGTATTTTATTGCATTTTATAGTATTTTTCTCAATAGGATTGGCGCCGCTTCACCATCGTTTGTCCAATAGGGCCGCTCTGCCCTCATACTCTTCTAAATCCTCATCCAGCTGACTCTTGGAACTCTTGGAAGACTGTCTGTCGTTAAGCCATATCCCGTACATCTCTCCACGACATACTCTCGGTTCCAGGAACGGAACCTCCCTGAGCGTTGACTCATGGTGTCCCTGGGTATGGGTCAAGAGACCAGTGAATTATCTCGTGCTTCTTTGGAAATATGTGTAAGTTGCCACTTATCTGAGGAGCTCGCAAGCCACGAGGTCGTCACTATATTACAGAGCAGCGCAGGAAACGGCAATATAGGCTCAATCAGTATCCCGCCGCTGCCTCCAGTAAATACAAACCTGTCACAATGGACTGACCTTATCAACAATTTTATATTTTGGGGATCTCGATTGAGCACACACGTTGAGCAAAATAAACTGACATTTATTTCCTTAATAGACAGACACACAACAACCTTAGACTATACCTGGCAAAACACTTACTGAGGGAGAGAACGGGATAAAATGTCCAGAGACAAAACAAAGCACCGGAATAATGTATTTTAAAGTGCTGTCCTTTTGCAAGGAGCGCAAATTGCCAGCCCAATATGTCCTTTAATAGTGCAAAGTTTGTTCGGGTCCGTTGGGGTTCGTTAGTGCTGGGGGTTATCTAACGAAATCCTGAAGCAGAGTTCTGTCCTTGGTTCCGATGAAATTAACTCGTTGCGTTCCGGGGTCGTTGCTGCTGCTCTTATCCGCTCTTAGAAGCGAGGTAGAAATTCAATCACATTGTAAAAGAAAGACAGCGGGGATAGCTCGGGGGACATGTATATAGGGTCTGAGATCATATCTCCAACATACCCGCCCAATCCCCTTCGTGGGAATTTCCAACTCACCAATCCCCAACTTGCCCACAGTTTGCAGAGTGGGCACTACAGGGATTTCCACTTGGTGCACCTTGGCTGCTTACCATAGGTGTAATCCCCTTTTCCCTGGCATCTCCCAGGCCAGGAGTTGGTCTCGAGGTGTGAACTAGCCCAGATGACTAACAGGATCTCCTATTCAGTGAGCATCCCGGCTAATTCACACCTTCTGGCTCTGGGGGCTTTCATTTGCAACACTCCCCTAGACTGATAGGCACTGCCTCAACAGGGAGTCTCTGAAGTCTGCATACGAAAGTGCCCCTAGCTCATGGGTGTTAAAACATTTGGTCACTGGATGCATTACAAAGTCAAGTAGAAAAACTGTAGCCTGTCTGTACTTTAAAAACTGCAGCCAGAAAGGTACTTTATTAAAAATATATGTTCTACTGTACTTCTTCTAAAGTTATATTTTTAATATGTGTGTGCTTGGGGTGTTACTCTGGGGCTGTGTCACGGTGGACACAGAACTTATCAACACATTTCTATTTCTGGGTACTGGATTGAACACAACAAGGAGCAAAATAAATTGTGATTTATTTCCTGGGTTGATAAACACACGACATCTGCAGAATACACTTAAAACAACACTTCTAAGGGAACAAAATAGATTGTCCTTTGCATGCAAGTGCAAGAAATGCAGTCTTGGTTTAAAGGTCCGTGGCTAGATCGCAACTTGCCGACCTAATAACTCGGCCACCTCAAAGAATTTCGTAGAGATTCGTTAGAATTCGTTCGGGAGTCACCAGGGCTAATGAATTCCGAAGTTTGGGGTAAATCCTTAGTTACGTTATTATTAACCCCTTCTCTTCTGGAACGGCTGCCGCTGTGCTGGAACAAAGTCTTGCATAAAACGTAGTCACATCATGGATCATAAGAATCACACCGGGGACAGCTCGGTAGGCACAGTTATAGGCAATTCCTGGCTACCTTTAACATGAGCACCCAATCCGCGTTGTGAGAATATTTAACCCACCAATAGCCGCGTTGCCCACAGTTTGCAAAACCAGGCAAAAAGGCTTCCCGGTTTGCAAAGCGCATTTGTCGGCTTGACAACCAGACAACTTAGCATATCTGTGGTACACCCTCTTTCTGGCGCCTCTTAGTCTGTGGTTTAGCGCGAAGGTGTCAATGGCCTGGGATCTACGATTTCTCAGGAATCCAGCCATGTATACATTAGGGTGCTCTGCGGTCTTTCATCTCTGTCACTTCTTTAGACTGAGGGGCGCCTGGTCAGCGGAATCCCTTTGAAGTGCCTGGCACAAAATACCCGCAGCTCATTCACCCCGAACCTATTTACAAGTCAGAGGAATTTTTCCCGGGCTTATAGAAACAGTCCTGCCCATAGAGTTTAAATACACAGTTTACACACTTTAATAAAACATTATGTTCTGAGTGTATTTGTACTGTAATTCTTTCATGTAAGGTTATGTTGTGCGTTATTACATGTGCACACCAAAAACCAAGGTGCTGGGTGCTTCCGTTCTTGAGTTAGCTTTCCTAATTGAAATGCCGGCTTCGGGGAACCAAGTTGACCGAATTCTCACGTCAATTGACAGTTTCCACGTCAATTGACTGGCCGCCTTTCAAGTTAGAATGTATCCGTTCGTCGGTTAACTTTCTATTGGTAAACCTAACCGCAAACCACTTATCCAATTGACTTGTGGTTACAGGTCAAACCCATAGAGAATGGATACCCATACTTCAAACAGCCTGCTAACCGCAGCCACGCTTCTTCAATGAGCGCTTGCAGTTTGCTCACTACTCCATCTTGTGTCACAACAGGAATATAGCAGGCACTACATTTCTTTTAACACAGCAGGCATGGAATGGCCTGCAAATAAGGGGTAAAAAAGGGTGGGACCGGGTACACACAGAAATGCGCGGCAAATAAGTTTAACCCCTTCATTCCCAATGCGAGGGGAGGATGACCAGCCGTATAACACCTTTATTTAGGCCTGATCACCTCCATACTCGTCACAGGCTGCACATCAAATTTCAGGGTGCTAGCCCATTCCGTTCCCGAGTTAGGGCTTCTCCTCGAGCCAGCAATGTTGGGCTATGGGCTTCTCACGTCAATTGACTTGCGGTTAACCGAGTTCCCAAGTCAATTGACCAAGTTCCCACAGCAATTTCCTGCCGCCTTTCAAGTTACGCTACTAACCGGGACTGGATACATTGTAACCGGTACCCACTTGAGACTGAAACCGCTACCCTTTGATTCAACTGACCTTGCGGTTGCGAGTTCAAGCCTCAGTAATGGATATCTATGTTACTCAATGGAACAAAGAGGCCGTGCTACGCTTCTCCAATTAGCTTGTTATTATTATTAATTAATAATCATTAAGTAATAATTAATAATAATTATTATTAACACTTAATACTTAATTAATATTAATAAATAATTATTAATTATTACTTAATTATTTATTTTATTTATTTATCATATGTTTTACCAGGAAGTAATACATTGAGAGTTACCTCTCATTTTCAAGTACGTCCTGGACATAGTTAATATGACAAATAATACATGGTTACAAATAATTACATAAATGAACAGGTTATACATTATAAAAAATACATTGCATGCACAATTAGAGAATATGTATATTATAGGCTTACTGTATGTAACAGTTACATACCAGATTAAAATGTGAGACAGCCTTAGTTTTGAATGAACTTAAACTGGTGGTGGATGTGAGAGTCTCCGGTAGGTTGTTTCAGTTTTGGGGTGCACGGTGAGAGAAGGAGGAGCGGCTGGATACTTTGTTGAGCCTTGGGACCATGAACAGTCTTTTGGAGTCTGATCTCAGGTGATAGGTACTGCATGTGGTAGGGGTGAGGAGCTTGTTCAGATAGATGGGTAGCTTGCCCAGAAAGTATTTGAAGGCAAGACAGGAAAGGTGAACTTTGCGCCTAGACTCGAGTGATGACCAATCTAGTTCTTTGAGCATTTCGCAGGGATGCATTGGAGAACAAAACGATAAATTGAATTGTAGAGGGTATCAAGTTTGCTAAGGTGGGTTTGGAGTGCCAAGCCATATACTATGTCTCCATAGTCTATAATTGGCATTAGCATCTGCTGTGCAATATGCTTTCTGACCAGCAGGCTTAGGGAGGATTTGTTCCTGTAAAGTACACCTAGTTTGGCATAGGTTTTGGATGTCAGGGTATCAATGTGCATTCCGAATGTTAAGTGGGAGTCAAACCATATGCCCAGGTATTTAAAACTAGTAACAGGAGTTAGGGTGGTGTTAGCATTGGTTCTGATCTGGAGCTCAGTCACTGGAAGCTTTAAAAATGTGGTATTGGTCCCAAATACCATTGTTACGGTCTTGTCAGTGTTTAAAAACAGTTTGTTTTGGGAAATCCAGTTTTCGAGTATCAAAAATCAGACTGAAGTATGTGTTGAAGGTCAGAGAGGCTATGGCTGTGTGCATATAGGATTGTGTCATCTGCATACATGTGTATTGAAGTTTCCTTACAAGCTGTGGGAAGATCATTAATGAACACTGAGAAGAGTAAGGGCCCCAGAACAGAGCCTTGCGGGACGCCACAGGTGATATCCAGGGGGTTGGAGTTAGAGCCTGAGATGGACACATGTTGGGTTCTACCTGATAGGTAGGACTGAAACCAGTTTAAAGCGTGCTTCCCTATTCCAGAGCACTGGAGTTTGTTAAGCAGGATAGCATGATCAACAGTATCAAAAGCCTTTGCAAAATCTAGGAATATTGCACTAGTGAGTTGACCACGTTCCATTCCACACTGAATTTCATTGCAAACTTTTAGCAGGGTAGTTATGGTAGAGTGTTTGGGGCGAAAGCCAGATTGGAATTGGCTAGGGAAAATTGTCTTGGTATAGTAATCGCTTAATTGGGAGTGGACACGGTTTTGCATGACTTTGGATAGGATTGGGAGAAGGGAGATTGGCCTGTAGTTTGAGAGTTTTTTTGTCCCCACTTTTGAAGATTGGGAGAACTCTGGCAGTTTTCCAGGTCTTAGGGATATGGCCTGCAGACAGGATAGAGTTGACTATGGAAGCAATTTGTTTGGTAATTGCTGGGGCACCAAGTCTTAGGAAGTCATGTCCACATTGGCTGCTTAGTTTTAATTTGAGGAGCGCATGTGTAATCTCCCCTTCGGATACTGGGCCAAATTGAAAATTGTGGGCAGTGTTGGGAGAGGGCGGGGCTATATGTGTACTCCCAGGATGAGGTTCAGGTTTGTGGTTTGTGTTGCATTTCGCTAATAAGTTAGTAGCACACCCCACAAAGTAGTCATTGAATGCATTTGCAATGTCAGTGGGGTTTGTCAGAGTAATATCACCCTTAGTGATATTACTTGGATGTTGATGGTTGGAAGGCTGGAATATATTGTTGATAACCTTCCAGAAGTTAGCTGGGTTTGATGTATTCTGGTGGAGATTGTCAGAGTAATATTGTGCCCGTACCCTTATTCTGCATAGCGCAGCCTGGGTATCACAGAGTTTTAAGAACTCGGATTGGAAATAGTCGAGCGCAGAATCAGGGTCGGGAATTAAAGCAATTCTGTGCCAAGGGCAGTTGGAAAGGTCAGCCAGAAACTGTTGTGGGTTAAAGTTTCTAAATGTTCTAGTGAGGAGAACTTTAGGGCTTGATTGGGGCAGTTTAATTTTCCTTACACAGTACACTATTGCATGGTCACTGAAAATGTCAGGAAGGATGCCAGCGGATTGGATTCTGCTGGGATTTGAGGAGAGAATCCAGTCAAGCAAGGAATGGTTGTGCGATTTCAGGTTTGTCTGTGTGGGTTGGGAAATGAGTTGCGATATTTTAAGCGATTTGATTTGTATCTGGATTTTGTGGTTTTTAGGGTCAAGCCAATTGAAGTTGAAAACTCCAAGAACTAGCAGCTCACTCTTCTCATTCAGAGAGGAAATGGAGCCAAGAAACTGGATGATATCAGTCAGTGACTGTAGAGGGACTTTAGGGGGGCGGTAGATGCCAGCGAGCAAGATGGGCTTAGAAAAGGAGAGGCAGATTTTGCCAACTAGGATTTCAAAAGAAGGTGTGCTTGGGGGGCAATTTAACAGTGTAAATTGTAAGGTGTCTGCAATATAAAATAACACCCCTCCTCCTCTCTTTGACCTATCTCTCCTAGAAATTTAGTATCCCTGAATGGCAATATGTGGATCAGGGGTTTTAGGGGTTAGCCATGTTTCTGTAAGAACGATGGCTTTTGGTTTATGCATAAGGCACCATGCTCTTAGTTCATCCAGTTTGGGCAGCAGGCTCCGGATATTTATATGGGCGACAGCTAGCCCTTTTTGGAATTTGAAGGGGGTATTCTCAGGGGTATGGGACAGAGTTGAAATGGGAGGGCCTGGGTTAGGTTCAATATCACCTGCCAAAGAGAGTAATAGTAGGAGTACAAATTTGAGTAGTTTGCAAGTTGTAACTTTATGATGTTTGCCATTTGAGTGTGCAGTGGTTGGTGTGCTGGTTTTTAGAGTTCTCCACCAACATTCAGTAGATAGTGCAAGGCTTTTGAGTAATCCAGGGTGTATGGTGATGTTGGGCATGGGCCAGGAGGGAGGAGTTTGTAGTGGATAGAGGGAGTAATATTTCCATGAGGCCACGAGAAAGAACAAAGTTGAGGTGCATACCAGGATCATTATGCCAGAGGTAGATAATGCTGCATGGAGCTGTTTTGAGCCAAGTGTATGCAGACTAAACAGATATATATTATTATTTATTTATAAATTATACACTATAATAAAAATAAAATAATAATTTATAAATTATTATTTTAATTTTTTTTATAATTTATAAATTATATTGTATCATACAGGAATGGAACTCATGAACTTTCTTATGCTAGTTAAGGTTTGTACTGCTACACCACAGGGACTGTGTGATGTCACAGACATCTATAAATAAACTTAACATTTACAGAGTACACTGTGCACTGTGGCAATGTGCTCTAGAGTATAAATATATTTATAGGGTATGTCTTGTCACACCCATCCTATGGCGTAGAGGTAAGAGGTAAGGCATTGGTATCAGTATATGGAAGGTCCTGAGTGTGTGTATGTGTCTGAGAACGTGGGCTCCTATGAAGGAGGAGAGAGATCTAGATGCCGGTAAGTCCTCTAAAATTGGGAGCCATGCTCCGACAGTGTTATAAGCGGATTTGTGTTGTAGCAGATCGCGCTATAACTGTGTTGAGCTGTTTTTTATATTCATTGAAATGTTCAACCAGAAATGTTAAATTATTTTAGGCTCTTAATTATCTTCTTTACTCAGATTACATTTCTTTCCAACAGATGGATCCATGAACAGAAATAGAAATGCACCAGCAGGAATTCACACCCCTCTTTTCTCACCAGATTGTGTAAATAAAGATAACAGTGTTATTAAAGACTGCTTGAGGCAAGATACACCACAGAGGAAATCTATGAGAATTATGGCTAAAGAATCAACTTCATGTGAAGAAGGAAATGTCTCAACTTCCCACGTTTATACACCCAGAGAACAAACAGGGACAGAATATGCAATAAACTACAAGTGCGGAAAATGTGGTAGAAACTTTAATAAAAAATCATATTATACAATGCACCAAAAAACACACACAGCAAAAAGACTGTATAACTGCTCTAAATGTCAGAAATGGTTTACTACCAATTCAAAATTTGTTAAACATCAGCAACTTCACAAGCAAAACAAGTTTTTTGTTTGCTCTGAATGTGGGAAACATTTTATTCAGCTCTCGCATCTTGTTATACATAATAGAATTCACACAAGAGAGCAGCCATTTGCATGTTCTGAATGTGGAAAATGTTTTTCCCACAAGTCATCTCTTGTTGTACATAAGAGAAAACACACAGGAGAGAAGCCATTTGAATGTTCAGAATGTGGGAAATGTTATACACTTAGAACACATCTTGTTAATCATAAGAGGACTCACACAGGAGAAAAGCCATGGGTATGCTCAGAATGTGGTAAATGTTTTTCCCAAAAGTCATCTCTTGTTGTACATAAGAGAAATCACACAGGAGAGAAGCCATTTGTCTGCTCTGATTGTGGGAAAGGTTTCACCCAGAGCCCAAATCTTGAAGCACATAAGAGAATTCACACAAAAGAGAAAAAGTTTGCATGTTCTGAATGTGGGAATTGTTTTACCAGTAACACCGATCTTGTTAAACATAAGAGAATTCACACAGGAGAGGAACAATTTATATGCTCTGAGTGTGGGAAATGTTTAATCAATAAACCAGCTCTTGTTAAACATCAGAGAATTCATACAGGAGAGAAGCCATTTGTCTGCTCTGAGTGTGGGAAATGTTTTCCCCAGATGTCAAATCTTGTGGTACATAAGAGAATTCACACAGGAGAGAAGCCATTTGTCTGCTCTGAGTGTGGGAAATGTTTTCGCCAGCTCTCAAATCTTTTGTCACATCAGAAAATTCACACAATGTAAATGTTTTTCACAGAGTTCAAACTTGTTAAGCATCAGAGAATCCGCCCAGGAAAAAAACATTTATGTGCTCTGAATGTGACAAATGTTTTAACAGGAAATCAAATTTTATTACGCATTAAAGAAGGCAAACATGAGAAACAATTTATTTGTTACAAATTTGATCAATGCTTTATCTGCAGTTCAGAGCATAGTAAACATCAGAGATCCAACCCAGAAAAACATATACTATTCAAAAGTCCTCAGTGAGAGTCATGAATTTTACTCCCAGAAAATTCATATTTACTAAGTGGTGCCCATCAATATGACACCTTCACTTGACCGGGATATAAAGGGTGTTCCAGCACTGGAAGGTGATTTATTGAATAGCACCACTCACTAAATATTGGGCTAAGTACTAAAATAATTTGCAACATACAAACATATTTTTTTTTACCTTAATCTACTATATATTTCAGAAAGCACTGTATGTCTGCGTCCGAAGGGCCAATCGCATAGGACCTTGGGCCTGTCACTCTGGCTCTGGCCATGCCCGCCCCCGCACACCTCTCATTGGCCTGCGTCCAACCCCAATGCCAAACTGTCCCACCCCTCACTGACTCTCATTGGCCTGCATCCAATGCCCGCCCCCGCACACCTCTCATTGGCCTGCGTCCAACACCAATGCCACACTGTCCCACCCCTCACTGAGCTAATACTTCCACACTGTCCCACCCCTCACTGAGCTTTGGGAACGCTTTGCATTTGCAGCACAACCTTCACTGCTCTGGGGCCACGCTTCACAGCTATCAAAACCCTCACCGTCTGCTACCACAGACTGCCCAATCAGGTACAGAATCAGCTACACACAACACCTACACACAACGCACGATAACACCAAACACTGCACACACACACATTCACACAACACCAAACACTGCAGACACTGCACACACACACATTCACACAACATTCACACAACACCAAACACTGCAGACACTGCACACACACACATTCACACAACATTCACACAACACCAAACACTGCAGACTGCCTCTTCAAAACACCACCCTCGCCCACCCCCAACTCCCCCCCCCGGTCCACGCCACAGATCTCCCTCCACAACCGCACACCCTCTACAGGCCGCGGCCTACAGTCAAACACCATCGGCACCGATCGCCCTCCCGCTACCTCACACACTGTACGGCCCGCGGACCGACCAGCACGCCACAGATCTCCCTCCCGCTACCGCACACCCTCTACGGCCCGCGGACCGGGACGCACGCCACAGATCTCGCTACCGCGCCCCTCCCATCTCCCGCTAAACAACATCGCCACCGGCTACCTACTCACTTCGGCAGCGGCCCGCACGGAGCTCTTCCGAACGCCAGCGCACGACACACATCTCCCTCCCGCTACTGCACACCCTCTACGGGCCGCGGACCGGGACACACGCCACAGATCTCCCTCCGCAACCGCAGACCCTCTACAGGCCGCGGCACCGATCGCCCTCCCGCTACCGCACACCCTCTACGACCCGCGGACCGGGACGCACGCCACAGATCTCCCTCCGCAACCGCAGACCCTCTACAGGCCGCGGCACCAATCGCCCTCCCGCTACCTCACACACTGTATGGCCCGCGGACCGCCCACCACGCCACACATCTCCCTCCCACTACCGCACACCCTCTACGACCCGCGGACCGGGACGCACGCCACAGATCTCCCTCCGCAACCGCAGACCCTCTACAGGCCGCGGCCTACGTGTGTGGGGGGGGGGCAGTGTGTGTGGGGGGGGACAGTGTGTGTTTGGGGGGGGACAGTGTGTGTGTGGGGGAGGGGGGGACAGTCTGTGTGTGTGGGGGAGGACAGTGTGTGTGTGTGGGGGAGGGGGGGACAGTCTGTGGGGGAGGGGGGACAGTGTGTGTGTGGGGGAGGGGGGGGACAGTGTGTGTGTGTGTGTGTGTGTGTGTGTGTGTGTGTGTGTGTGTGTGTGTGTGTGTGTGTGTGTGTGTGTGTGTGTGTGTGTGTGTGTGTGTGTGGGGGGGGGACAGTGTGTGGGGGAGGGAGGACAGTGTGTGTGGTGGGGAGACAGTGTGTGTGGGGGGGGAGACAGTGTGTGTGTGTGGGGGGGGAGACTTTGTGTGTGTGGGTGGGGGAGACTGTGTGTGTGGGGGGGGGGGAGACTGTGTGTGGGGGGGGGAGACAGTGTGTGTGGGGTGGGGGGGAGACTGTGTGGGGGGGGGGGACAGTGTGACTCCCGGGCAACGCCGGGTCTCTCAGCTAGTAACTAATAAAAGCCACGTAGAATTTGTGTTTATACATATATATTAGCTCAACAACATATATATTCTTTGTGTGAAATGTATAATAATTAAATATAACCAATTTAAACAATAACAGTATTCAACAGCAGATTTAAAAATAAACACGGCTGTCCTAGTTTCTCCATTTTAGTACCAGTTTTAAAACCTCAATTTCTATTTGATCCTTATCTTTCTATTATGTTTATATCGATCAGACTGGTTTATCCAAGGTATTTTTTAATTTCCTTGCTATATTAGCCTCTTCCACCTCTGTTCGGAGGCTATTCAAGAATCCACAACCCTTTCTGTTAAATAGTAAGTAACAAATCAACATCAATCCTAATAGAGATCATCCACCTGGAGGGTTGCATTTAATGCCATGACAGCCCCAGAATAGTAAAGGGTTTCTTCATGCTGTGTACTGTATGAATGAAACAAGAACACAAGTAAGTTGCAACTTATTTTAATAACTCCCCATTCTTTTCTGACAGGAAACTGTTATTTTCTTTCCTCTCGTATATGTACTGATTTAAAATAAATGCCTAATTTGTATTATGAGTTTAGTAGTCATCATTTTTTCCTTCATTAGTGAGAGGAAAATGCTGATGTGCCAGTGGGCCGGCTGAGCATATATAGGACACAGGGACCAATGAGGCGCATCAGAGAGAGTGAGTGTGATAGGAGGTTCTGGTGCAGGAGACAGGTGGGTGGAGGATCCCAGAGGCAGAGAGATGACGTGTGCGTGCTGTGCACTGATGACTTTGCCGTGTGAGTGGAGTCTGGAGGTGGGACCGGAGACAGTGGCATTAACCTCCGTGCGGGATGCGCGTGCACGCCTAGCAAGGCGGCTGGTCCCAGGAGAAGGAAGAGAAGCATCATGGCTGACTGAAGGAGTGGGGGGACCGATCATGGGTTGGGGTAAGTGGCAAGTGCAAAGAGCGCGTCGTGGATCATGGTTACTTACAGTACCCCCTGTGGAGATGGAAGGGTTAACCAGGCCAATTATAAAGCTATTATGCCCAGCTGGGTAACCCTAAACCTTGTTGGGACTGAAGGGGTTTAATTGTATGGTCACCATAATGCAATGTTTTCCCCTACACTATCTATTTTGTCCCTGTTTTGCAGCTCTGAAGCTAGCTGCAAGTATCTGAATGTATGTACACTGCAAATTGTATTCACGACACAAGGGGGAGCTTCTCGCGCTGTGCCAAGCACTGATTGAAGAACCGTGCCTGTGAGTAAGTGGCTGATTTGAAGATGGTTATCACTTTCTAAGCCGCAGACCTCTAAACCGCATAGTCAATTGACTAAGTGGTCTGCTGTTTAGCTGAAGTGCTTTCTTGATACATGGTATCCTGCCGTCTCGTTATCCACTTAAGATGAATTGGTGGCGTGCGTCTGCGGTTACCGATCAAAGCCAGCACGGATACATTGTATGCCGGCCTGTAACCCAGACCGATTATAGGTCAAACCGCAACCCACATCATAGAGCTCCTTCAATTAAGTGGATAATTTGCGCTAGGAAAGAGCTAGCACTAATTTTTGGAGTGCCTAAAAAGAAAACATGACCATACATATAAATGTTTATATTTGTTGCACACACAGAACATACATATAAAAATAAACTGTGTCCCAATGGTGTTTTAAATGTACAAGCAGGAACCCTTACCTGCCAGCCAGGCAATGAATCCATTAACATGCCCATATGTTATGGACAAATGAGGTGAGGGATTTTTTCATCTCTGTACTTCAAAGGGCAACCCTGCTAAGATGGTGCCCCAGTGTCTAGAGAAGTCTGGAGTTGAAAAGCCTCAGAGACCCTAGGTGTTAGGGTGGCCAGCATATTGTTAATTATCAGATAGTATGGGCACTTCACACTTGGTAGACAAAACCCAGACTCACTGTCGCCAGGTAAGGGGTTGGGCCCAGTATGCTAAGCAGCTTAGGTGGCAGGTTGACGCATGCTCTTAGCAGACTGGGAAGCAACTTCTGCCCATTCTAGGAACTCCTGGCAAGTCGGGGAATGGTGGGAAAAGTTGTTCCCATGGGAGGATTGGCTGTGTATGTTAAGAATAGGGCTCTTAACCCTATAAGAATGCCTGCAGCCCCACCCTGGTGAGATTCACCTAAGATTCACCTGATTTCATCTAAGAAACATCCATGTACATCATCAGCGGTTCCGGAGTGTGAGGGGTTAACAACATCCTAACCAAGGATCGTGCTCCTCTTCCAGAATTCGTTTGAGCTAAGGATTCCCGAATGAATCCTGTAAGTACATTACGAAATCTTTCCTTTCGGCGGAGATATAGGGGTGGCAAGTTGCGCCCCTAGCCAAGGAGTGTCGCACGGCTCAAATTGCGCACCCACTTACATGCGTCAGGGTGTCCAGAGACTTTGTTTCGTTCCGTGGACATTGTATTTCGTTTCCCCATCCCAGTAAGTGTTTATTGGGTGTAAATGTGAAGTATTGTGTGTTTGTCTTAAAAGGAAATAAATTACAATTTATTTTAACTGCCTTGTACTGCTCAGTACAGAATCCCGGTATTAATGTGTTGGTAAGACCTGGTCTACCGTGACAGGCTTATTTACTGGTGGCAGCAATGGGACGCTGACTGAGCCTATGGTATAGTTTCCTGCGGGATTCTATAACATAGTGGGAGAAACTCGTAGATTGCGAGCTCCCCAGACAAGTGGTAACTTACGCTTTACAAGAGCATGAGATAAGACACCTTGCCCTTTGCCCATACCCCTGTGCTAACAGTCACACCATTAGTAACCTCTCAGGACGGTTACGATCTTGGGACCGAGAGCGGATCGTGGAGCGATGTGCAGACTATGGATTGCCGACGGACGGTCAGTCAAAGCCGCAACTGGAGGAGGACAGGATATTCCCCGGGTGGACCACCACAGCTTTAGAAAGTTCGTGGATGGCACGGACGAGATAGACGCCTTTCTCAATGACCTTGAAATGCAGTGTCTCCAGTACAGGGTCCCATGAAGGGACATGGTGCTGTGACTGCGTACATTGTTGTCCGGTAAAGCCAAGCGGACTGTGCAGGGTATTCCACGCGTGGATGCCGATGACTACGGTCATATCAAGAGAATGTTGCTCACCCAGTACACCCTCACCCCAGAAGCATACCGGGGCAAGTTCCGGACTGGGGAAATTTACCACTGGGAATCCTATGTGGATTATGGTGCCCGCATGGCACTGCATGGGACCCAGTGGGTGGAGGGTTACGGGATCACCAAGTTCCATACATTACGGGACTTGATGTTCCAGGAGCAACTGCTGCAGCAGCTCCCCTCGGATGTGAGGGCATGGGTCTTTCACCACAAACCAAAAACCCATGTAGATGCCGCGAGGATGACGGATGAGTACAGTACCGGCAGCTTTTATTCTTACACTTCCTGCACGGCAGGATGCGTGCGGGAAGCGTGGTGACGCGGCTTGTTGCGGCGCACTGTTATGTCACAGTCACGTGCGCGCCCGGCTTCCCCGGCTTCCCCGACACCCCTGGAGTTTAAAGTGAGGTAAGCGGGGGTGCGGGGAAGCAGAGGGGCAGAGCAGGAGCCGGGTTCGGGGTCGGGAAGGGGGGCTAAAATGCGCCCGAAGTGGAGGGGGGGTGCGTGGCGGAAACGCGGCGGTGCGCGGTCTAGACTGGTGCCAGCCGGAGTAGATCCTGGCATGCCGCCGGCATTTGTGAGAATAAAGGATGTCGCTACTGTATATGGTCAGCAGGGCTTTGATGACCAGAAATGCGGCTCCCAAAGATGTTGCCAGCCTGGCCAAGGGAGCCAAAACCACCTCTAAGTGGACCCACAAGCCTGCAGCAGAAGGCGAAGCACCCCAAGCTGCAGAGTTTAGACATGAGAGGCGGTGTTTTACCTTCAACAAGGTCGGTCATCTCTGGCCAGACTGCCAGAGTCCGGGGGACCCCATCAGCTGCGAGGCCAGTCACCCGTGTGCGACTGGCACACACAGAGGAGCCAAGCATAGCTGTGGTATCAACCCACAGAGGGACGTCCACGGGAGAACCTGCACTTGCCACCTCGGGACCAGCAGCGGAGATCGGAGGACATCAGGTTGCGTCAGAGAGGATGCAGCCCAGTGATGTCCAGCAGAAGCATCTGCGGAGGTTGTTCATCGGGGATAGGCAAGCAGACGGATTGCTGGAATCCGGTGCCACCGTTACCCTGGTATGCCCTGATATGGTGCGGCCAGAGGATTTGCTCCCGGGTACCGCAATGCAAGTGACCATGCCAGATGTAGGACCGCGGTCACTCCAGGTTGACCGGGTCTTTTTGGATTGGGGTGCCGGATGTGGCATGAGGGAGGTGGGGGTATTGCCCGGGTTAGATGCTGCAGTTTTGCTTGGCAATGACATGGGGCATGTAACCTGTGTGTTTACTGCAGAGCTGGCTCCCGTAGCAGCAATCCCTAGAAGCCAGCCTTCAAGATCACCACAGAATCAACCCCTGTCATCCTGCATTTGGGACCAACAATTCCAGCTGTCTCTGCAGAGACCAGACAGGTAAGCCAGACTACTGAGTCGCGACCAGTGACTGACTTACTGTTCCCTTTACCTGTTCCTTTTCCCCTTGACTTAGAGACTAAGGGTGGGCGGTTAGTATTAGGGACAGAATTTAGGGATGCAGTGAAAGCTGACCCCAGCATAGAAGGTATGGGACTGCGGGCGTCCGCGTCTCGGGAAAGCAAGGGGTCATACCACTTGCTGTGGCACCACGGGCTCTGGGGTAAGGAGCCAGGATCTACTGGGTTAGCCAGGGTCTGGACAGGTAGAAGATGGTTAGTGGGACCCAGGGAATGTAGGCAGCAGGTATAGGAACCGCTACCTCTGTACACAAACAGAATCTTGTGCAAAGCTTGGTTATGTCATGAATCACACCGGGGATAGCTCGGCGGGCAGTTTTATAGGGTTCACAGACCTATCTATAACATGCCTGCCCAATCCCCTCCATGGGAACACTTAACCCACCAATCTCCGATTCGCCCGTAGTTTGCAAAACCGGGCATAAAGGCTTTCCTGTTAGCATCGCGCATGTGTTAGCTTGACACCCATGCGACTTAGCATACCTTTACTGGTGACCCTTAGTCTGGGGTTTGGCTCCAATGTGTGAATGACTCATGCCGAGTACCGGGATCTGGCACTCAGCAACATCCTCGCCACTTTCACACTTTGGATCTCTGAGGCTTTCCATTCCCGGCACTTCACTAGACTTACAGTCTCCCACTGAACAAGGGGTCTTTGAAGTGTAGGAAGGAAAATACCCTCAGCTCATTTACCCCTGTCATATTTACATGCCAAATGATTTTTCCCGGGATCACAGAAAAAACTGTTCCTGCCTGTACATTTTAAACTTACAGTATTATACACTTTATTAAAACAATATGTTCTGGGTGTACCACAACTGTAATTTTTATAAGTGTGTGAGTGGTTTATTTATTTAGACTAGTGCACCAAAAATTAGGGTGCTAGCGGTTAGCGAGTTAGCCTGCTTAATTGAAAGGCTTTCTGGTGGGAAGCCAAGTTCACCTATTTCCCACGTCAATTGACCGACTTCCCATGTCAAAGACTCTCTGCCTTTCAAGTTACAGGAGCTAACAAGGTACGGATACATTTTATCGGTAAACCACTTCAAATCTAACCGCAAGCCACTTATTAAATTGACTTGCGGTTACAGAGTCGAGTGATTGGAAATGGATACCCATACTTCAAACAGACCTCCCATAGCCAGCCACGCTTATTCAATCAGCGCTGGCTTCGGCGCTCACAACGCCATCTTGTGCCTAAAAACATTATAGCACACTTTGTATTTATTTCTATTACTGCAGGCAGGGAGAAGCCTGCAAAATGGTGATAAAAAGGCTGGGACAGGGAAGAATACATCAGGGTCATGCACATACTTTTAACCCCTTCACTCCCAATACGAGTTGGGGTTAATCCGCCGGATATAAAACCTTTATTAATGACCTGATTAACGCCATTCTCGCCACAGATATCTATTGTATGTGTCATCATAGTCTCTATCGGTAGTGCTGTAAATTCCATAATTTTACTGCTCTTCCTGTGAAGAACCATTTCCTTTGCTGCTGGTGAAATGTTTTTTTGAATCTTCCTTGAAGGATATCTTGTCCCCATGATGTGCAACTTATTCAATATAAACAAATAAAAAACTGAAACTGTATTGAAAGAGATAATATACGTGTTTTATTAAATCCGATTCAGCAATGTGCAGGCATTGTTACACTTACAATGACAAGCTTTAGAAACGGAATGGCTCTGTAGAGGTGTCGATAAGAAAGAGGTTCAACCTGTATTGAAAAATATAGTATATACTGTAGTTATCATAGGTACATAAAAAATAACTTACCTGAATCATGGTGAAACAAATGTATTAATCTTTCTGAAATTGTGGTTGACTAGATAAAGACCAGAAAAAACTGTACCATTGACACTTGGTGATCTCTTTATGAGCAAAATAATCTGTGCTACAAAGAACATACAGAACTCTTGTTATTTCAAATTTACGTAGATTGGACTCGTGGCCAGAAATGATTAATAATGGTTTTTTTCTCATATCTTAAAAACTGTGTAGTTTAACAATATTCAGATTTGATAATGATCCGATTAAAAGAAGACTTGTCAGAAGTGGGATTTGAACCCACACCTCCATACAGAGCCCAGAATACCCAAGTGCAGGAAAAAGACACACTCTTGAGTCTGGCGCCTTAGATCACTCGGCCATCCTGACAGCTGTTGTACTGTGACATGTTTCTCAGACATTCAGACAGCAGAAATATTCTAGAGCTCTTTATATAGTTAGCTTTCACTAAAACAACCTTCCTTAAAGATATCTATTGTATGTGTCATCATAGTTGCTGTTAGTGAGGAGCAGGTAGGTACATGGGTGACAGTTAGAAGGGGAAGCAGGGGAGACTTCCGGTGACGTCGAGGGGGAATGGAAGCTTGAGCAACGAGCTCCCGAGCCCCTCCAGCAGAATAGCCCAAAACGCATAGAAAAAGCAACAAACACAGAAAAAAACATTGGAATTAAATAAATAAAGTATTGAGGACAGAACGAGGCGACCTACGGAGCTCCGGCGTGCCTGCCTGAAGGCTCGGTGAGCGGATGTTGGCGCTTGGGGGGTCCTCTTGTGAGCCGCTGCCCCTGCTGCAGATCTTCCCTCTCCTCTGCCCGCGTGACTCGATCCCAGCTGTGGGACCGGAGGAGAGAGGCGGCAAGGTCCCGGGTCCCCCGTGCAATATAAACAGATGGGGAGACATCGGCGAACGGGGACGGGCACAACCCCCCCCCCTTGTGGTGTTAGAGAGGTGCACGCTGCAGCCTCCCGTCCGGGAAGGAAGACGCTGCTGGCGCCGCTTTCAAGTGAGACCCGCTCTCCCACTGCATAAAAAACAAGGTAATAACCTGACCAAGGGACCTGTTGAGAGGGGAGAAAGCAAGGAAGGCACCCCCTAATCAAGGGAGACATAGGCCCTGGCCACGTGGCTGGTGGTGAGGAGGCGGCCATCTTGAGGGGAATAACAGAGACACCAACACACAAAAGTGACCTGGGAGCGGGCGCCCTGCCTGTTAAGGATCCTGATCCTACTGACAGAGTATCTGAGTTGCATATCCCTACACTCCATACTGGACACCTAACAAGCTCCTATTAAACCCCCAAAATACCCACAACATATATATAAGCATATGAGTGTCAGAGGAGTGCTACTGAGCATGGCAATATGCATTAAAACCAGAGACATAACATAAAACACAGACAAAGCTCAGTTTTTAGCACATCTAGTGAGACTCATACACGGTACAGTGCCTAAATATATATGGATAAATATCTAATAAGTAAATGGTCTTTTAGTTTGACATTTTTGGCCAAAATTGTTGTAAGCCCCTGAGCCAACGCCAAGGCAGACCACATATCAGGGGTCCCTAACGCTAATATAAATTCTTAATAACCTGTTTAATAACAGGAAGAATGATTTATAGTAAATCTGTCAATATTAGCTGCAAAGTTCTGTCTGACTGAAGCTTTTATTAACCTGTACATTACCAGGAAAAGCACTCTGTATTAGAGATGTCACAGCCAAACTGCAAGCAGGCAAGTTCCCCTGAGTGGAAGATGCTATGGAGTGAGCCCATAACCATTTAAATGTGGGAGGGGGTGAGCTTAAATTAAGTAGGAGGTTGCCAACCTCCAATCAGCCATGACTAGCTGGACAAGAATTGCAAAACATACTGGACACCTAACAAGCTCCTATTAAACCCCCAAAATACCCACAACATATATATAAGCATATGAGTGTCAGAGGAGTGCTACTGAGCATGGCAATATGCATTAAAACCAGAGACATAACATAAAACACTGACAAAGCTCAGTTTTTAGCACATCTAGTGAGACTCATACACGGTACAGTGCCTAAATATATATGGATAAATATCTAATAAGTAAATGGTCTTTTAGTTTGACATTTTTGGCCAAAATTGTTGTAAGCCCCTGAGCCAACGCCAAGGCAGACCACATATCAGGGGTCCCTAACGCTAATATAAATTCTTAATAACCTGTTTAATAACAGGAAGAATGATTTATAGTAAATCTGTCAATATTAGCTGCAAAGTTCTGTCTGACTGAAGCTTTTATTAACCTGTACATTACCAGGAAAAGCACTCTGTATTAGAGATGTCACAGCCAAACTGCAAGCAGGCAAGTTCCCCTGAGTGGAAGATGCTATGGAGTGAGCCCATAACCATTTAAATGTGGGAGGGGGTGAGCTTAAATTAAGTAGGAGGTTGCCAACCTCCAATCAGCCATGACTAGCTGGACAAGAATTGCAAAACATACTGGACACCTAACAAGCTCCTATTAAACCCCCAAAATACCCACAACATATATATAGGCATATGAGTGTCAGAGGAGTGCTACTGAGCATGGCAATATGCATTAAAACCAGAGACATAACATAAAATACAGACAAAGCTCAGTTTTTAGCACATCTAGTGAGACTCATACACGGTACAGTGCCTAAATATATATGGATAAATATCTAATAAGTAAATGGTCTTTTAGTTTGACATTTTTGGCCAAAATTGTTGTAAGCCCCTGAGCCAACGCCAAGGCAGACCACATATCAGGGGTCCCTAACGCTAATATAAATTCTTAATAACCTGTTTAATAACAGGAAGAATGATTTATAGTAAATCTGTCAATATTAGCTGCAAAGTTCTGTACAGGTTAATAAAAGCTTCAGTCAGACAGAACTTTGCAGCTAATATTGACAGATTTACTATAAATCATTCTTCCTGTTATTAAACAGGTTATTAAGAATTTATATTAGCGTTAGGGACCCCTGATATGTGGTCTGCCTTGGCGTTGGCTCAGGGGCTTACAACAATTTTGGCCAAAAATGTCAAACTAAAAGACCATTTACTTATTAGATATTTATCCATACACTGGCGACACACTTTATTCGAGCTTGGCTAGTCCCACGAATTCGGGTATACCCGGGTGTATTGAGGTTTGTGACTGTTTTCTGCCCGAGTGCATTGAGGTATTTTCCAAGCAGGGATTGAAGCATTTTATTCCTGCTGGCTGCAATACTGCACAGTATATATATATATACTGCATTACAATTCATGAATTTATGCCATCTGGTAGACACGCGAAGCATTGCAGCCTATTAAATCCTAATCATTATCATTTAACAGATCAGCCGCCCATCAGCCAGGCATGAACCCAGGCTGGGAAGGCAAATGCAACGGGGCTTGTCAGAGGTGAGGAGCGGCGCATTCCAGGTATCTGCCAGGTACATACCGGGTATTTGCTCGAATAAAGTGTGTCGGTGCAGTATATATTTAGGCACTGTACCGTGTATGAGTCTCACTAGATGTGCTAAAAACTGAGCTTTGTCTGTGTTTTATGTTATGTCTCTGGTTTTAATGCATATTGCCATGCTCAGTAGCACTCCTCTGACACTCATATGCTTATATATATGTTGTGGGTATTTTGGGGGTTTAATAGGAGCTTGTTAGGTGTCCAGTATGTTTTGCAATTCTTGTCCAGCTAGTCATGGCTGATTGGAGGTTGGCAACCTCCTACTTAATTTAAGCTCACCCCCTCCCACATTTAAATGGTTATGGGCTCACTCCATAGCATCTTCCACTCAGGGGAACTTGCCTGCTTGCAGTTTGGCTGTGACATCTCTAATACAGAGTGCTTTTCCTGGTAATGTACAGGTTAATAAAAGCTTCAGTCAGACAGAACTTTGCAGCTAATATTGACAGATTTACTATAAATCATTCTTCCTGTTATTAAACAGGTTATTAAGAATTTATATTAGCGTTAGGGACCCCTGATATGTGGTCTGCCTTGGCGTTGGCTCAGGGGCTTACAACAATTTTGGCCAAAAATGTCAAACTAAAAGACCATTTACTTATTAGATATTTATCCATATATATTTAGGCACTGTACCGTGTATGAGTCTCACTAGATGTGCTAAAAACTGAGCTTTGTCTGTGTTTTATGTTATGTCTCTGGTTTTAATGCATATTGCCATGCTCAGTAGCACTCCTCTGACACTCATATGCTTATATATATGTTGTGGGTATTTTGGGGGTTTAATAGGAGCTTGTTAGGTGTCCAGTATGTTTTGCAATTCTTGTCCAGCTAGTCATGGCTGATTGGAGGTTGGCAACCTCCTACTTAATTTAAGCTCACCCCCTCCCACATTTAAATGGTTATGGGCTCACTCCATAGCATCTTCCACTCAGGGGAACTTGCCTGCTTGCAGTTTGGCTGTGACATCTCTAATACAGAGTGCTTTTCCTGGTAATGTACAGGTTAATAAAAGCTTCAGTCAGACAGAACTTTGCAGCTAATATTGACAGATTTACTATAAATCATTCTTCCTGTTATTAAACAGGTTATTAAGAATTTATATTAGCGTTAGGGACCCCTGATATGTGGTCTGCCTTGGCGTTGGCTCAGGGGCTTACAACAATTTTGGCCAAAAATGTCAAACTAAAAGACCATTTACTTATTAGATATTTATCCATATATATTTAGGCACTGTACCGTGTATGAGTCTCACTAGATGTGCTAAAAACTGAGCTTTGTCTGTGTTTTATGTTATGTCTCTGGTTTTAATGCATATTGCCATGCTCAGTAGCACTCCTCTGACACTCATATGCTTATATATATGTTGTGGGTATTTTGGGGGTTTAATAGGAGCTTGTTAGGTGTCCAGTATGTTTTGCAATTCTTGTCCAGCTAGTCATGGCTGATTGGAGGTTGGCAACCTCCTACTTAATTTAAGCTCACCCCCTCCCACATTTAAATGGTTATGGGCTCACTCCATAGCATCTTCCACTCAGGGGAACTTGCCTGCTTGCAGTTTGGCTGTGACATCTCTAATACAGAGTGCTTTTCCTGGTAATGTACAGGTTAATAAAAGCTTCAGTCAGACAGAACTTTGCAGCTAATATTGACAGATTTACTATAAATCATTCTTCCTGTTATTAAACAGGTTATTAAGAATTTATATTAGCGTTAGGGACCCCTGATATGTGGTCTGCCTTGGCGTTGGCTCAGGGGCTTACAACAATTTTGGCCAAAAATGTCAAACTAAAAGACCATTTACTTATTAGATATTTATCCATATATATTTAGGCACTGTACCGTGTATGAGTCTCACTAGATGTGCTAAAAACTGAGCTTTGTCTGTGTTTTATGTTATGTCTCTGGTTTTAATGCATATCCCTACACTCCCCCAGCAGTCTAGACTGAACTAAATAAATAACTAGCGGCCTAAAAATAGTGCCATGTGGGGCAAAAAATCAATAAAATCTAACCTTAGCAGGCGCAACTCCCAGGGGATGAGTGGAAGGCTGAAGGGAAAAAAGCTTCTTTATGCCGTCGCACAAAGCCCCAGCTAGAGACAGCTCGGCCCAAGAGGGCAGCCGGACACCCTCTATAGAAATGCCCGACAACATGCCTGAGCAGGGGAGCAGGGGAGAACAACTAGAGGTAACCAGGGATTACCTAGAAGCTTTATTCCTGAGAATGAGACAGGGATTCCAGGACGATCTTAATAAAGCCGTCTACTCGCTCAGAACTGACATGAACGCCCTATCAGAGAGAACTGACACTATACAAAAAAAAATGGAAGATACAGAACATTCCTATTCCCAAGCAGAGGACGAAATATACAGATTAAATTACGAAATTCGCTCCCTAAAAGAGAAAGCAGAGGAAGAGGAAAATAGAGACCGACGCCAGAACCTCCGCGTGAGATACATCCCGGAGGAGATAGAGGCTGCCCACTTACAGCCATATCTGAAAGACTTGTTTACATTCCTAGTCCCTGAGCTGCAGCAGGAACAAATGGAGTTGGATAGAGCACATAGGACATTGGGCCCGAAGTCACAAGACCCTAACAGAGCCAGAGACGTCATCATACGCTTCCATTCCTATAACCCCAAGGAAAAGGTGCTCACAGCCAGCAGGGAAAAAAGTGAGGTTCAATTCCGTAATACCCACCTGGAAATCTACAGTGACCTATCTAAAGAAACAGTGGACAGGAGAAGAGAAATGCGGCCCCTTACACAAAATTAAGGGACCACAAAGTGAGATACAGATGGGGATTCCCCTTTAAATTGATGGCGCAAGTTGGAGGGAAGATGCACACGGTGTCCTACACTGGCGACGCACTTTATTCGAGCTCGGCTAGTCCCACGAATTCGGGTATACCCGGGTGTATTGAGGTTTGTGACTGTTTTCTGCCCGAGTGCATTGAGGTATTTTCCAGGCAGGGATTGAAGCATTTTATTCCCGCTGGCTGCAATACTGCACAGTATATATATATATATATACTGCATTACAATTCATGAATTTATGCCATCTGGTAGACACGCGAAGCATTGCAGCCTATTAAATCCTAATCATTATCATTTAACAGATCAGCCGCCCGTCAGCCAGGCATGAACCCAGGCTGGGAAGGCAAACGCAACGGGCTTGTCAGAGGTGAGGAGCGGCGCATTCCAGGTATCTGCCAGGTACATACTGGGTATTTGCTCGAATAAAGTGTGTCGGTGCAGTACATGGAAGATGGCCCCAGATTCCTAAGGGCCCTGGGTCTCCAACATACAGGTGAGGATGCGACGTCTGAGAGAGCAGAAGAAGAGCAGCCCAGACAAGGAGCGGCGAAGACACCAAGGACATCCCAACGCCTGGCCTCGCAAAAGAACCCGACGCGGGATGAGTAAAGAAGAACAGATGACGCAGGAGGTGTAAGGCAAAAAGTAACAGTGGAGAGACGGTCGCTGTCACCCCCCTTCCCCCCCTTTTTCCCCCACCCCTCCCCTCCCGCCCCCCCTTCCCTCCTCCCCCCCCCCACCCCCCCAGGTGTAACCTACAGACCTGTTGCAGAGCCAAAGGGGAGGGGGGGTTGGGGGCCCGTGGAGGGTTTTTTTTCCTGGACAAGACCGGTCTTAAACTGAAAATGTGATCAATATCATCCCTAGAGCGTTGTAAATGGGATAACTCCTCTATAAGATGTTCTGTTATACTGTTTTCAGGCTGCAATCACTGTTAATGGTAAAATTCAGGTATAGATGTTGTCTAGAATTAATCCTCTAGCACCACCTTGTGGTGAAATCTAGAAATGGTCATATGGAGTCTACCCCTTAGAGAAAGACCTAGAAAGCAGAGTAAATAATGTTTAGAAGTTGGCAAAAGACCAGGAACAATCAAACTCTTGCGTATACCAATATATGTTAACCCTTGTTGTAATCGCATGGATTTATTTCATAACACTGGGTCTCAGGTTCCAGCTACCCATAAATATTAAAGCTATCTAGGGAGAGAATTTGGAAAAGATTCCTGGTGGGGAAAGAAAATAGGATAGATATGCCAAATCAAGAGGAATGTGAAAGACTAGAAACTGTTCAGTAGATTAAGTAATATTAAGCCTTCAATACCCTTTACAGGTGAATAGTGGTTATATAAAGTGTTAAAATGTTGATTTACAGTGCTATGCATGGTTTTGATTGATTTCTTAATACTCCGGAGGGGCTTCAGGACCCCCTTGGTGGATTCCGGAGCCCGACTCATCGAGAAGTCTCCAGAGGGCAATATGCCCGCCCCCCTCACCCTTAGCGTGGTGGGGGTTACTATGTTAGGGCGTTGTTATCGACCACTTTCTCTTTTCTTTTTCCTCTCTTTTGCCCCTCTGTCTCCCCCTCCCCAGGTGCCCAATCAACCCCTCTCCAAGCCAACCCTCCTCAGCACAGAACACACAGAATTCAGAAGACTCAAAACTACTGACGCCAAAAAGACACATGGACTTTGCCTAGACATGCACGCAACGGAAGAAGGTAGGTCGCCCCACCACCCTGGGAAAGTGGAGGGATTGCAAGGCCCTATCAAATTAAAAAAGGAAAAATGGCTAGTAAAACCCCCCTAAAGATAGTGTCCCTTAACGTAAAGGGGCTAAACTCAGTAATAAAGAGAAGACTTGCCCTGCAGGAACTCAAAAAAACAAAAGGAGACATACTATTTCTCCAGGAAACCCATTTTAACACCACATCTCCCCCAAACACCTTCAAAAAAGACTACCCCCAAGCATATTACGCGTCTTGCACAACAAAAAAACGAGGGGTAGCTATATTATTCAAACATAATACACCATTCACCCTAAAAATAGCGGTATCAGACCCAGAAGGCAGATACTTAATTCTATATGGGTAGAAATAGTCTTAGTGAGTGTATACTCCACAAATGACGGGCAAGCAAAATTTTTAAGGGACTTATGTGATAACATATCCCCCAGCCAAGAACCACACTACTGATAGGAGGAGATATGAATATGATAGTCACCCCAGAACTAGATAGAACAAGTGCACAAGGAACGTCTCACCCACGCATCACTGAAAAAAATGCTAAAGACTTTAGAAACATCCTAAAAGAATACTCGCTTATAGATATTTGGAGGGCACAGCACCAGGGCCAGAGGGACTATACGCTCTATTCACCCCCGCACCAGACCTATTCAAGGATTGATTATTTTCTGGGAACCAAAGATGTTCTCCAGGCATCCTCCCAGTCAGACATAGGGTCAATATCATGGTCGGACCACGCACCGGTCTCACTAGTACTCTCTCTCCCCTTCAGTAAAAGCACTCAATATAACTGGAAACTAAACGATTCTCTGTTGAACCAAATGGATTAGAAATAGACATTAAACAAAAACTCAGAGAATATTTTATGCTGAATAAGGGCTCCGTAGAGTCACCAGCTATGCTATGGGAAGCCCATAAGGCTACAATAAGAGGGACTATTATCTCCATAGCATCGTATAAGAAAAAAGCTAAGCAAAAAGTATACAATGAATTAACAGAAAAAGTGCAGCTTTTGGAACAGAAACATAAAAATAACCCCTCAAAAAAATTATTTAAAGTACTAGATAAAACTAGATCTGAATTGAAGCAGACACAACTAGATGAAGTGGAGAGGGCGTTAAGGTGGACCAAGCAAAAATATTATGATAAAGGTAACAAAGCCGATCGACTATTGGCGTCCAAACTTAGAGGACTGAGAACCAAAACTCAAATCTCAGCTATTCAAACTAGTTTAGGAGCAAAAACATACAACGAGAAGCAAATAGCAAAATAATTCTCGGAATTCTATCTTATATTATACAACTTAAACTTCCCAAAGAATAGATCATCTGGATCAGAGGCTATCTCTGAGTATTTGGAGAAGTGTAAACTTACAGAACTTACAGAAGAAAATAATCTGGAACTAAATAAGGATATAACACAGGAAGAACTTCTAGAAGCCATTGCTCAATTAAAAGCTAGTAAAACGCCGGGCCCAGATGGCTTTTCAAACCAGTACTACAAAAATTTTAGGAAGGTACTAGACCCATATATGCTGGATATGTTTAATTCGTTTCTAGGGTGAGCAGATATTCCGACAACAATGTCTAAAGCAAATCTAGCAATCATACACAAGGAAGGGAGAGACCCATTACAATGCGGTAACTATCGCCCCATAGCCCTCCTTAATTCGGATCTAAAACTCTTTAGCAAAATCTTGGCAAACCAACTCACCCCAATATTGCCCAGTCTAATTCATATAGATCAAGTCGGGTTTGTCTCGGGAAGACAGGCCTCTGATAATACTAGGAAAATTATCAACCTTATAGACCATGTACACCTCTCAAATACGAAGGCTATCCTGTTGAGTCTAGATGCAGAGAAAGCATTTGACAGGATACGGTGGGATATTCTAGATCAAACTTTGATCAAATTCGGATTTAGGGGCCAATATTTAGAGGGGATCAGAGCCCTATACAAAACTCCCATAGCAGTCGTGAAACTCCCAGGAGGAGACTCAAACCCCATAAAAATCACTAATGGTACCTGACAAGGATGCCCCTTATCTCCGCTTCTATTCGCCCTCTCCATAGAACCCCTGGCAGCGACAATTAAGGACGAAAAAAATATCAAAGGTATTAAAATTGGAGAGACAATTTACAAAATATCCCTGTTTGCCGACGACATTATCCTAACCCTGTCCAAACCACTGACATCCCTCTCGAACTTACAATCCCAATTAGACCAATTTAGTAAAATTTCGGGATATAAAATTAACACGGACAAGTCGGAGGCACTGAACCTTTCATTAACAGCATCAGAAGTTAAGTTGTCACAGGCAAATTGTAATTATAAATGGAGCTCGATAAGAATTAAATATCTGGGAATACAGTTAACTAGCTCTTTTAAGACCCTATACCAACACAATTATCCCCCTCTCTTCGAAAAGATTAGAAAAGATCTTCAGAGCTGGAATGAATATCAGATCTCTTGGCTAGGAATGTTTGTGAAATGGTGCTCAAAGTGCTGGGGCTGTATATGATGGAAGGGAGTGTAGGCTGGGTATGATCAATTGTACAGTAGCAGTACTAAGCCTTATGAGGGCATAAGGTACCCTGAAGGTCGGGGTAGGTTGCCAAAGGACACCCCCCCTTTCCTCATCGGGTAAGCCCCAGGTATGTACTCACAGTCTTGCCTCTCCCAGGGTCTTCCTTCCAGAGCGTGCAGCTGAAATAAGATAGGAACTCCAAAAACCAGAGTGTGCAGCGCACTGCAAACGAGGAGAGCAGGTCTTGCAATAAAAAGTCCTTTATTGGGGAATCATATGGTGTGGAACAGCAGCAAACCTTCTACTCATTTCGTTCGGATGAACTTTATCAAGAAGTGCTGTCTGTTGTATGTGCAATCATTTAAATGCAGCTGACTGCCGTATTTTCGCGCCACTGGTGACGTCACTGAACGTCACTGACCAATAGGGAATACGAACGCCGCGCATGCGCCCCGCGCCAGAGTCCTAAGGGATTCCCTGCTCAGTGCCAGCCGCGCTCAATCATGAGAGATACGCCCAGCAGGCGTGCTCTCATCTGTAGGATGGAGCATGAATTAATAGCTGCAAGGGAGCACTATGATATCATAGGCATTACTGAAACATGGTGGGATGAAACTCATGACTGGACAGTTAATCTAGAGGGTTATTCCCTTTTTCGGAAGGATCAAACAAATAGAAGTGGAGGTGGAGTATGTTTATATTTAAAACCGGATCTAAAACCTATTATAAGGGATGATGTCTATGAAGGGAATGATGAAAATGTAGAGACTTTGTGGATAGAAATTAGCAGTGGAGGTAAAAGTATAAAGAAAATGTTTGTGGGAATATACTATAAACCACCAAATATCTGTGAGATTGAGGAAGCTAAAAAAAAAATTCAAATGGAGAATGCATCAAAACTGGGTCATGTATGCATAATGGGGGATTTTAATTATCCAGACATAGACTTGGGCAATGAGATTAGCATTACAACAAAAGGATACAGGTTTTTGGGGGTGCTTAAAGACAATTATATGACCCAAATTATTGAGGAACCAACCAGGAGAGGGGCAGTTCTGGATTTGGTCATATCAAACAATGTAGAAGTAATAACAAATATTCAAGTCCTTGAACATTTGGGTAACAGTGATCATAACATGGTCTCATTTGAAATAAATGATCAAAAAACAGATTACTTGTGTTCAACAAAGACCTTAAACTTTAGAAAGGCAGATTTTAATAAACTGAGGTTTAATCTACAAGTAATACACTGGGATGATGTTTTTGCAAGGAAAAATGTAGAAGATAATGGGTAGTCTTTAAAACTTTGTTAGAAAAGCACACTTATCAGTGTATACCCCTGGGTAATAAGTATAAAAGAAATAAGTCAAAACCAATGTGGCTAAATGAACAGGTAGGGGAGGAAATGGACAAGAAGAGGAAGGCATTTAGATTCTTTAAGTCAGAAGGGATGGAGACATCGTATCAGAATTATAAGGAATGTAACAAAAATTGCAAAAGGGCAATCAAATTAGCAAAAATGATTAATGAAAAAAGGATTGCAATAGAAAGTAAGGTCAACCCCAAAAAGTTCTTTAAGTACCTTCATAACAAAAAAATGAGAAAAGAAAATATAGGACCCTGTCAGTGTGAGATGGGTAGGCAGATTATTGGAGATAAGGAAAAAGCAGAGGTATTAAACAAATTATTTGCCTCTGTGTTTACAAGGGAAGAATCAAGTTCAATAGTAGTACCGCAGGAGGAAGCCACAACCTCCATATTAATGAACAATTGGTTAACTGAGGAAGAAGTTCATAAGCGACTTGAAAAAATTAAAGTAAATAAGGCACCTGGCCCCGATGGCATACATCCAAGAGTTCTCAAGGAGTTAAGATCAGTAATAGCCAAACCATTATATTTAATATTCAAGGACTCCATTTCCACAGGCTCAGTACCACAAGATTGGCATAAAGCAGATGTGGTGCCTATATTTAAAAAGGGAGCTAGATCACAACCGGGAAATTACAGACCTGTAAGCCTGACTACAATAGTGGGGACACTACATGAAGGTTTAATACGGAATAATATTCAGGAATACCTAATGGAAAACAAAATTATTAGTAATAGTCAGCATGGATTTATGAAGGATTGATCATGCCAAACTAACCTTATTTGTTTCTTTGAGGAGGTAAGTAGGAATTTAGACCATGGTAATGCAGTTGATGTGGTCTTCTTAGATTTTGCAAAGGCTTTTGATACGGTTTCACACAAGAGGTTGGTGTACAAAATAAAGAAAATTGGACTCAGTAATAATATATGCACCTGGATTGAAAACTGGTTAAAAGACAGACAACAGAGGGTTGTCATAAATGGAACTTTTTCAGGTTGGGCTAAAGTCGTGAGTGGAGTACCTCAGGGATCGGTACTGGGACCCCTGCTTTTTAATTTGTTTATTAATGACCTTGAGGTTGGGATCGAGAGCAAAGTCTCCATCTTTGCTGATGATACTAAATTGTGTAAGGTAATAGAATCAGAGCAGGATGTAATTTCTCTTCAGAAGGACTTAGAGTCACTGGAAACGTGGGCAAGTAAATGGCAGATGAGGTTTAATACAGATAATTGTAAGGTTATGCATTTGGGATGCAAGAATAAAAAGGCGACTTACAAATGAATTGGAAATATATTGGGGGAATCCTTGATGGAGAAGGATTTAGGAGTGCTTGTAGACTGCAGGCTTAGCAATAGTGCCCAATGTCATGCAGTAGCTGCAAAGGCAAACAAGATCTTATCTTGCATCAAACGGGCAATGGATGGAAGGGAAGTAAACATAATTATGCCCCTTAACAAAGCATTAGTAAGACCACACCTTGAATATGGAGTACAATTTTGGGCACCAATCCTAAGAAAATACATTATTGAACAAGAGAGAGTGCAGTGAAGAGCCACCAAATTAATAAAGGGGATGGACATTCTAACTTATGAGGAGAGGCTAGCTAAATTAGATTTATTTACATTGGAAAAGAGGCATCTAAGAGGGGATATGATAACTATATACAAATATATTCAGGGACAATACAAGGAGCTTTCAAAAGAACTATTCATCCCACGGGCAGTACAAAGGACTCGGGGCCATCCCTTAAGGTTGGAGGAAAGAAAATTTCACCAGCAAACAAAGGAAAGGGTTCTTTACAATAAGGGCAGTTAAAATGTGGAATTCATTACCCCTGGAGACTGTGATGGCAGATACAATAGATTTGTTCAAAAAAAGGTTGGACATCTTTTTAGATTGGAAAGGTATACAGGGATATACCAAATAAGTATACATGGGAAGGATGTTGATCCAGGGATTAATCCGATTGCCAATTCTTGGAGTCAGGAAGGAATTAATTTTTCCCCTTAATGGAGTTTTTTGTTTTCCTTCCTCTGGATCAATAAGTATAGATATAGGATAAAGTATCTGTTATCTAAATTTAGCATACAGTAGGTTGAACTTGATGGACCTACGTCTTTTTTCAACCTCATCTACTATGCAACTATGTAATATGGAGGCTGGGGGAATAGAGAGACGCCGCGAGCCGTGAGTGCCGCGGAGGGGATCAGGTGCTTGTGGATGCGTATGCACCTTGCGGGGAATGCGTGTGACACCTGAACGCGCGTCCGGGTGCGCCGCAAAGGAACGGGTGCTGGAAGAAGAAGGGGCAGATAGATGTGATAGAGAGGGAAGAAGGTTAAAGACCGTGGGAGCAGAGGTGATGGGAACACATTGGGAAGCGCAAGTCCCCTGATCCATCACAGTATCCCCACCTTGAGGATCGACCTCCGGACGATCCTGCCATGGCTTCTGGGGGAACTTCAGACGAAATTGCCTGAGGAGTGTTGGGGCGTGAACATGGAGAGACGGAATCCAGGAACGTTCCTCCGGTTCATAACCCTCCCAGTGAACAAGGAACTGTAATTTGCCTCTTTACCAATGGGAGTCGATTATGGAGTGAACTTCATACTCTTGTTGTCCGTGAATGGTAACAGAGTTGGGTCTTTGGGAACGATCCGGGAAGTGAGCATTTTGGATAACTGGTTTGAGTAATGACACATGGAAGACTGAAGGGATCCTCATAGTGGGAGGAAGTGCCAAACGGTATGCGACCGGATTGATCTTCTTAAGGATCTTAAAAGGACCCAAGAATCTTGGGGTCAATTTCTGAGACGGAGTCTTGAGCCTTATATTTTTGGGTACAACCACACTCTGTCTCCGGGTTTAAATGAAGGGCCCGGTTGATGTCGTCGATCTGCCTTCGTTTTCTGTTTTTGAACCGCAGTTTGTAGGGTCTTAAGAATCTTTCTCCAAGAATTTTGAAGAGTGGAGACATGAGAATCCGCTGCGGGAACACCAGAAGGGAGGGTGGAGAGGGGAAGACTGCTAGGGTGAAATCCAAAATTAATGAAAAAAGGCGACTCTTGCGTAGACTCATTTTTCAAGGAGTTAATAGCAAACTCGGCCCAAGGTAGTAGATCCACCCAGTTGTCTTGGGATTCGGAGACGAAACATCTGAGATACTGCTCTAAGGTCTGATTCATTATTTCCGTTTGACCTTTGGTCTGAGGATGATATCCTGAAGAAAATAGAAGAGAAATCCCCAGTCTCTGAGAAAACGCACGTCAAAACTTAGAGATGAATTGAGAACCTCTGTCAGAAACAATTGAAATAGGTACACCATGTAATCTGAAAATTTCCTTAGAATAAATATCGACCAAGGTAGCCGAATTAGGAAGACCCTTGAGGGGTATAAAGTGTGAATGCTTGGAAAACCTATCTACTACAACAAGAATGGTATTCATTCCTTTAGAATTGGGAAGTTCGACAATAAAGTCCATAGAGATACGTTTCCAAGGTTGCTCTGGAATGGGGAGAGGCATGAGGAGACTGGAAGGTTTGTGGTGGGCAGACTTACTCTGGGCACAGACCGGACAAACACTGGTGAAATCGAAAATGTCCTTGTTCATCTTAGGCCACCAAAATGTCCGTTTAATAAGATCTGCTGTCCTCTTGAAGCCTGGATGGCCGGCTGATCTTGAAGAATGTCCCCAAAGTAGAATCTTGTGGCGAAAACGTGGAGCTGCGTACAAGCGTCCCTCTGGCACCCTAAATCTCCTGGGAATGTGAATCTGGGCTTTGTTGATTTCCTCCCAAACATCAAAATTATTGGCAGAAATTATGCACTTGGCGGGGACAATAGATTCAGAGGATTCGTTAGAGTCGTTCTCCGTAGCGAACTGGTGAGTATAGTTGAAACGAGAGAAAAATAGTGACCAACGAGTCTGATGAGATCCTAGTCGTCGAGCCCCCTCAATATACAGTAAGTTTTTGTGATCAGTGAGGATGGCGATAGGCTCCTTGGTGTCTTCGAGAAGATGTCTCCATTCTTGAAGAGCCAATTTAATGGCCAGGAGCTCCCGATTCCCAACATCATAATTTCTCTCAGCAGATGAGAACTTCCGAGAAAAGAAACCACAAGGATGGAGCTTCTCCTGAGGAGAGGATCTCTGAGAGAGTACTGCACCGGCTCCCACATCGGAGGCGTCAACTTCTAGCATGAAGGGAAGTGAAGTATCTGGATGCCGTAGGATGGGTGCAGACACAAAGGCTTTCTTGAGAAATTCGAAGGCCTCAATGGCTTTGGGAGGCCAAGTCGTAGGATCAGCATCCTTCTTAGTTAAGGCGGTGATAGGCAAAGCAATGGTAGAGAAATTACGGATGAACTTCCGGTAATAATTGGCAAAGCCAAGGAAGCACTGCACGGCCTTGAGAGAATTCGGCAGCAGCCAGTCGAGTACAGACTTCAATTTCTCAGGAACCATAGAAAAACCCTGGTTAGAGATAATATAATACAGGAATATTGAGGTAGGACCCTCAATTACTAGTGCTGCAAAGCATATGACCCACTTGTGGAGATAGATACTGCATCCGGATCTTTTATAGTATTAGAGTGCTATGTGGAGCTATATACATGAACCCCTAGTTGGAACATGATCTGGCTAGGGAAATAAGGGATGTCGGGGGGAAGTCCTGGGACCCTCCCAGACCCCTTAATAGATCCAGCAACTATATGATCAAATGAACCTGGGGCAGCTCCCACTTCCAAGTAATAAACGTGATGTACTCACATTAGTCCATTTCTGCATCCGGATCAGTGTGCTCCTTGCTGTAGGTAGATGTGGACGAAAAAACACCCTTACCGAAGGGGGAGGGTGGATCAGCAGGCACCCCTATGCTGGAAAGAGATGCAAACGGCTGGACTGGGCTAAAAATATTTTATTGGAACATGGATTAAAAAAACAAGAGGAGGGGAACAAACCCCTGCACCTCTAACGCGTTTCACCGAAGTATGGGCTTTTTCAATGAGTAATATTATTCGTGCGTGATCCCCTAAAATACCGGAAGTAAACCGGACGTGACATCACTCAGCCAATGAGATGCAAGTACTCCCGAGGTGGTGTAACTGGAGACTGCACTCGTGGCTAACGTGTGTGCGTGCGGCATACTCGGCATTAAGGACATGCGCAATAGACACAGTATGAATATAAGATAAAAACAAATAGCACTTAGTTGACATTAACGTGAAATATACCTAAATCATAACCGCAAGTCTTAGTTTGAGTGGCAAAAATGCAATGGTATATACAAAAATGTGTACAGAGTTACTCAATTCCAAGGCTGCAGCCAATAAAAGATATCATATGGCAAAAAATGCGACATAATACAATATAAAGTTAAAAACAAGTAAATTCAGGGATTTTTTGGGATTTTCAATGTAGTATAGACATAAATTCATTATTTTTACATGTAAATATGCATAGTTCAAGAGTGTAAGGTAATCACAATAGTGAACTAGAATGGTAGTAGTATATAAAAATGATTACCAATATGATACAGCATATGAAGTGACACATATTATTGTTTGATATATGCAATGGCTGCAATGAATTTCAAATTTGTGACTATATTTAATCATGCATGAATTTACCAATAAATGATAAAGGGAAGGAAGGAAACGGAGAGAGATAATATAGCCTAGGAAGGCTGTGGACGTCTGGTGGAACAAACATTTCTCCATCTTAGCGTAGAGGCGATTAGCACGAAGCCTAGAGAGTACCAGTTTGGTATGGCGAATGTGCTCCTCTAAATCTTTAGAGAAAATGAGGATGTCATCCAAATATATACGATAACGAATGTTCCCAACACGTCCCGGAAGATATCGTTCATGAGCTCTTGGAAAACAGCAGGGGCATTGCACAGCCCAAAGGGCATCACTAAATACTCATAATGTTCAGAGCGCATATTAAACGCGGTTTTCCATTCATCCCCATCTCTTATAAGAATAAGATTATAAGCCCCTCTTAAATCGAGTTTGGAGAATATAGAAGCTCCTTGTAAATGGTGGAACAGTTCAGAAATTAAGGGAAGAGGGTAACGTTTTTTTACCGTAATTTTGTTAAGTCCACGGAAGTCAATACAGGGTCTTAGTGATCCATCCTTCTTCTTCACTAAGAAGAAGGCTGCCCCAGCGGGGGAGGTAGAGTTGTGGATGAATCCTTTCTCCAAATGTTCTTGGATGTAAGTCGTCATAGCTTCTGTCTCAGGCACAGATAAGGGGTACGACTTCGACTTCGGAAGAATGGTTCCTGGAATCAAATCAATAGGACAATCGTAGGGAAGATGGGGAGGGAGCACCTCAGCTAGTACTTTGTTGAAGACATCTAAAAACTCGTGACACACCGTCGGCAGAATGGACAGGTTAGAAGGAGTGGTATCCAGACCGGCGAGTACGGCCGCAGGCAGAGGAGGAGTCACTTCCTTGGAAGAGATAGACCATTGGATCGGAAAGGCATTGGTCCAATCTATGCGCGGATTGTGGAGCTGAAGCCAAGGCAATCCTAGTAAAACCTGGATGGTAGGAGAATGAAAGATATCAAAAACTATTACCTCCTTATGCCCATCCGCGGTTGTCAAGGTAAGTGGGATGGTCTCCCAGATGATGAAGGCTGGCTGAAGCGGACGTCCATCGATAGCGTCAAGACCAATGGGCGCTCCTCTCCGGACCAGAGGAATTTGATTCTCAAGGGCGAAAGTGTGATCCAGAAAGTTACCGCCAGACCTGAAGTCAATGAAAGCTTTTACTTCTAATAGAAGACCAGGACCCGCCAGCGTTACAGGAAGCATGAGTTTCTTGAGTAATTCCTTAGAGAGAGAGGGGGAAGAAGAGATAGTACCCAGTAGAAGCCCCTCTACCTTTACTGGGTGTTCCCGTTTCCCGGCTTCAGGAGGCAGTTACGGAGGCGGTGTTCAGGGGAACCACAATAGTAGCAGAGACCCTTCTCACGTCGTCGTGCTCTCTCCGCAGCCCGTGGTTGTTGGCTGCCGATCTGCATCGGTTCAGGAGCATCTAACGCCACGAAGGGCGAAGGAGTGACCTATGAGAAACAGACGGGGGAAGGAGAGACCGGGAGCAGTGACGCTCGTGTCGTCGTTCTTGGGTTCGTTGATCCATGCGAATACTGAGTGCAATGAGTTGTTCCAGGGAAGACGGCCGGGCCTGAGCTGCGAGATCATCCTTTAGAATGTCAGACAGACCGTGCCAGTATGCTGCAGCAAGAGCCTCATCGTTCCATAGAGTCTCTGCGGTGATGGTGCGGAATTGTATCGCGTATTTAGCAGCTGGTCTTTGGGCCTGCGTGATATGGAACAAAGAAAAAGCAGCCGACTCCCTACGTGCGGGAGTATCGCACACTTGTTGAAACTCGTGCCTAAACTTGGGGTAGTCTTGGGTCAACTCAGGTTTACGTTCCCAGAGGGGAGAAGCCCAAGTGAGGGCATCGCCAGTGAGTAAGGCGTAAATGTATGCCACCTTGGTACGGCCGGTAGGGAAGAGAGAGGGGGACATTTCAAATTGAACCTCGCATTGGTTTAAGAATCCTCGGCAAGCAAGAGGGTCCCCATCATACCGGTTGGGAGGTGGTATACGTGGTCCTGGGTTACTGAAGGCCACTGAAACAGAAGGTGACGGGGCAGCTGGGGTTTCCTGGAGAGACTGGTTGGCAAGTTGTTGTGACACTGAGGTCAATTGGTTACTAACAAATTGTAACTGTTCCAGAGAAACCCCTTGGCCCACCACAGGGGGGCCTGCATTTTTTGGGCTCTGCATAATGTAACGCCTTTATGCCCGCAGACCTGGCCAGTCCCCAGTACTGAGGTTGGTAAGGTTATAACACGCACCCACAGCAGTGAGGGTGTGCCCGTAGTGTGGTAATGCATTGCCGGGCCTGTTGAGAAAGGGTTAACGTATACTTACAACGTTTAGGATGCCAGAGTTCAGGTAGTTATGTCCATGTGCCAGAGTTCAAGGATATTAGAGAGCAGCATGGTGATGTCAGCGTGGTAAGCCAGTGTTCAAGGATTGGAGAAGGCAGCATACTAGTATCCGTAAGCAAGGTTCAAAGGCAGGAGAAAGCAGAGTAGTCCAATTCAAAGCAGAGTTCAAGCCAGGGAGATCCAAAGGGAAGCAGGGACAGGAACCAACGCTGAAACAAACAGGAGAGCTAAGCATAGAGACTGCACACACAGGGGTCACAAGAAGCTATGCAGAGCAATGAGCTAGAGGACAGACAGAGATTATAAATGAGGGAGCACCAATGGGAAAGAGAAGAGGAGCAGAGGGTTGAGTGAGAGGTTGCAGGGATAGGTCAGACAAAGCAGGGGAGGAGACAGGAGAATCACACAGGGATATGGCTTTTAAGCCATGGGAGGCGGAGCTATAGTGCTGGGAAGGGTTATATCTGGAGCGTGTGCGCGCGCCCTCTGTAAGGGTCTGATGTGCATGCACTGTGTGCGCCAGGGAACGCGAAGAGCATTGCGCTGCGGGGGCGCTCGCCAAGGAAGGCGAGAGAGCAGGAGAGGCGGAGGAAGAAGGTAATATGGAGGCTGGTGGAATATAGAGATATCGCGAGCCGTGAGTGCCGCGGAGGGGATCAGGTGCTTGCGGATGCGTACGCACCTTGCGGTGAACGCGCTTGACACCTGAACATGCGTCCGGGTGCGCCACAGAGGAACGGGTGCAGGAAGAAGAAGGGGCAGATAGATGTGATAGAGAGGGAAGAAGGTTAGAGGCAGTGGGAGCAGAGGTGACGGGGACACATTGGGAAGCGCAAGTCCCCTGATCTGTCACACTGGGATATATGAAATCGTTTAATTGAAACGAGAGAAAAATAATGCCCAACGTGCTTGACGGGATCCCAAACGACGAGCCCCCTCAATGTACAAAAAGTTTTTGTGATCGGTGAGGATAGCTACTGGCTCTTTGATACCCTCAAGGAGATGTCTCCATTCTTGGAGAGCTAATTTGATAGCTAAAAGTTCACGGTTCCCGACATCATAATTTCTCTCGGCCGAAGAGAATTTCCTGGAAAAGAAACCACACGGATAGAGTTTCTCTTGTGGAGATGATCTCTGAGAGAGTACTGCCCCAGCTCCCACGTCAGAAGCATCTACTTCCAGGGTGAAAGAAGGGAAGTATCCGGATGCCGAAGGATGGGGGCAGAGACGAAAGCTTTTTTAAGGAACTCGAAGGCTTTGATGGCTTCAGGGGACCATGCTGTCGGATCAGCACCTTTCTTGGTCAGAGCGGTAATGGGTAGAGCAATAGTGGAGAAGTTACGGATGAACTTCCGATAGTAGTTCGAAAAGCCAAGGAACCGCTGAACAGCTTTTAGGGAGATTGGCAAAGGCCAATCGAGAACAGACTTCAATTTCTCGGGATCCATGGTGAAACCTTTATCAGAGATTATATAACCAAGGAAGGCTGTAGAGGATTGGTGGAAGAGACATTTCTCCATTTTCGCGTAGAGGCGATTAGCACGGAGTCGAGAGAGAACCACCTTGGTGTGACGAATGTGCTCTTCCAGGTTCTTGGAGAAAATTAGGGTATCATTTAAGTATACGATGACAAAGATACCCAGAATGTCCCGGAAGACATCATTCATAAATTCTTGGAAGACGGCAGGGGCATTGCAGAGGCCGAACGGCATCACGAGGTATTCGTAATGACCCGAACGCGTGTTAAATGCAGTTTTCCATTCGTCACCATCTATTATCCGAATAAAATTGTAAGCTCCTCTCAGGTCGAGCTTGGAAAATATAGAGGCTCCTTGCAGCCGGTCAAAGAGTTCAGAAATTAGAGGAAGAGGATACCGGTTTTTAATGGTAATTTTGTTAAGCCCACGAAAGTCGATACAGGATCTTAGAGAGCCATCCTTCTTTTTCACGAAGAAGAAACCTGCCCCGGCGGCTGAGGTGGAATTCCGAATAAAGCCTTTTTCGAGATTCTCCTGGATGTAGGTCGCCATCGCCTCGGTCTCGGCCACAGATAAGGGATACGATTTACACTTGGGGAGTGTGGCTCCAGGAATTAATTCAATGGGGCAATCGTATGAATGATGAGGGGGTAGAACCTCTGCCTGGGTCTTGTTGAAGACATCTAAGAACTCATGATATACCTTCGGCAAGGTGGAGAGAGAAGAAGAAGGAGTGGTGTCGAGGCCAGCTGTCATGGATTGGACTTCGGCTGAAGTGGATCCCAGTGGCAGGAACAGCAGGGAGCGAAGTAGGGGTCACAAGCAGAGATCCGAGGCAGGCGGCAGGTAGCGAAGTCAGGAAATAAGCAGGGGTCCGAGGCAGGCGGCAGGTAGCGAAGTCAGGAAACAAGCAGAGGTCGGCAACGAGGAAACTGGAACAGGATGATAGCAATAGCTAACACAGCAGTAAACACAAGAACCTTGCAGGAGCTAAGGAACCAGTATAAACAGGCAAGGAGGAACAGGAAGGGGAGGTTTATATAGGCAGGCTGAGAGGTGGAGCACAGGTGCAGAGGTGTCAGGTAACATGTTCTGGAATGTTACTAGTTTAGCAGCAGCAATCCCGGTGGACAAGTTTAGGTACTGCAGGCTATAACAAGACATTTAGAGTGGCAGCAGTCCCGGTGGCCAAGCATAGGTACAGCAGGCTAGAGAATATGACATTACTCCCCCCTCCCAAGAGCGTTCTCCGGACGATCCTTGCTAGGCTTGTCTGGATATCGTCGGTGGAAAGCTTTGACTAGTCGCGGAGCATGTACAAAATCTTTGGGTTCCCAAGACCTCTCCTCTGGGCCATAGCCCCCCCAGTGAACCAGGTACTGTAGTTTCCCTCGGTGTAACCTGGAATCCAAAATTCTTTCCACAATGAATTCCTCTTTGTTATCCACGAGGACGGGTTCAGGGGGAGGAAGTCTCCGTCCAGGAAACGGGTTCTCACGGAAAGGTTTCAGCAGAGAAGAGTGAAACACAGGGTGTATTTTGATGGTCTCAGGAAGCTCTAATCTGAAGGACACTGGATTTATTAGTGCTGAGATGCGAAATGGCCCGATGTATTTTTGGCCCAATTTAATGGTTGGAACCTTTAGACGTAGATTTTTTGTAGAAAGCCAGACTTTATCCCCGACTTGAAATTCTGGGGAGGGTCTGCGGTGTTGGTCTGCTGCTCTTTTGTACTTTACTTGAGTCTCACGAAGCATCTCTTTGAGGGTCTCCTGGATGTCTCGCAGAGTCTCCAGTTTCTCTGAAACTGCCGGAATGGGGCCCGAAGATGGAAAACGAGGAATAAAGGTTGGATGAAATCCATAATTTGAGAAAAAGGGGCTCTTCTGAGTTGATGAATGATGTGAGTTGTTGTATGAAAACTCAGCTAATGGTAGGAAATCAATCCAGTCATCCTGGAGATGACAAACAAAATATCGTAAGTATTGTTCCAAAGTCTGATTGGTCCTTTCTGTCTGGCCATTGGATTGTGGATGATAGCCAGACGATAAATTTAAACGAATTCCTAGAGAGGAACAGAAGGTCCTCCAAAATTTTGAAGTGAATTGTACCCCTCTATCGGATATGATCTCATCAGGAGCCCCATGAAGCCGAAACACCTCTTTCACAATCAACTTGGCTGTCTGGTCTGCAGAAGGAAGATTCTGTGCTGCAATGAAGTGAGCCATCTTTGTAAGTCGATCCACCACTACCAGGATGGTATTATGTCCATTTGATCATGGCAGGTCAACAATAAAATCCATTGATATGGACCCCCAAGGACGAGTTGGAACGGGAAGAGGCTGCAGTAAACCCACAGGTGATGCTCGAGGGGTCTTGGTCCTAGCACAAGTCTCACAGGAGAGGACATAGTCTTTAACATCTTGTGCTAATTTAGGCCACCAAAAAGAGCGAGACAACAGTTCCTGTGTCTTGAGGACACCTGGGTGACCAGCGGGTCGGGAGTCGTGCATTAATTGGAGCACCTCTAATCTTACCTCCTTAGGGACGAACAGACGATCATTACAGTTCCAGAGACCATCACATAGAAATAGTTCTGCTTCCGGAGGAGGGTTTTTAAGAAAAGTGTCATTTGAGTAGGCTCCCTTTATTCGTGTGAGGAGATCGGCAGAGAATGTGACGCCCAAAAAATTTCTTTTTGGAAGAATAGTTTCTTCTTGCTCTTTGTCTGAACTAGGATTCGGAAAGGACCGTGACAAGGCGTCGGCTTTCCCATTCTTGGAGCCAGGGCGGTATGAAATGTGGAACTGAAATCTTGCAAAGAAGAGAGCCCATCTGGCTTGTCGCGCAGACAGTCTCTTTGCGGATCGAATGAATTCTAAGTTCCTATGATCCGTAAAGACCGTAATTGGATGATTGGCCCCTTCCAGTAGATGTCTCCACTCAGAGAATGCAGCTTTTATAGCCAAGAGTTCTTTGTTTCCGATGTCATAATTTCGTTCAGCTGTTGACATTTGGTATGAATAAAAAGCACATGGATGAAGGAGCATCTTGGGTCCAATTCTTTGTGACAGAATGGCACCAACAGCGGAGTCGGATGCATCCACTTCCAAGATGAATGGTAATTCTGGATTTGGATGGATGAGGATAGGGGCAGATGTGAAGAGTGACTTCAATTGTTTGAATGCCGCATCCGCTTTAGGAGACCATTTGAAGGGGAATTCTTTCCGTGTGAGTTGGGTGATTGGAGCAATAATGCCAGAGAAATTTTTAATAAAACGTCTATAGAAATTGGCAAAACCCACAAATCTCTGAATGTCCTTTCCATTTCGAGGGATTGGCCATTCCACCACGGCTTGAATCTTGCCTGGGTCCATACCCAAACCCTCGGGAGAGATGATGTAACCGAGAAATTGCATGTTGGTCTTTTCAAATTCACATTTTTCTAACTTGATGTACAATTTGTACTTACGGAGACACTCAAGGACAATTCGGACATGTCTCTGATGATCCATGATGTTATCTGAGAAGACAAGGATGTCATCCAGGTATGCCACTACGAACTGGTCCAATAACTCTCGGAGGACATCATTAATTAAATGCTGGAAGGTAGCAGGGGCATTACAGAGTCCAAAAGGCATCACCAGATATTCATAGTGCCCATAACGGGTTCGGAAGGCTGTTTTCCATTCGTCACCGGGTCGAATGCGGACCAAATTATACACTCCTCTGAGATCTAATTTGGTAAAGATTTTGGCTGACCGAATTCTTTCCAATAGTTCAGGTATCAGAGGTAATGGGTACCTGTTCTTCACTGTAATCTTATTTAGTTCCCGATAGTCAATGCAGGGGCGTAGAGAACCGTCTTTCTTTCCCACGAAGAAGAGCGCAGCGCCTGCTGGAGAAGTAGAGGGTCGGAAAAAACCCTTTGATAGGTTGTCCTGTAGGTAGTCATTGAGGACCTTCAATTCCGGTTCTGAGAGGGAATAGATTCTTCCAAACGGAATGGCAGCACCCGGTAATAATTCAATGGGACAGTCATAAGAGCGATGTGGGGGAAGTGTATCTGCGTTCTTCTTGTCACACACATCTAAAAACTCAGAGTAAGGAGCCGGCAGAAGATTCTTTTGAGACGAGGAAATCTTATGTATTCCTACACACTCTGGTATATGAGTTTTAGGTAGACAGGCTAGCTGACAGTACTCTGAGGGAAACGCGAGGGTCTTTGTTTTCCAGTCAATTAGTGGGTTATGGATCATGAGCCATGGAATTCCCAGAATCACTGGAAACAAAGGTGATGGAATGAGACCAAAAGAAATCTTCTCCTGGTGATTGGGCTCCATGATTAGTGTTAAGTTACTGGTCTCATGGGTAACAGGTCCAGAGCTCAAAGGAGAACCGTCAATGACTTCCATCCTTTCTGGTGATTCCTTGGCTATAAATGATACCGAATTGTTCTTGGCGAATTCTATGTCCATAAAATTCCCTGCCGCCCCTGAGTCAACCATTACTGTGGTTGAAAAATGATGTGTTCCTTCCTCGATTATAATAGGAACCAGGAGGTGAGGGTGTAGCGAAGGAGGGTTATCTTTCCCTTGAGAAGCAGAGAAAACAGTCTTTGAAATAGCGTGCAGCTGATTTCGCCTAGGGCTCTGGAAAGAAGACCGCCTGGACTTGTTTGGGCAATCAGCGAGATAGTGCCCATCATTTCCGCAATATAAACAGAGATCTTCTGTTCGGCGTCTATTCCTTTCCCCGGTTGAGATGGGTCCCCGCAGTGTATTTACTTGCATCGGCTCCTCCTCAGTCTCCCTGGAACGTCTATGGGTACTGACATCTCTAAACCCGGGGTTACTTGGCATGAACCCCTGTCTCTCCAATCGTCTTTCCGTAAGCCTGCGATCAATTTGGATGCATAAACGGACAAAGTCCTGAAATCTCTCTGGGGACTCCACCCGGGCTAGTTCGTCTTTAACTTGCTCCGAGAGACCCTGCCAAAAATGATATTTCTGCGCGGCCTCATTCCAATCAGTATCGTTAACCCATCTGCGGAATTCAGCGCCGTATTCAGCTGCCGAGCGTCTTCCTTGACGAAGATTGTTCAGAGTTGCCTCAGCGGTTGCACTACGATTTGGGTCATCAAAAATAAGACTCATGGCATCGATGAACTCCTCCAGGTCCCTTAATAGTGGGCTATCTTGTTCTAACATAGGGGAGACCCATGCAAGGGCCTCATCCTTGAGCAGGGTTATGATCAGTCCCACCTGGGCTTCTTCGGTATGATAAATGATGGGCTGAAGCTTGAACACAAGTCTGCATTGATTAAGGAAATTTCGGAAAGATTGTTTTCTCCCCCCAAATTTTTCTGGAAGGGAAATACGGGGTGCGGTTTGCACAGGCACAGTGTTTTGATCAGACAAGGTGATTAAGGCTGCACGTAGTTCACGATTCTCAGCTTCCGCAGTGGCGGCTTTTTCTTCCAAGCGGCCAAGACGATTAAACACGTGTCTTTGTTGTTCCTGGTAACCAACCATGATATATTGTAAGTCATGGAGTGTCTGAGCCTGAGTCGGGTCTGTTCCAGCGGAATCCATGGTAGGGCCTGTTTATTCTGTCAAGGATTGGACTTCGGCTGAAGTGGATCCCAGTGGCAGGAACAGCAGGGAGCGAAGTAGGGGTCACAAGCAGAGATCCGAGGCAGGCGGCAGGTAGCGAAGTCAGGAAACAAGCAGGGGTCCGAGGCAGGCGGCAGGTAGCGAAGTCAGGAAACAAGCAGAGGTCGGCAACGAGGAAACTGGAACAGGATGATAGCAATAGCTAACACAGCAGTAAACACAAGAACCTTGCAGGAGCTAAGGAACCAGTATAAACAGGCAAGGAGGAACAGGAAGGGGAGGTTTATATAGGCAGGCTGAGAGGTGGAGCACAGTTGCAGAGGTGTCAGGTAACAGGTTCTGGAATGTTCCTAGTTTAGCAGCAGCAATCCCGGTGGACAAGTTTAGGTACTGCAGGTTATAACAAGACATTTAGAGTGGCAGCAGTCCCGGTGGCCAAGCATAGGTACAGCAGGCTAGAGAATATGACACCAGCGAGCACGGCAACGGGAGGAGTGGCTATCTTCTCCAAAGTAGAAGTCCATTGGATCGGTAATTCATTGGTCCAATCCACACGTGGGTTGTGAAGCTGGAGCCACGGCAATCTCAGAATAACCTGGACAGTGGGAGAATGGAAAATATCGAAAATGATGACCTCAGTATGACCATCCGCGGTGGTCAGGGTCAGCGGAATAGACTCCCAAATGAAAGCAGGTTGGAGCGGTCGACCGTTGATAGCCTCCAGGCCGATGGGAGACTTTTTCTTGACTAACAGAATCTGGTTGGTGCAGGCAAAGTCGTGGTCCAGGAAGGTACCACCAGACCCAGAGTCGATGAAAGCTTCAACCTCTACCTTAAGATCAGGACCCACCAAAGTTATGGGGAGTAGGATCCTCTTCGGTGATTCTTTGGGGGGAGAGGGGGAAGGAGAAATGGTACCCAGTAGAAGCCCCTCTACCTTTACTGGGCGTTCTCGTTTCCCGGTTTCACACGGCAGTGACGAAGTTGGTGTTCCAGGGAGCCGCAGTAGTAGCAGAGACCCTCTTTGTGTCGTCGTGCTCTCTCAGCGGCCCGGACTTGCTGACTACTGATTTGCATCGGTTCAGGAGCATCCAACGTAGGAAACGCCAGAGGAGGAGACCTAGGGGAGACAGGCAAGGACGAGAGAGAACGGGGACGGTGGCGCTCGTGGCGTCGTTCTTGAATGCGTTGATCCATCCGGATGCTAAGGGAGATGAGGTCCTCTAGAGATGAGGGACGAGCATGAGCTGCAAGGTCATCCTTGAGGGACTCAGACAAACCGTGCCAGTATGCGGTGGCGAGAGCTTCATTGTTCCACTGGGTCTCTGCGGCGATGGTGCGGAACTCCACCGCGTATCTTGTCAACCTGCGAGCCTGGGAGAGATGAAACAAGGAAGAAGCGGCAGTCTCCCTACGTGCTGGTGTGTCAAAAACCTGCTGGAACTCTCGCCGGAATTTGGGGTAATCTTGGGTTATGTCAGGTCTGTGTTCCCAGAGAGGGGAAGCCCAAGCGAGAGCGTCGTCAGTGAGCAAGGCATAGACATAAGCTACTTAATACGACCAGAGGGAAAGTGGGACGGGGACATTTCAAATTGGACGTCACACTGATTCAAGAATCCCCAGCAAGTCAGGGGGTCCCGTCATACCGGTTGGGTGGTGGAATACATGGTTCCGGGTTGCCCATAGGTATTGGGGCCGGGGGTGACGGTGCCACTGGGCGATCCCGTAGTGTGATATTAGAAAGTCTCTGAGTAACGGTGGTGAGTTGATCACTTAGAAATTGCCAATGTTCCATAGAGACACCTTGGCCCACCTCAGGGGGGGTCTGCATTTGTTGGGCTCTGCATAATGTAACGCCTGTATGCCCGCAGACCTGGCCAGTCCCCAGTACTGAGGTGGGTAAGGGTATAACACGCACCCACAGCAGTGAGGGCGTGCCCGGAGTGTGGTAAGTTGCATTGCCGGGCCTGGTGAGAGAAGGGTTAACGTTATACTTGCTGAGTCTGGGGTGCCAGAAGTCGGAGGCTAATGGTCCAAGAGCCAGGAGTCAGGGGGAGGAGAAAGAAGCGTAGTGAGGTCCAAAGCAGAGTTCAGGAGTAGCGAGGTACACGTAGTCAGACTGAGGCAAGATCAAAACCAAAGGAATCCAAACAGGGGCAGGGACAGGAATCTGAGCTGAATCAGGAACAGAGCTGGGCATAGACACTGCACACAGGAGCTACAGAGAAGCTATGCAGAGCAAGGAATGAGAGGACAGAGTGGGGTTGTAAGGGAAGGAGGACCAATAGAAGCAAGGGGTGGATCAGGGGTTTGTCTGGGTGTTTGCAGGGATAGGTGCAGAAGAGCAGGGGAGGAGACAGGGGAAGAATCCACTGCAATAGCCTGCAGCCGATGAGGGGCAGAGCCACGGTTGCGAGAGGGCTGGTAAAATGATCCTCTGTAAGGCTGCCGTGCGCGCGCACCGATCGTGTGCCTGGGTGTGCGGCGTGAACTGCGGAGAAGCGGCTCGGCATGGAGGAAGTAAGGGAGCAAGGGAGTTGTCAGGAATACACTCCTGGTTTTGGTTGGAGCCCATCTATCCGAGCTTTGCAGGTTCCAGACAAACTATTCCCTGTTTCTGCAATCACCTGCCTCTTGCTGCCTCCTGTGCAGCTCTGGCTTGATTGGCCTCCTGTGCTATTTAGTGTCTGCCCCGCCCTCAGGAAGTTGCTGGACATAGACTTTGCAATCTAAGTTGCAAGTAACTGTGCTTGTCACAGACCCTCTGTTTGGCCTTCTAGGCCTCCTTGTGCCTTGTATCCTGCTTCCAGTCCCCTGCATCCCAAGGCCTTCTTGCATAGCAGCCCCGGCGCTGCTTTCCTTGTTCCTGGCAGACTTCGCCTTCGCCACGCTATAGCGGCTACGCTGGTTTCCCCAGCGTTTCCTGTGGCGTGTCTGCACCTCTGGTTCCTGCTTATTCCAAGTGGAGTTTACTCCTGGCCTTTTCCTGACGCACTGCAGCACCTTCGCTGAAGCATCTCCGCTGCAGTGGCTTCTCTCAAGGTTCTAGCCTCCTATGCGGAAGTACCTTCACCCAAGATTTCCTGTTGATGACCTCGGCTTGTTTCCTCGACCACTGCTCCTGTGCCGCCTGCCTTGACCCCTGCCTGGATAACGTTAACCCTACTTTCTCCAATCCTGATCTGGCTATGTCTGATTATGGAATCCGCACCCCGGACCTGACTCCGTGGCTTAAGGTCAGTGCTTATACATCCCCACCTCAGCCCCGCGGTCCGGTACCAGATTGTGGCAAGCACGTACATTACAGGAGTGAAGGAGCGGAGCAAACAGCAGCAGTGGGACATGCGGAGACGGGGACACACTGAGAGCTGTGTGTCCCCCGATCTGTCACAGACGATCCGGTACACATGCCTTCTGCGAGGCTACCGTGCGCGCGGCCCGATCGCGTGCCTGGATGTGCAGCGTGCGCCGTGGGGGGACGGCTATGCGGGAAGGGGGTGAGAGATTGAGGGAGCAGGGAACTAGGGCAGCTAAGTGCAGTGGGGCTTGAGGTGAAGGAAACGTGCTGAGAAGCAGTAGTCCCCCGATCCGTTACAAAAAGACACGGATGGCCAGGTAAGGGTCTGGAACCGTAACCATTTTCTTCCTATCCCACAAGTGAGAGATGATGAACCAGAGATACCGGCTACACCACTGGACGGTGAGCTGGAACAATCCAAAGCTAGCCAAGAGACTGTAAATGAAACTATCTCCGAGTCCACAAATGATCATGCCGATGGTGAAGAAACCGTCAACGAGACTGTAGAGGATTCTATGGAGGGACCCTCTCAAAGGGGATCCCAAAGTCACGGAGTACCTCCCGGAGGAGCTACGAGTAAAGGGCCCTGACGCACAACGCCTACAAGGGTGGCTCCAACGAGTCAACCCTTGGACCCCAGAAGTCCATGCTTCATCCCAAGCAAAGACTATGTAGAGACATTTATGCCCTCAATGGGAGAGGCTGAACCTCAGGATTGTGTGTACTACTCCCCCGAGGGAGTCGCAGAAGAGCCATTCAGGCTGAGCCAGAGAGATAGACATCCACCCAATCGGATGACCTATGACTAAATTGGGGCACCCCATTATGAGGGTCAGCAGTGGGCCCGTAGCAGAGTAAGATCTATTATAACCATGTTCACTGAAATGCATAACCTTATGTAGAGTCAGTATGCATTAAGTTGTGTTATATGATGCATTTATATTATATAACTTTGTGTAAATATGTTGATAGGGTTATGTTACACGTCCTCCGGCCCGTGCAGGGAGATGCCGGGTGCCACCGGAGTGGTAGGCGGCCAAAGTGCTGCTTTAGGGTATGGAGACAGGGGCTGGAGTGGCGAGCGCCTCGCCGGAGCTCCGCGGCCATCTTGGCTTGGAAGTGTGCAGGCATGCACAGTACGATCGTGCATGCGCGGTATACAGTAGCTCCCAGTGTGGCGGCCATTAAGAGAAGGCTTTACGCATGCGCAATAGCAGCGCAAGTGGCAGCAAGTACTAAAAGGTGATTCGCGTGGACTACAGCCCCAAGAAGGCCATAGGGCTGCAGATCAGGTGCTACACAACAGCCCTGCAGGAAAAAGGATACTTTTGGCGCGCTTAGACATGCTAGCCAGTCGGAGCTGGGACAAGAAAGGGGTAGGTTGTGTGTGCAAGTGTCTGTGGCACCTGCACTAGGCCAGATACCACCTGTTAGGCCCCAGCTAGGCCCCGACTCCCCTTTCAGCTTGTGGTTGCTTCAGGGTCAGGCCCAGTAGTTAGGGACACTGCCCTTGTAGCACCCCAGAGATAGGGACACAGACAGGTTGCGGCTGTGCCCTGGCGTTAGGTGGTCTGGGACCAGACCATCACCTACAGCAAAGGACATTCTTCATGGGGACACCACCAAACGTAGAGGCAGAGGAGTTGCGGTTCCTTACTCCGGATCTGTGGATCCCATTGTTACCATCTGCGCGCCCGGGTGTGGGAGCACCCGGCAGGTACCCAACTCAACACTTTAGTGGGACAGCGTTGTCTCACACATTTGGGTGGGTTAGCTCTTTGGGGGACACTGGGACGGTTTGGTGCTAGGAGCACCTCAGTATATTGGGGTAAACCCCACCGGGGTATGGACACAGTGTTGGGGAGGCACGGTGAGGGATTATGGCCCTGCGAGGCCAGTGTTACAGGTGTGGCACTATTGCATGTGGTTTATGATCATACTTATGCCATCAGTAAACTTGTTCTAGTTATACCATTGTGTATTGTTTATGTGTCCATCTCATTCTCTCTATCTCGCTTCTCCCCTTCTCCACCTCCATCTACGCCCGGTTCTGCAAAAACCTGCGCTCTATTCACTTACCTGACTTTGAGTCCACTTTAAGCTCCTCCCTCTCCTCTCTCAGCTCTGCTACAGACCCTGACAACCTGGTCAGGAACTACAACTCTGCCTTGTCCTCGTCTCTTGATCTACATGCCCCGCTATCTCTCTGCCGCACTCGCCCTTCTAACCCTAGACCCTGGCTAAATTTCCACACGCGCATGCTGCGTTCCTCCACTCGTTCCTCTGAACGCCTCTGGAGGAAGTCTCACACTCTCGCAGACTTCCTTCACTACAAATTTATGCTATCCTGTTTCAACTCTGCCCTCTCGCAAGCTAAACAAGACTATTTTTCTGCACTAATCAACATGCACAAGTCTAACCCACGCCGCCTGTTCTCTGTCTTTGATACTCTACTCAAACCACCCTCAGCTGCCTCTCCTTCCTCCATCTCCGCTCAGGACTTGCTGACTATTTTAAGGAAAAGGTGGAATCCATACGGCAGAACATCCCCTCTGTTTCTTCCTCCCATCCTACACCTCTTCCTAACTCTCCTCCTGCCTTCCTTGACTCTTTTTCCACTGTCACAGAGGAGGATGTGTCGCTGTTGATCGCCTCCTCTCCCTCTACCACTTGCCCTCTTGACCCCATTCCCTCCCATCTCCTAAAACCTCTAGCTCCTACTATAATCCCTATGCTCACACACATTTTTAACTCCTCCCTCTGCTCTGGAACCTTTCCATCCTCCTTCAAACATGCAACAGTCATACCATTACTCAAAAACAGCAAGCTTGACCCTACCTGTCTTTCTAACTATCGACCTGTCTCCCTCCTGCCTTTTGCCTCTAAACTCCTTGAACGTCTTGTATTCTCTCGCTTGCTCCATTTTCTCAACACCTATTCTCTCCTAGACCCTCTACAATCTGGCTTCCGCACTGCTCACTCCACCGAAACAGCCCTCACTAAAATAACTGACGACCTCCATGCTGCCAAAGACAGAGGTCATTACACTCTGCTCATATTACTCGACCTCTCTGCAGCATTTGACAGTGGACCACCCTCTTCTCCTACACATTCTCCATACTCTAGGTATTCGGAACAAAGCTCTATCCTAGATCTCATCCTACCTCTCCCATCGTACTTTCAGTGTCTCTACTGCTAACACCTCCTCCTCCTCTATTGATCTCTCTGTGGGGGTACCCCAGGGCTCTGTCCTGGGACCTCTTCTCTTTTCTCTGTACACACTCTCTCTAGGTGACCTAATAACATCTTTTGGGTTTAATTATCACCTCTATGCCGACGACACACAAATATACTTTTCAACACCTGTCCTTACACCTGCCGTACAAACCAAAGTTTCTGAATGTCTCTCTGCTATATCATCCTGGATGGCCCTCCGCCGCCTTAAACTCAACATGGCTAAAACAGAGCTCCTCATACTTCCTCCCAAACCTGGCCCTACTACCTCCTTCCACATTACTGTTGGAACTACAATCATTCACCCAGTAGCCCAAGCATGCTGCCTAGGGGTCACACTCGACTCCTCTCTCACATTCGCCCCTCACATTCAAAACATTTCTAAAACTTGTCGCTTTTTCCTCCGCAATATAACAAAGATACGCCCTTTCCTCTGTTGCTCGACTGCTAAAACTCTGACTCAGGCCCTCATTCTCTCCCGTCTTGATTACTGTAACCTCCTGCTGTCTGGCCTTCCTGCCTCTCACCTGTCTCCCCTACAATCTATCCTAAACGCTGCTGCCAGAATCACTCTACTCTTTCCTAGATCTGTCTCAGCATCTCCCCTCATGAAATCCCTCTCCTGGCTTCCGATCAAATCCCGCATCTCACATTCCATTCTTCTCACTTTTAAAGCTTTACACTCTTCTGCCCCTCCTTACATCTCAGCCCTAATTTCTCGTTATGCACCATCCAGACTCTTGCGTTCTTCTCAAGGATGTCTTCTTTCTACCCCCTTTGTATCTAAAGCCCTCTCCCGCCTTAAACCTTTCTCACTTTCTGCCCCACACCTCTGGAATGCCCTTCCCCTCAGTACCCGACTAGCACCCTCTCTATCCACCTTTAAGACCCACCTTAAGACACACTTGCTTAAAGAAGCATATGAATAGCACTGTGGATATTCTGAACACGATACATAACGCTTGGCCCCCTGCAGACGCACTTACCAGAACTCCCTCCTACTGTCTCTGTACGTTCTACCTACCAATTAGACTGTAAGCTCCTCGGGTCAGGGACTCCTCTTCCGAAATGTTACTTTTATGTCTAAAGCACTTATTCCCATGATCTGTTATTTATATTATCTGTTATTTATTTGATTACCACATGTATTACTACTGTGAAGCGCTATGTACATTAATGGCGCTATATAAATAAAGACATACAATACAATACAATGTGTCCTGTAACGGGGTAATTCCACACAGCAAAATCCCGTACAGGTGGAAGCACTACCGATCATCAACTCAGGCATACCCCAGGTTCCCAGCAGCGGAGGCTCGTGTGAGCCACAGGTATCCCACCGCACCACATACACCGTAGCCATACATCTCCCAGGGGGTGGGGGAAAGTGCGCCACACACACACAAACACACACAAACACACACACATATGAAAGAACAATAAGCACATCAAAATTCTAATTTTAAATAAACAGATATTCAATGTGAATAATATCACAAAGTAATATACCAGAGGAGGTGCCAGTGACTTGTTTTTCCTATTTACAATGCTGCCATTTAGGTCCACTTCCCCACCACAGTCGAGAAGAAAGGAATGGAGTAGATGACCTAGGAAGGCGCAGAGAAAAAGCAGTCTCTCCCTCCCAACCCCCACCTCCTGCAGTCTCTCTTTCCCTCCCCCCACCTTCTGCAGTCTCTCTTTCCCTCCCCCCACCTGCTTCAGTCTCTCTTTCCCTCCCCCCACCTTCTGCAGTCTCTCTTTCCCTCCCCCCACCTCCTGCAGTCTCTTTCCCTCCCCCCACCTCCTGCAGTCTCTTTCCCTCCCCCCAACAAATGCAGCCTCTCTTTCCCTCCCCCCACCTTCTGCAGCCTCTCTTTCCTTCCCCCACCTCATGCAGCCTCTTTCCCTTCCCCCACCTCCTGCAGCCTCTTTCCCTCCCCCACCTCCTGCAGCCTCTTTCCCTCCCCCACCTCCTGCAGTCTCTCTTTCCCTCCCCCAGCTCCTGCAGTCTCTCTTTCCCTCCCCCCAGCTCCTGCAGTCTCTCTTTCCCTCCCCCCAGCTCCTGCAGTCTCTCTTCCCTCCCCCCAGCTCCTGCAGTCTCTCTTCCCTCCCCCCAGCTCCTGCAGTCTCTCTTTCCCTCCCCCCAGCTCCTGCAGTCTCTCTTTCCCTCCCCCCACCTCCTGCAGTCTCTCTTTTCCTCCCCCCACCTCCTGCAGTCTCTCTTTCCCTCCCCCCACCTCCTGCAGCCCCTCTTTCCCTCCTCCCACCTCCTGCAGCCCATCTTTCCCTCCCCCCACCTCCTGCAGACCATCTTTCCCACCCCCCACCTCCTGCAGCCCATCTTTCCCTCCCCCCACCTCCTGCAGCCCATCTTTCCCTCCCCCCACCTCCTGCAGCCCATCTTTCCCTCCCCCCACCTCCTGCAGCCCATCTTTCCCTCCCCCCACCTCCTGCAGCCCATCTTTCCCTCCCCCCACCTCCTGCAGCTCATCTTTCCCTCCCCCCACCTCCTGCAGCCCATCTTTCCCTCCCCCCACCTCCTGCAGCCTCCCCCCCACCTCCTGCAGCCTCCCCCCACCTCCTGCAGCCTCCCCCCCCCCCAGTCTCTCCGTCGTGTCATAATTATTTATATAAATATATTAAACCCGTTTTATTCGCAGTCAGTGTTTCTCTCTTTCCTGCCACTAACTGTAACTTAACAATATGCCTGTCGTGACCTCACGTCTCTGCAGCGCTTCAACACAATAGTATTTGCAGATAGATGAACTACAAGTCCCATCATTCCATAAGTACATGACAGCCAATCGGTGCAGCGCTTTGGTAACCGCACCTCTTCCCCTCCCACACATGGCTGCTGCAAGGAAGGTAAGATCTGATTTTGTTTTCTCACACACACTCTACCCTCCCAAAATATTCATATTCATTCTCATTCTCTTTCTCTTTCTCTTTCTCTTTCTCTCTCTCTCTCTCTCTCTCTCTCTCTCTCTCTCTCTCTCTCTCTCTCGAAGGGGGAGGGGAGGTGGAGGGGGTAGGTGGGAAGGGTGAAGGCTTCACCCCCACATTCACCGCCACCTTCACCCCCACCTTCACTCCCCCCTTACAACCTCCCACCTCCCCACCACCTCCCCCCCCCTTCCCACCTCCCCCCCTTCCCACCTCCCCCCCTTCCCACCACCTCCCCCCCCCTTCCCACCACCTCCCCCCCTTCCCACCACCTCCCCCCCCTTCCCACCTTCCCACCACCTCCCCCCCATCCCACCACCTCCCCCCCATCCCACCACCTCCCCCCCATCCCACCACCTCCCCCCCATCCCACCACCTCCCCCCCTTACCACCTCCCCTCCACCCCCCCTTCATCTACCCTCAGCCCCCCCTTCATCTACCCTCAGCCCCCCTTCACCTCCCCCCCAGCCCCCCACCTTCACCCTTCCCACCTACCCCCTCCACCCCCCCTTCACCTCCCCTCCGCTCCGCCTTCACCTCCCCTCCGCCCCCCCTTCACCTCCCCTCCGCCCCCCCTTCACCTCCCCTCCGCCCCCCCTTCACCTCCCCTCCGCCCCCCCTTCACCTCCCCTCCGCCCCCCTTCACCTCCCCTCCGCCCCCCCTTCACCTCCCCTCCGCCCCCCCTTCACCTCCCCTCCGCCCCCCCCTTCACCTCCCCTCCGCCCCCCCCTTCACCTCCCCTCCGCCCCCCCCTTCACCTCCCCTCCGCCCTCCCCTCCGCCCCCCTTCACCTCCCCTCCGCCCCCCTTCACCTCCCCTCCGCCCCCCCTTCACCTCCCCTCCGCCCCCCCTTCACCTCCCCTCCGCCCCCCCTTCACCTCCCCTTCACCTCCCCTCCGCTCCCCTTCACCTCCCCTCCGCCCCCCTTCACCTCCCCTCCGCCCCCCTTCACCTCCCCTCCGCCCCCCTTCACCTCCCCTCCGCCCCCCTTCACCTCCCCTCACCATCCCCCCCCTCACCACCCATCCTCCTCACCTCCCCTCCGCCCCCCTTCACCTCCCCTCCGCCCCCCTTCACCTCCCCTCCGCCCCCCTTCACCTCCCCTCCGCCCCCCTTCACCTCCCCTCCGCCCCCCTTCACCTCCCCTCACCATCCCCCCCCTCACCACCCATCCTCCTCACCTCCCCTCCGCCCCCCTTCACCTCACCATCCCCCCCCTTCACCTCACCATCCCCCCCCTCACCACCCATCCTCCTCACCTCCCCTCCGCCCCCCTTCACCTACCCTCTTTTCAACATTATTATCCAACCTTTACAACATATAGTCACCTATTGTTCCACCATTTATAAATAATACTACCTATTACGCATTTACATCCCGGGCAACGCCGGGTCTCTCAGCTAGTATATTATATATACAAGGTACGGTCTGATACTGTGTGATTATATATATTATATATACAAGGTGCGGTCTGATACTGTGTGATTATATATATTATATATACAAGGTACGGTCTGATACTGTGTGATTATATATATATATATTATATATACAAGGTACGGTCTGATACTGTGTGATTATATATATTATATATACAAGGTACGGTCTGATACTGTGTGATTATATATATATTATATACAAGGTACGGTCTGATTCTGTGTGATTATATATATATATTATATACAAGGTACGGTCTGATTCTGTGTGATTATATATATTATATATACAAGGTACGGTCTGATACTGTGTGATTATATATATATTATATACAAGGTACGGTCTGATTCTGTGTGATTATATATATTATATATACAAGGTACGGTCTGATACTGTGTGATTACATATATTATATATACAAGGTACGGTCTGATACTGTGTGATTACATATATTATATATACAAGGTACGGTCTGATACTGTGTGATTACATATATTATATATACAAGGTGCGGTCTGATACTGTGTGATTATATATATTATATATACAAGGTACGGTCTGATACTGTGTGATTATATATATATATTATATATACAAGGTACGGTCTGATACTGTGTGATTTTATATATATATATATATATTATATACAAGGTACGGTCTGATTCTGTGATTATATATATTATATATACAAGGTACGGTCTGATACTGTGTGATTATATATATATTATATACAAGGTACGGTCTGATTCTGTGTGATTATATATATATAGTATAGTATGATCTGATCCTGTGCGAATAAATATATATGTATTATTCTGAAGCCAGGGCACGTTGGTATGAATGGCTCCCGATAGCATTAACACAGTTCCCTTTTAAATCACTCCAAGTCCTGTAATATTTCCTCCACTTTATTGGGAAAAGGTAGCAGGGTACAGATACTTGTGGATGGTGTGTAGTGGTGATTATTAGTTAGAAACCGGTAAAAAGAGATGGCCTCACCAAGGGTTATAAACAGAGAAAGGTTCTTTACTCACTGTCTCCAGGGTTGAAAAGAGGAAGTGAGGTGCGGTGTGGGCAAAGGAATAGTCTAGGGACAGACCATGTCTGAACAAACAGGAGGGGGGGCAGACTAGTCCATTCTGGTGAGGATCTCAGAGACTGCTGTAGCAGCTCACTGATGTCATGCTCGCAGGCAAGGAGTGCAACATTGTTGCAAGCCACGCAGGCACAGTATGTGTCTGCAGACTCCATGCAGCTGGGAATAAAATCTGACAGGCAGAAACTGCAAAGGAGAGAGGGGGGTGAGTCAGAAATGTGGCTCTTGTTCCATAACACTCCCCGTCTGGTATCTGTAGATACCACTATATGGCAAGCTATGTGGAACATATGTGCAATACATACAACATAACAATATACTGCAAAGCTCCATATTTCCATAGCAATGTGATACCGGCTGGTACCACTGGCATCAAAGTCCTTTGGCCAGGCCTTCCAGTAAGGGAAGCCAGGTGGGTGCGTAGCTCTTGGTTAGCTTGATGCACCACAATGTCTCTTAAAAGTCCACGGCACTGGTAACCAGTTTTTCCCCATCACAGTCCGATTTGGGCATTAGAAGGATAGTCTCTGTAATGGGTCTTAGGAAGGTTTTAACGATCCCATTCTGGGCCACTCGTACTTCCACTTTGCGAACCCTTTCGTCTTCGCTTGGGATAGTTCTTATTATAAGTCCCATGGGCCATTCATTTCTTGCCACCTGTTTATCTTTCAACAAGACCACATCCCCCACTTGGATATCTGGTTTTACTGTTTGCCATTTGTGGCGTTCTTGAAGTGTCACCAGATACTCGCGTCTCCAGCGGTCCCAAAATGTGTTGGCCAAGTACTGCACCTGTCTCCACTGTCGTTTGTACATATCCTTAGAATGGAAGTTTTCGACTGGTGTGGAGATGTTCCCTACTTTCTGGGTTAACAGCATTGCTGGTGTCAGAATACTTGGCGATTCTGGATCTGTTGACACTGGGATCAAGGGCCTAGCATTGACTATTGCTGATATTTCGGCCATGAATGTGGTTAGCACTTCGTGAGTGAGTCGAGTCAGATCGGTTTTTAGCATTATAGAATCCAAGATACGCCGAACCACTCCGATCATGCGTTCCCATGCTCCGCCCATGTGAGAGGAGTGAGGGGGGTTGAATGTCCACGTGCACTCTTGGTCGCGCAGGTATCTTTGGATACTATTGTTTCTATTGTCTTTAGTGTCCATTTGTAATTCCTTGCATGCTCCAACGAAATTGGTGCCACAATCCGAGCGTATTTGTTTAACTGGTCCTCTGACGGCAAAGAACCTTCTGAGGGCATTTATGAAGCTTGAAGCATCCATAGATTCTATAACCTCGATGTGTATAGCTCGTGTGCTCATGCAGGTGAAGAGTACCGCCCAACGTTTGCTGTTTGCTAGTCCGCCCCTAGTTCTACGCGAGATGACCATCCAGGGCCCAAATACATCAAGTCCTACATAGGTAAAGGGGGGTTCTGTATTAAGTCTGTCGACAGGTAGATCCGCCATCCTTTGGTCTTGGCTTTTGCCTCTCAGCATTCGGCACCTAACACATTTGTGGAGATTACTGGCCACGCACCTTTTCATGCCAACGACCCAAATGCCCGCCGCCCTAATGGCGCCTTCGGTGAAGTGTCGTCCCTGATGCATGACTTGTTCGTGGTAGTGGCGCACCAACAAAGTGGCGATGTGATGCCGGCCAGGGATGATAAGAGGGTTGCTTTCCTCCCTGCTCAGTTGGGACTTATTGAGGCGGCCTCCTACTCTCATGAGGCCGTCGTTGTCGATGAAGGGATTCAACTTCCAAAGTGGACTGTTTTTGTTAACACTCTTCTTTCTGCGAATGCAATTGATCTCTTCCGCATATGTTTCCCTTTGAACATGACTCAGAACAGTTTCCTTAGCCTTTGTAATTTCCTCTACGGTGCGCAGCTCTTTGCAGATGTGCCAGCCGTGGCAACCGGTAGTTTTACCGTCTGGTGTCTGGCGGAAGGAGGAGGCTATATGCCCGAGATGGGCTACTGTTCGCAGAAGGGCCGTCCACTTTGAGAAGCGTTGGAATCGATGTGATCCGAATGCGTTTTTGTGCGATACATTGGTGAGTACCACAGATACTTGTGGGGGCCTTATCTCCGTATCCTTTTCGGGATCCACGAGTTCAAAATCGTCAACTGGGGTTGGTAGCGTTTCCGCAGGCTGCGCAAGAAACATTGGTCCTGTGAGCCACGACGTATTCTGCAGTTGAGATGCGGGTACTGATCTGGTGGCGTGATCTGCGGGATTTTGCTCTGTGGGCACGTGGTGCCATTGTTCTGGTTGGGTTGACTTCCTGATTCTTTCTACGCGGTTAGCTACGTATACATAGAATCTCCTTTTCTTATTGTAGATGTATCCCAGTACCACCTTGCTATCTGTGTAGAGTTTGACGGCATCTGGTTTGCTGTCCATCTCATTCTCGATAAGCTCCGCCAGTTCTACTGCTAGCACTGCACCACACAGCTCGAGTCTGGGTATAGTATGGTCAGGTTGTGGCGCCAGCTTAGCTTTGCCAAGGATGAACCTGATGTGGCAACTTCCATCCACGTCCGTGGTTTTTAGGTAGGCCACCGCTGCTATAGCTTTGGTGGAGGCATCTGAGAACACGCAAAGCTCTTTGATGTGTGCGGCGGTGAGAGATATAGGTGAATAGGGGCGTGGGATTTGAAGTTGCTCGAGGGCCTTCAAGGAGTGTTTCCACGTTTCCCACTCTTTCCGTTTTTCTGGAGGTAGTGGGGTGTCCCATTCTTGTTTTTCGAAGGACATTTCTCTGAGGAGGGACTTCCCTTGTATAGTGACAGGAGCCACGAATCCTAGCGGGTCGTAGAGACTGTTAACGGTGGACAGGACTCCGCGACGTGTGAAGGGTTTTTCTTCGATGGCTACCTGGAACGTAAAGGTGTCTGTTTTAAGATTCCAGCTTATCCCCAGGCTCCGCTGTATGGGAGGCGTGTCGGTCCCCAGATCCAAATTCTTGAGATCTGGTGCTTGATCATCTGCGTGGAACGCCTTCATCACTGTGGCACTGTTGGAAGCTATTTTGTGCAACCTTAGGTTGGCCTTTGCTAACATCCTTTGTGTCCTCTTGAGTAGATCTACGGCTTCATCTTCGGTGGGAAGTGATTTTAATCCGTCGTCCACATAGAAGTCTCTTTCGACGAAGCTCCTGGCGTCTTTCCCGAACTCTGCTTCCCCGTCTTGGGCCGTTCTTCTGAGGCCGTAGGCTGCCACTGCAGGTGATGGGCTGTTCCCGAAGACATGTACTTTCATGCGGTACTCCGTGATTTCCTTTTCTATGTCGTCATCTTGGTACCACAGGAATCTTAGGTAGTTACGGTTGTCTTCTCGCACAAGGAAGCAGTGGAACATCTGTTGAATGTCTGCGGTTACGGCGATAGGTTCCTTGCGGAAGCGGATCAGCACTCCCAGAAGACTGTTTGTCAGATCCGGCCCGGTGAGGAGAACATCGTTTAGGGAGACTCCCTGATGCTGGGCGCTGGAGTCGAATACCACTCGGATTTGGCCAGGTTTCTGGGGGTGGTAGACGCCAAACGACGGGAGGTACCAGCATTCTTCGCCTTCTTTCAGTGGGGGCGCCGACTCTGCATGGCCACTGTGGAAGATTTTTTGCATGAAGGCCACAAAGTGTTCCTTGGTCTCCGGTTTCCTTTGTAGGTTGCGGCGGAGCGAAGAGAGCCTAGACATAGCATGGTCTCTGTTGTTTGGGAGGCGTCTTCTTGGCGAGCGGAAAGGTAGTGGGGCCACCCAACTGCCCAATTCGTCCTTGAAGAGCTCCTTATCCATTAACCTCAAGAATTCTTTGTCTTCCATTGATGGCGCCTGTTTGTCGTCGTCCTTTGTTGTCTGGAACACTGTACTCCCTAGGTCGTTGGGGTATTTTCTTGCTACAGGCGCGTCTCCATAGTTCCTTTTAGTCTCGAGCTTCTCGTGGACCTGAAAGTGATTTGGACAAGGTTTGAAGTGGGATATACGACCGTTCTCCAACAAGTTCGTATGTAGGGTGCCTACGTTGTCGGGTCCTCGTATCCTGTCTATGCATACTTCTCCAACTACCACCCATCCTAGATCGAGCCTTTGAGCGCTTGGGCCGTTGTGGTCCCCATTTCGCTGTTCGCGGATCTTGTGTGCTCTCATGATGTCTCTGCCAAGTAGCAGCAGGATCTGGGCATCTTCGTCTAGTGGTGGGATATGATCGGCAATGGTTTTTAGATGGGGATGGTGTCGCGCCACGTCTGGCGTGGGGATCTCAGTCCTATCTTCGGCCATGTGATTGCACTCGATGAGCGTGGGGAGGGGCATGCTCACTTTGCCGTCTATTGAGCATATGGTGTAGCCATTCACTCTTCTCCCTGTAGTCTCCATTCGCCCTGCGCACGTTCTGAGAGTGTAAGGAGAAGTACTGTCTTGTATACCGAACATATCGAAGAATTCTGACCTGACCAGCGATCGGTTGCTCTGGTCGTCGATGATTGCATACATCCGTTTGGCTCTTTGGGGTTGTCCCTCTGGGTGCACTGCTACCAGACATATTTTAGAGCAAGATCTACCGTCGTTTCCTTCTCCGCATACTTCTGTGCATTTGGATGCTACTGACGTCGGGGGGGGGTGTGTCTCCCACTTCTTCCTCCCCGCCCTGCTTTGTCGGAGGGTTGGGGGCTTTGCCTGCTTTGGGCTTCATAGCTTCCGGGTGTAGAGCGGCTATGTGCCTGTCGCTATCGCACTCTGTGCATTTCATAGCTTCTTTGCAGTCCTTGAATAAATGAGTTGTGGAAGCACAACATTTGAAACAGGCTCCCCATTCCCTGAGTAGGTTCTTTCGCTCCTCTATGGGTTTCATCCTGAATCCGAAGCACTTGTTAAGTGGATGCGGCTTTTTGTGGATAGGGCATTCTTTGTTAAGGTCCCTTGGTTTTTTGTCCCTGTCGGCCGTCTGGCTGGGACTCGCGTGGGTCGTAGGGGGCACGTCCGTCCTGTGGACCGAGATGGGTGTTCTGGAGTCCTTGCACCTTGCTGTTGACCTTTCGTTCCTCGGGTGGCTAACGCTGGATGTGGTTTGCGCCCCTAAGACGAAGCTGGGGTCGTTTCTTGTCTTTGCCGCTTCGCAGATGAAGCTCACGAAGAATGAGAATGGGGGGAAGACAACCTGCTTCTCCCTTTTGTATTTGGAACCTTGTGAAAGCCACCTTTCTTGGAGGTTGAAGGGTAGCTTCTCCAGGATGGGTCTCACTCCACGAGCTGAGTCTAGGGCGTTGAGACCTATTAAGGAATGGTCTTTCCTTGCGGACTCCAGTTCTTGCAGCAGGTCTCCAAGATCTCGTAACTTCGAGTAGTCTTTACTCGTGATCTTGGGGAAGCTCTCGATTCTTTTGAAGAGTGAATCCTCGACTGCTTCAGGGCTGCCATAGGTCTCTTCTAGCCTTTCCCACACTAGGTCCAGACCTACTTGGGGTTGATGTGCGTTTGCCGTCCGAAGTCTCTGCGCTTGCTCCCTGGATACGTTCCCCAAGAACTTAACTAACAGGTTGAGCTCTTCCCTTGCTGAGAAGTCCAAGCTGTCGATTGCGTCTTTGAACGTGAACTTCCACGTCCGGTAGTTCTCAGGGCGGTCGTCGAAGCTGATGAGTCCTGCGTGCACCAAGTCGCGCCGGATCATGTACTTGGCTATGTCTGTCAGACCTGAGACGTCGGCGCGTTTGCCCCGTTCTGAGGTAGTTGCTGGGACGGTCTTTGCGGTCGCCTCTTCCTTGGCGTGGACGCGTGATGACTGCCGGCCAGTGTGAGGGGCTGTTTTCTCCCGCGTGGGTGTACCTGGATTACGAGCCTGTTGTGGTGCATCCGTGTGCGCTCTGGCGTGTGGATCACTGTTGCGGCTGTGGCTATCCCAGGCAGCGTGTGCCATTGACGGAGCAGCGTCTTCTCCTCGTGGTCCTAGCGAGTCTTCGTTGTCTGTGGTGTCGCTCCCTCCGTGTTGAGATGGTGCGCTGGTGTTTACACTGAAGAGGCTCCTTACATAGTCTTCAGTGCGTTGGGCTGGATCCTCTGAGGCAATCCGTCTGTAGGGTAGCTCCCCGCCGTCCTGTCTCGCAGCTGCTTCTAGGACTTCGGCTTGGGCTATGGCGGCAGCGGCGTCTTCTTCTTTGCTTAGAGCCTCTAGATCCGCGTCTAATTCGGCCTTTCTACGTGCATTGGCAGCGGCGGTGGTAGCAGCGGCGGCGGCAGCAGCGGCGGCGGCATTGGCAGCGGAGGCGGCGGCGGCGACCTGCTCCTCCTCTTCTATGCGCGCCTTTTCTGCCCTTACGGCTGCCTCTCTCCGACCATATTCGGCCCGGGCACGTGCGGCCTCTGCAGCGGCTCTCGCCTTGGTAGCGTTTGTGCTTGCGCTGGACGCGTTAGACTGCGCTGATCTTGCTGACCTTGATGAGTGTCTGGATGTGCTTGAGCGCTGCGATGCGGTTTCCAGCAAAAGGTCCTTTCTCCTACTCTCAGCCTCCGTGATAGTGGTACGTACGCGGCTGTGTCGTGCCAGGTCAATGTTGCTCTGTAAGTCTCTTTCTTGCAGGCTTTCGCTGGTGTTGGCCCTGGTCAGGTAAGTAACGTATGCCTCTGATAGCTCTTGATAACGCGAGTGATCAGTCCTTAATTGCGTTATTGCCTGCTCGAGCTGCTGCGCATAGTTGCCAATACTAGTGACATTGCGTATTCCCAGTGTGGTTGTTTCCCAGGCCAACTCTAATTTAGCGCGGTGCGCTTCAATGTCGCTCTCATATTTTTCGCGGGCCTTTTGTGTCAGTGTGACTGTCCGTTTAGGCCTTGCGCCTGCCTGCGCCTGTTGCAGTTGCGCGGCGGTCTCTGTGTCTGAGAGATCGCTTTCCTGCGTGATGTCTGGTGAGGCTCTGAGTTCTGCCATGCTGTAGGTGTGTGTAGGCCTTTGCCAGTGCGTGTGGCGTGCGGTCTTTTACCTTGTCAGCGATGGGCGTCTGTCTCAGATGATGCCGAGCGGTGTCCTGCAGCGTGCAGCGTTGGGGTAGCTGTACTTACAGGTGTCCGTTGGCTCCTCACTGTGGGGCTGAGCAGCGGGTGAACTCAGGCAGAGAAAAAGGCAGTTAGTAATTGTGAGAGGAGCACTGCTGTTGCAAGGCTGCTGCGCAGCTTGAGCTACTGGTTGTCTGTGAAAGCTGCAGACTGTGTGCAGTTGCAGAGGCTGCTCTGTGTACTATTAGCAAAGTAAGGCTGCTCACTGTCTTTGCATAAAGCTGTGGTAGTTTGCTGTGTAGAGGCTTGTGGCTCTGTGTAGCAACGTGCTTGTGCAATGTGGTGAGAGACTGCTGATTATTTGCTATGTAGGCTGCCTGCTTGTTCCTTTAGCATAAAGGCTGTGGGTAGCAGCTCCTCTGTGTGTATTTCCCAAGGCACACGGTCCTCTTTTTACTATTCTGAAGCCAGGGCACGTTGGTATGAATGGCTCCCGATAGCATTAACACAGTTCCCTTTTAAATCACTCCAAGTCCTGTAATATTTCCTCCACTTTATTGGGAAAAGGTAGCAGGGTACAGATACTTGTGGATGGTGTGTAGTGGTGATTATTAGTTAGAAACCGGTAAAAAGAGATGGCCTCACCAAGGGTTATAAACAGAGAAAGGTTCTTTACTCACTGTCTCCAGGGTTGAAAAGAGGAAGTGAGGTGCGGTGTGGGCAAAGGAATAGTCTAGGGACAGACCATGTCTGAACAAACAGGAGGGGGGGGCAGACTAGTCCATTCTGGTGAGGATCTCAGAGACTGCTGTAGCAGCTCACTGATGTCATGCTCGCAGGCAAGGAGTGCAACATTGTTGCAAGCCACGCAGGCACAGTATGTGTCTGCAGACTCCATGCAGCTGGGAATAAAATCTGACAGGCAGAAACTGCAAAGGAGAGAGGGGGGTGAGTCAGAAATGTGGCTCTTGTTCCATAACATGTATATATATATCTATGGAAAAGGGGAGAAGAAACAACGCATACCCTAGAGAGCATTACCAAAAAAAAGTATATTTATTATAACGAAAAATGGGGGGGGGGGGGGGGGGGGGGTGGTGTAAACGTCATCGTGCAACTTTGAGGAAGTGATTATAAACACTGAGGGAAGTCCTGCCTGTCGCGAGCAGAGTGCTGATTCTCGATCATACAGTGCTGTATAGGCTCAAACGGACACCAGGCTGCCTACCTTGCTGCCAATTGAGATTGGGCTAAACTGCTGATTCCTGTTGGTGTCCGCAGCAGCCCCTGGAGCAGGAGGAGGTGACTATTGGTGACTATATGCGGCTATACAGTTAAAGAAACCTTTATGTGAATGTAGCCCCGGTCCCCCTTGAGCTTCCATAGCCCTTACCTCCTGTGTAGCCCCGGTCCCCCTTGAGCTTCCATAGCCCTTACCTCCTGTGTAGCCCCGGTCCCCCTTGAGCTTCCATAGCCCTTACCTCCTGTGTAGCCCCGGTCCCCCTTGAGCTTCCATAGCCCTTACCTCCTGTGTAGCCCCGGTCCCCCTTGAGCTTCCATAGCCCTTACCTCCTGTGTAGCCCCGGTCCCCCTTGAGCTTCCATAGCCCTTACCTCCTGTGTAGCCCCGGTCCCCCTTGAGCTTCCATAGCCCTTACCTCCTGTGTAGCCCCCGGTCCCACTTGAGCTTCCATAGCCCATAGCACAGGAGGTAACTCCTGTGTAGCCCCGGTCCCCCTTGAGCTTCCATAGCCCTTACCTCCTGTGTAGCCCCGGTCCCCCTTGAGCTTCCATAGCCCTTACCTCCTGTGTAGCCCCGGTCCCCCTTGAGCTTCCATAGCCCTTACCTCCTGTGTAGCCCCGGTCCCCCTTGGTAGGGTGACCAGATTTTGAAAATGAAAAACCGGGACACATAATTTTTTTTTTATTAATACAACAAATTACATTATTAAAAAATGAATATTATAATGATATTTATCTAATAGTGTCACCATTGATGCTGTATTATTGATTCATTCTACCTCTTCCCATTCTCTCACTACCTTCTCCCCCATACCCTCTATCCCTCCCCCTTTTTCTCTCACCCCACCAGTCTCTCTCCCTTCCCTCCCCCCCAGTTTCACTCCCTTCCCTCCCCCCCAGTTTCACTCCCCCCCAGTTTCACTCCCTTCCTCCCCCCATTCTCCCTTCCCTCCCCTCATTCTCTCCCCTCATTCTGTCCCCATCCCCCCCCAATCACTCTCTTCCTCCGCTCCTCCATTTTCTCTCTCTCAATCCCCTCCTCTATTCTCACTCTTCCCTGTCCATTCTCTCTCCACCCGCCTCCATTCTCGCTACCCCCCATTCTCTCTCTGACCTGCACAGACTCACAGCAACTGACCTGTGCAGACACTCACACAGCCACTGATCTGCACGGACAGACCTGCACAGACCCTGACCCTGCACAGATTGACCAGACACACACTGCACAGACACTGATCCTGACACACTGACCCTGACACACTGACCCTGCACAGACACACACTGACCCTGACACACTGACCCTGCACAGACACACACTGACACTCTGACCCTGCACAGACACACACTGACACTCTGACCCTGCACAGACACACACTGACACTCTGACCCTGCACAGACACACACTGACACTCTGACCCTGCACAGACACACACTGACACTCTGACCCTGCACTGACACACACTGACACCAGCTCTGAGGAGCAGCTGCAGGGGGAGGGGTGGTGGTGTGTGTTCTACCATTCACTGTGGATCTTGGTTAGGGGGGGGAGCCATCTTGGTTGTGGGGGGAAGCCTCCTCCCTTCCGGTTCTCATTGCTGAGGCTCCGCTGTCACTAACCCTGCCCCCCTCCCCCCCCTGCAGCTGCAGTCAGACCGGCCTATGCTCTCCTCCCTGCGTTCTTGCTCTCTGCTGCCCCCACCTTCTCTGGTCAAAGCCAGACCGCCACAAAACCCGGGACATTTTAAAGTATGTCGGGCTGCCGGGACAGACCTTAAAACCGGGACTGTCCCGGCTAAACTGAGACATCTGGTCACGCTACCCCTTGGGCTTCCCTAGCCCTTACCTCCGTTGAGGGGGGGGGAGCAGCCGTGAGGAAGTGTGCGGGCACCCCGACGAGCACCGGTGCTGCGAGCGGGGGGCACGGTAGTGCCAGAGTGTTGCAGCGGCGCATGACAGGCGAGCACATCGCCGGAGGCTCCGACTGCTCCCTTTGCAGGGCGCCGCCATGTTGGGATTGGCCGCGCATGGTGCATTGGGAGTTAGCGCATGCGCAGAGTCCTCACTGTGCGGCAGTCAATAGCGAAGGCTCTAAGCGGGGACTACATGTCACATGAGCCTTAGGGAAGGTACCGCTTGGGGTGTAATAGCCAATAGGTCTCTAGCATTCCCCGCAGCAGGGAATAGATACATTTCGCGCGCTCAGCCCACGCTAGTCAGTTGGTGCTGGGACAAGGACCTGGTAGGAGGTAGGTGCAGGGGTCTGTGAACCTCTGCATTAAGCCAGATTCCCCCAAGGCCCCAGATAGGCCCTGACACAAGTATAGTTTATGGTTGCTACAGGGACAGGCCCTTGGGTAGGGACCCTGCTCCATTAGCTGTTTTATAGATCAGCGACACAGCTGCAACGCTGCGCAGCCCTGACAACTGTGGTCGGGGACCAGACCACCTCTCAAGATACAGAGACTGTCATCACGGTGGGACACTTCAGCGGGATACCACCCCACGCAGAGGCTGGAAGCCCACATCGCTGGATCGGCGGATCCTCCCCGTTGTCTACTCGGCGCGCCCGGGTGCTGGAGCACCCGGCATGTACCTATATCCTAAAAGTGCACTAACAGTATACACACACCATAGTGGCAGTGCTGAACACGCATAAGGGTGGAGCAGTTATCCTTGTGGACACCAGGGTGGCTGGGTGCCCGAGGGCCCCTCAGGTACGGTGGATACGGTGTGGGTTACACGGTGTTTGGACACCGTTCAAGGTGAAGGGGTAGCTGTAACCAGTAGCCCTAATTCATCCTGCTATAGTAAACTGTTATTCTATGTTACTCAGTGTGTTTATTGTGTGATCGTATATGCCTATATATGTATATGGGTCCTGTAACGGGCAAATCCACATAGAAGGATCCGTTACAGGTGGAGGCACTGACGAAGATCGCTCCAGAATCCACCCCAGGCTCCCTGCAGTGGAGGCTCAGACCTGCTGTGAGCCACAGGTATTGCACCACACGTACACCGTAGACATATATCTCACAGAAGGTGGGGATACATGTGCTACATGAATTTTCTATAATTCTTTTTGTAAGTGGGCATTGTTTACCCCCCTTTTTTTATTATAATAAATATACATTTTTGTTAATGCACTAGGGTGTGCGCTGTTTCTTCTCCCCTTTTCCATAGATCTATTTTGTTATGTGAATCTTTAACACATGCGGTGCTGAGTAGCCTCTTTACTCCATTGTCTACCAACACTAACGATGCGATATTTCAATCTTGACTACTCTAAGGCTCGCAATATAGTTTTGCAGTGGGTCTTGCAATGAAGAGTTCAAATTTTGTTATTCACGAAAGGATTAATGTTCGTGTCCCATGTTACTATTAAAATGGGCCCAGGATATAAGGTGCAAAAATAATTGTTATGGTCTTTGGAAAATAAATGGTTGTAAATGTATTTTTATCCTGTACCTATTGCCTTACATGTATAGCTGTTTTTGTGTTATGAGAACATCCATAATTACTTTAAAACAAAAGAAAAAGTGAAGGACATCAAGATTTACAAACAAATGTTTAAAATAAAAAAACCTATGGCCTTTAGTTATCATTAAAACAGCATTGATTCACACAATTCATGAGTTTTTCATCTATAACACACAGTTGGTTCCGTTTTGATTTTAAGTGGGAATGCCACTTTATGGAACATTTTCTTATTCACAACTTCTAAACATTGTTACCATGATCAGATGCAGGAAAAAGCCTTTTGTCAGCACATTCAGTTGCTCAAAAGTTCTCCTGTACACTGAAGGAGGCAAACCAATTTCTCTATACTAGCAATAACTTTTTTGTTTTAACTGGTTTATACTATCACAAGTGCTCATTTTGGCAGTTTAGGGTGGTTACAAGTGACCACAGGCTGATAGCTTTTGGTGTGCCAGTCAGTAACTGATATATGGCAAAATGTGTTATTACTGTAGAATTTTGAATAGTGTTTATTGATTAAATCGGTGTCTTCTGAACAGGAAATGGGGAAAAGGATAATCACTTGCTCTATACTGAGAATGGTGCAACCCAAGGATAATCGTATCCAGATGGGCACTGTGAATATAGAGCATAAGGACTAACAAACATGAAGAATATCCTTTTAAATGGGTGCACTCGATTTAAATAATTTGAAACTTCTATAGTGTTGGTTGCACTATGATAAACATAAGGGCAGTTTATGGTTAAAACAGCCTTTGGTCATAGTAGACATATTGGGAGAGATAACTGGTGTGACATATTAGGGAGTGATATTTGATTACATATAACTAGAAAAAAGGGTGGTGTGATTAGCGCTAAACAATATGTGAATATATACAAACACAGTGTGAAAAAATTTCTATCTATAGGACGGCTGCCAGGAAAACCTAACCCAAACACAGTTAGAAAAACACAGAGAATACAATACAGACCGGCGCCTCAAAGTCCAAAACTGAAATGAGTCCAAAGATGTGCTGCAGTGTCCAAAAACGCTGATCCGGTAGAAGGACTGCAAACTCCACAACAGCACACGTGGTATCATGCAAGGGAGATAAAGAGAAAGATCATAGCGTGACACTGCAAACTATATAACATGTAACTCATACAAACAGGACATACATGACAAACAACACTAACAGAAAGGCTGACAATGTAACAGAGATTTATTTTTACAATACTAAAAACAAGAGAAGCTTTGGAGCGGGTCTAGGATCCAGTGTGGTAAAACTGGAATCCTACTTACAGCAATCCAGAAGGGTTCAAGCGGTGTGTATAATATGCAGTTCTTTTAACAGCTTATCCTCGGCGCGTGGTGCTGCTGTAATGGCCGCCGGCGCTTCCTCCGGTTACTCTCGGGCTCAGCGTCCCTGCAGGCCAAACCTCGCGAGATTTCTCGTCAACCGTGACGTCACTCGCTAGGTGGAGCTACTCGCCGCCGCTTTCTCCTGTATCGCACGTATATACCGTTCGCTCGAGCTGTGACTGGGTGCTGTGACCTGCTCCTTTGATGCTCTCTTCCAAATGATCTCTAAAAACACCCAACGCGTTTCGTGCGCATGAAGAAGTGCGCATGCGCACGAAACGCGTTGGGTGTTTTTAGAGATCATTTGGAAGAGAGCATCAAAGGAGCAGGTCACAGCACCCAGTCACAGCTCGAGCGAACGGTATATACGTGCGATACAGGAGAAAGCGGCGGCGAGTAGCTCCACCTAGCGAGTGACGTCACGGTTGACGAGAAATCTCGCGAGGTTTGGCCTGCAGGGACGCTGAGCCCGAGAGTAACCGGAGGAAGCGCCGGCGGCCATTACAGCAGCACCACGCGCCGAGGATAAGCTGTTAAAAGAACTGCATATTATACACACCGCTTGAACCCTTCTGGATTGCTGTAAGTAGGATTCCAGTTTTACCACACTGGATCCTAGACCCGCTCCAAAGCTTCTCTTGTTTTTAGTATTGTAAAAATAAATCTCTGTTACATTGTCAGCCTTTCTGTTAGTGTTGTTTGTCATGTATGTCCTGTTTGTATGAGTTACATGTTATATAGTTTGCAGTGTCACGCTATGATCTTTCTCTTTATCTCCGTTGCATGATACCACGTGTGCTGTTGTGGAGTTTGCAGTCCTTCTACCGGATCAGCGTTTTTGGACACTGCAGCACATCTTTGGACTCATTTCAGTTTTGGACTTTGAGGCGCCGGTCTGTATTGTATTCTCTATTTGATTACATATAGACACAGTGTCCACACAAAAAGTGCTTTAGAAACTTTTATTTGAAACCTGTAACTCCCAATAAAAATTTTAACTTAAAAAATACAAATGTATAGTGCATGGTTTACTTTACTTGTACTTATTGTGTTCAGGCAACTTATTTTAGGACTATAATTGGTAACTAGAGTGACTTGCTGGAGGTACTTTATTTGATTCCTCAGAGCAATATATTTCCTGGTGTGAGATACATATATATATATATATATATATATATATATATAGATATATATATGTGTGTGTGTGTGTGTGTGTGTGTGTGTATGTTATTATGTATCAAGTGGTTAGATACAATCTGGTTGAGGCACTTGGAAGTTAAGGGCACTCAGAGACAATTTAACCAGGAGAGATGTGACATTGTTGCAAAAAAAAAAACTGGATGTAGACAATTTGCGCATTTGGTATGTACTTAATCAGACTACTTTCAGAAGAGAATGAATCCTCTGATATTTAAAGTTCTAATGCTTGATGAAGCAGTATTTAAACACACTTGTATAATGAACTCTGCATAAGTGGCTCATTATAATCAATTGCTGACACTAGGTGATGTTGATTATGAAAAGTTAATCTCCAATAGAGCAAATCTTAGTCTTTCCAGACCGCATAATGTCCATTGTGGACATATCACATTCATATCATATTGTTTCTTATTTATGGTATGTTTAAACCTTGATTGCTATATATATTTGTTACGCCGGTGCTGACCGCAGACCAGACACGTCCCTTATACTGAGGTGGAGACGTATATGTGCACGCACCCGCAGCAGAAGGAGCGCGTCCGGAGTGTGGTGTTTTGGTGTTGCCAGGCCAGGTGTGAACAGGTGTAGCAATACTTGCCAGTACCGGTACTGAAGAGGCGAAGTCGTTGCCGTTAGCCAAGGTCGGGGAGAGAGAGATCCGGAAGGTCGAGGTCCAAGCTGAGGTCGAGGGATGGAAGAAGCTGCAGGGTCAGGAGGGATCCGGGATCCAGAGCCAGATAAGCACGTCCGCCAAGCCGGGTCGCACCTGAATGCACGAAGACAAAGGGAGAGCCAGAATAGACGTCTGTAGCAGAGACTATGTCGAGCGATGTGAGAGAGGCAGAACAGGCATTAAGTACTGTGGCTGACCAATGGTTAACGGAGGCAGGCCTGGAGGAGCGCTAGGAGCAGTCCAGGATTGGTCTCCATAATAGACTGACAGGTGATAAGGTTTAGGGTTAACTAGTAACCAGCGTGTGGGCGGGGGGTGTGGCTTCACTGCAAGAGCAGTGAATAAATTAGCTGGTGCTGGCTCCGTAACAGCAGGGGATGCGTGCGCAGGAGCAACGGCAGGCACCCGAGCACCAGCCCCGTGCGGGGCAGCGGCAGCCCGATGGGGAGGACGGGAAGTCCCCCCACCACGGAGGCCGGGTGGGAGCGGCGAGGACGGAACCGCACAGCCGCGGGAGCGGACAGAGGTGAGGGGAGGTCACGCTGCGACCGACGTGACCCCTGTGTCCTCACAATATTAAACCTTTTGCTAATGTGATAAGACACTACGTAGTACTGGAATTGGCTTAATCCAAGATATGGGTTTGTATTAGTGTCTGCAATAGCAATACTTTTGATAAGGCATGGTTAGAACACCAGTGCAGCTATGCAGTGTGATGCTATATGCAGTGTCTATAATGGCTATGCTATGCTGCACAATTTACCCCAGTCTTTTTAGGATAGATTTCTTGTATTTAAATCTGACCTGATTGTTTATAGATGTCTGTGCAATTTGTTGTAACTACCCTATTTCCTCGATTCTAAGACGCACCCTTAATTTAATAAAAAAAAAAATTGGGGGAAAAAACTCCACTAAATTAAATGTGCAGAATTGTATTATTATTTTTTAACTAGTTGACAATAGCATACATTTATCTACACAAGAGAGAGTCAGACACAGACTGGGGAGAGAGAAACCGTATCGGATGAGCGGAGAGAGAATGGATGGTTGGGGGGAAGGAGAGAGTTGGGGGAAGGAGAGAATGGGGGGAAAGGGTGTGTCACGGGAGACCAGGCTAAATACACCTTTATACCGGGATCATATCATTGAGCAAAGCCAATAAGTAAAATAAATTGTAATTTATTCCATAGAAACAGGCAAACACACATTGAATTACAATAGACAGAAAAAGATACACTTACTGGGGTCTGGGGTTGACAAACTAACTTTTCTATTTGAAATAAAGTCTTTAAAACAGTCCAGTGCTGAAGTGGGGTCTTAGAAAACATTCCGGTTTAAAAGTCCTGCAGCCTTCCTCCTTGCAATCGCAGCAAGGGGTCTCTGGGCCCGGTCCGACCTGTTCTTGCCCTTATGTCAAATTGGACTTCTGGAATCACTTGGGAACACATGAAACACCCAAGAAAGAACGGCAGCAGAGAGAGTTCTGGAAGGGTGACAAGCTATCTTATACATTTCGGGACAGGCTGTCCCACAGTGTGTCCTCCAACCAGTGGCGTGGGAATTTCATCCCTGGCCACTCACACACTTTGCTACATTTGTTAAACCTGGCCAACTCTGGCTTCAGAACAGTGAGAGAGCATGTGCAAAAAACACCATCTTGCCCACTCGCTATTCAAAACCTCCCACCAGCTCAATGCCACAAATTCTGGGGCTAGGCCACAGGGACCCTTTGAACAGAGGATATTGGTGGTCCAGTTAGCCCTCCTTGCTAACAAAAGGTTCACACCTCCTGGCATCTCTTAGGCTTTCAAGTCCTGGCTTCCTCGCAGACGCATAGGCACCGAGCCTGGTAGCCATGACTTCGAAATCCCACAGTTCATTTACAGAGTGTGTGTGTGTGTGTGTGTGTGTGTGTATATATATATATATATATATATATATTAGCTTTTGTACCCGGCTCCGCCTGGGGAATGTATCTCCCCGCCCCCCCCCCCCCCCTGTACATCTCCCCATGCTGCCGGCACATCTCCCTACTCCCCCCTGCTTCTGGCACATCTCCACTCCCCCCCCCCCTGCTGCCGGCACATCTCTCCGCGCTGCTTTAGGCTGTGGCCACGCTGCCACTGAGTTCGCTCATGCTTGAGAGCGGTGATGTCACCAGCTCTCCAAGCATGAGCGATCGGCTGTCCTGCAATTTTTTTTAGAGCAGGAGCGGGGGGCGTGCCATTGGCCTACTCTGTCTGTATGTGTGTGTGTCTGTCTGTCTCTCTGTGTGTGTGTGTGTCTCTCTGTCTCCATTTTCCCTCTACAACCTTCCCTTCCCTCTCCCCCCATTGCTCTCTCCCACCCCCTTCCCCCCTCTCTCTCCCTTCCCCTCTCTCCTTTCTCTCCCTTCCCCTCTCTCCTTTTTCTCCCTTCCCCTCTCTCCTTTCTCTCCCTTACCCTCTCTCTCTATCCCCCTTCTCTCCTTTCTCTCCCTCCCACTCCGTGTCCCCCCTCCAACTCCATTTTCCCCCGCACTCCGTTTTCTCCCCCCAACTCACTCCATTTTCTTCCCCCCCACTCACTCTGTTTTCTCCCCCCCACTCACTCCATTTTCTCCCCTCCCCACTCACTCCGTTTTCTCCCCTCCCCTCTCAATCCATTTTCTTCCCCCCACTCCATTTTCTCCCCACTACTCTGTTTTCTCCGCCCCCTCACTCAATTTCCCCCCCCCAATCACTCTGTTTTCTCTGACCCAACTCACTCCATTTTCTCCCCACTCACTCCATTTTCTCCCCACTCACTCCGTTTTCTCCCCACTCACTCCGTTTTCTCCCCACTCCGTTTTCTCCTCCCCCCACTCACTCCGTTCCCCCCAACTAACTCCATTCACCCCCACTCACTCACTTCATTCCCCCCCACTCACTCACACTGTTTCCCCCCACTTGCTCACTCTCTGTTCCCCCCACTCACTCACTCTGTTCCCCCCACTCACTCACTCTGTTCCCCCCCACTCACTCTGTTCCCCCCACTCACTCACTCTGTTCCCCCCACTCACTCACTCTGTTCCCCCCACTCACTCACTCTGTTCCCCCCACTCACTCTGTTCCACTCACTCACTCTGTTCCTCCCCCACTCACTCTGTTCCCCCCACTGACTCACTCCATTTCCCCCCACTCACTCACTTCGTTTCCCCCCACTCACTCACTCTGTTTGCCCACTCACTCCATTTCCCCACTTACTCTGTTTCCCCCCTCTCACTCTGTTTTCTTCCCCACTCACTCCATTTGCTCCCCTCCTCACTCGCTCCTTTTCCTCTCTCCCCACTCACTCCATTTTCTCCCCCCTACTCTCCGTTTTCTCTGACCCCACTCCATTTTCTGCCCCCCACTTACCCTGTTTTCTCCTCCCCCCACTCACTCTGTTTTCTCCTCCCCCCACTCACTCTTTCTCCTCCCCCCACTCACTCTGTTTTCTCCTCCCCCCACTCACTCCGTTTTCTCCCCCCCCCACTCACTCACTCCATTTTCTTTTCCCCCTCACTCACTCACTCCATTTTCTTCCCCCCCTCACTCACTCCATTTTCTCCCCCCCACTTCCCCATCCCGGCACATCTCACATCAGACACACACACACAGCACCGAAGCAGGTACAAACACGCCCCTCCCTTAGTAGCCACACCCCCTCCCTTAGTAGCCACGCCCCCGTCCCTCTGTTCCTGCAGTAAGAGATTTGCTGGACATTAGAATGTCCATAATTTGGGAGGTGAGTGACAATGGAAGCTCAAAATAGTTGTGTTGACCTACAAATCCGCAGCAGAATGTACAGTGAAAGTTTTGTGGTGCTACAAGTTGCCGTTTGTGAGATTTCGATGCTTCTGACATACAAACAAATGGAAAACTTAGAATTATTATATATATATCTCCTATCTATCCTATCTATCCTATCTATCCATCTCGATATATACTGTATTGTTTTTTTGTAGTTACAGTATATTGAGCCAGGGGAAGGCAAACAAAAAAACCAAGTGAAATATCATCTAATATCTCATATGGGGAAAAATAATTATTTTCTCACTATAAATATTGGCAATCAGATTACTCCCTGGATCAACATCCTTCCCATGCTTACTGATCCATAGTGCTCTTTTTGCATTATTTTTTTTTATTCATACATACATACAGTTGTGTGAAAAAGTACACCCTCTTTGAATTCTATGGGTTTATATATCAGGACATAATAACAATCATCTGTTCCTTAGCAGGTCTTAAAATGAGGTAAATACAACCTCAGATAAACAACAACACATGACATATTACAGTGTGTCATGATTTATTTAACAAAAATAAAGCCAAAATGGAGAAGCTATGTGTAAAAAACTAAGTACACCCTTAATGCTTCCATAAGAATAAGATGGTAAGTAGCAGACAGGTGCTGCTAATCAAATGCCCTTGATTAATTTATCATCAGCAAGTGTGATACCCTCTATAAAAGCTGAAGTTTTAGCAGTTTGCTGGTCTGGAGCATTCAGGTGTGTGTTGAGAAAATGCCAAGGAGGAAAGACATCAGCAATGATCTTAGAGAAGCAATTGTTGCTGCCCATCAATGTAGGAAGGTTTATAAGTTCATTTCCAAACAATATAAAGTCCGTCATTCTACAGTGAGAAAGATTATTCAAAAGAGGAAAACATTGAAGACCGTTGCCAATCTTCCCAGGAGTGGACGCCCCAGCAAATTCATCCCAAGGTCAAACCGTACAATGCACAGAGAAATTGCAAAAAACCCAAGAGTTACATCTCAGACTCTACAGGCCTCAGTTAGAATGTTAAATGTTAAAGTTCATGACCGTACAATTAGAAAAAGACTGAACAAGTATGGTTTGTTTGGAAGGGTTGCCAGGAGAAAGCCTCTTCTCTCTAAAAAGAACATGGTAGTATGGCTTAGGTTTGCAAAGTTGCATCTGAATAAACCACAAGAGTTCTGGAACAATGTCCTTTCTACAGACAAGACCAAAGTGGAAATGTTTGGCCATAATGCACAGCGCCACGTTTGGCGAAAACCAAACACAGCATATCAGCACAAACACCTCATGTGAACTGTCAAGCATGGTGGTGGAGGGGTGATGATTTGGGCTTGTTTTGCAGCCACAGGACCTGGAAACCTTGCAGTCATTGAGTCGACCATGAACTCCTCTGTATACCAAAGTATTCCAGAGTCAAATGTGAGACCATCTGTCTGACAGCTAAAGCTTGGCCGAAATTGGGTCAAGCAACAGGACAATGATCCCAAGCACACCAGAAAATCTACAACAGAATGGCTGAAAAAGAAAATAATCAAGGTGTTGCAATGGCCCAGTCAAAGTCCAGACCTCAACCCGATTGAAATCCTGTGGCTGGACTTTGAGAGCTGTGCATAAACAAATGCCCGCAAACCTCAATGAACTGAAGCAACGTTGTTAAGAAGAGTGGGCCAAAATTCCTCCACAATGATGTGAGAGACTGATAAAGTCATAAAGAAAACGATTACTTCAAGTTATTGCTGCTAAAGGTGGTTCTACACGCTATTGAATCATTAGGTGTACTTAGTTTTTCACACATGGCTTCTCCATTTTGGCTTTAATTTTGTTAAATCAGGCTCAGTGTAATATTTCATGTGTTGTTGTTCATCTGAGGTTGTATTTACCTAATTTTTAGGCCTGCTAAGGAACAGATGATTGCTATTATGTCCTGATATGTAAAAACATAGAATTCAACGAGGGTGTACTTTCATTTTGAAATAAGGGGGAGTGAGGGAAAGAAGGCGGATGAGCCCTGCTCAGCTGGTGACTATTGAGGGAGAGACTGGGGGTGGTGCTATCTGGGATAGAAGAATATACAGCAATAGGAAAACAGAAATCCCCTATGATGCACTCACTATAAACCAAAATAATAAAGTTTGAATAAATAATCAGAAAACAGAAAAAATACATACTAATTAAAACCTAAGGTATAGTGTATGTTGACAAACACTGGTGAGTAAATTCTCACTGGGTACTAAGGAAACCCTGTTAGCCAATGTGTAACACACAGGTATCTATTGAGGACATCTCGATACCACTAGGTGATAATGGTGACAGAGGTAAGTATGTTCAAACATACAGTTCAAGTAGATATAGAATAGGGTCGACCCCTGATAAACCTATAGGGTCTAATGGTGTAACAGTGGATGAAAATAATCCAGTATCTCTACATATACATAGAAATGCAGAGTCTGGGTCCTGCTAAATCACAAAATGCATCTCCTATAAATTAGGAGGTGCAGTATGTTCACTGGTCTAGCAGACATACAGCTATGATTTACTGTGATTATAAACAGTAGGTGTGCTGTTACACACTATAGCAAACACGATCTTTAACAAAGGGTCATTACCTTTGTTAAAGCTATGGCTGAAAGTAGAGACATATTACTTGTTGCTCAGCGTTTGGTGGTTAGTTGATATGCCACATATGAAGAAACATTGAGTATTTAGCATCCACAGCCGCCCATATGGGACCCTATCTTGAACTGAACAGGCTTCTAGTGCTAGCTAGTGGGATCCTATTTTGGCCCACATTTTTATTAACTAGCAGCTGACAAGTACTCCGTGGTGTGTTTGAAATCTGGCCGAGCTACTGCTAGCCCGGTCGCGCTCGTGACGTCATCCGACACGTGTTTCGTTCCGAAAAGGAACTTCTTCGGGGGTGGGCGGACCTATGCTCCTTTGCGCCATATATACACACAATGCGCTGTCATGGCAACCCGTGGTGTTGCCTAGATCTCCAGACAATGACGCAGAGTGGGCGTGGCATCACGGACAAGGTAGGTAAAAGAGGGATCCTATTGATCCATCCTTTGTTAAAGATCGTGTTTGCTATAGTGTGTAACAGCACACCTACTGTTTATAATCACAGTAAATCATAGCTGTAGGTCTGCTAGACCAGTGAACACACTGCACCTCCTAATTTATAGGAGATGCATTTTGTGATTTAGCAGGACCCAGACTCTGCATTTCTATGTATATGTAGAGATACTGGATTATTTTCATCCACTGTTACACCATTAGACCCTATAGGTTTATCAGGGGTCGACCCTATTCTATATCTACTTGAACTGTATGTTTGAACATACTTACCTCTGTCACCATTATCACCTAGTAGTATCGAGATGTCCTCAATAGATACCTGTGTGTTACACATTGGCTAACAGGGTTTCCTTAGTACCCAGTGAGAATTTACTCACCAGTGTTTGTCAACATACGCTATACCTTAGGTTTTAATTAGTATGTATTTTTTCTGTTTTCTGATTATTTATTAAAACTTTATTATTTTGGTTTACAGTGAGTGCATCATAGGGGATTTCTGTTTTCCTATTGCTGTACTTTCATTTTCACACAACTGTACATATGCACACACTGAGATTAAGCGGATATTGTAATACTGGGATCAGATGGAAGGAGTGCATTCAGATCTCAGTCACACGCATTGTGACATATACTGTACATCCTTCTCCATTTGTATATGTGACACAGAAGTTACCCGCAGTTGCTCAAATCTGTCTTTCCTAACAAATGGTGACACAGACAGGAGATACGTATTCAATTGTATCCTTTTCTTTCACAGTAAGGTTACATATACATCCCTCTTTCTCTCTCCATTTGTAGAATTATAATACTGTGAAGGACAAATGTGAGAAATATCACTAACTACACTAACTACAGAGGTCAGAGAACTAGACCCCGTTCTTGGATTATCTGACTAATTTACTGATGATGGACGAGAAAAAGAGGACTGATGGAATCTTGAATCACACCCTGGAGATCATCTACCTCCTGACTGGAGAGGTGAGGGCTGCTGGAGAATGTCATAATGTCTCTATTATCTCCTTCACTACAATAGAGACTTGCAGAACATTCATATTTGAGGTACCTGAGAAGCAATGTCTGAGAGACGGATATAATTAGACAAAGCAAGATCACAGGAGCAGACAAGATGTTTGATCATATTGGGAGCCTAGGGCCACCTCAGGACATGCTTATGCAGCAGGAGAACACAAATTCAGATAGGGCAGAAACGAATGTATTTGACAGAGGATGGCCCAAGTGATTGGATGTACTTGGGTTCAAGAAGATTTTTGTGCAGAGGGAGATCCGGGAGACATTTCATATATTATACATGTATCCTAAAATTGATGTATTGTGACTGGACTACATAATTTTGCTTCCTGACTTCCTTCCTCTCTTCTGACACGTACTATCATACTGGGAGACTTTAACATAGCTATTGACAATTCTAATGTCACATAAACATCCCAATTTTTTTCCTTTACCTCCCCCTTTGGTCTCTCCCAGTTTACTACCTCTCCTACTCATGGCAATGATCACTCCCTTCACCTTGTTTTCTCCCACTTGTGCTTAGTCTCGAACTCCTCTAATACTCCCTCCCTAACCTTTAACCTCACTAGCCACTGTAACCTCCACATCACCTAATTCCACAATTACATACAGAACCTACATGCTCTAGACCCTCTAATTTTCCACATCTTTACAACCTCTTCTCACTCCCATTTCTACCCTTTCATGCCGTGACCTGGAATCCTCTCTATATAAATAAAATAGCTCCAGAGCTTCTGCAAGCACACGTCGCCCCCCTGAAAATTCAAGCCAGAACCATGGCACACAAACGTGACTTGCTACCTTGAAAAGTGCTCACTCACTGCTGAATACTACTGGATTGAAGAGTAGAGCAAAGGAGCACAGCTGCCAGAAGTAATCCTGAAGAAAAAATATCACAGGCAAACTCCAAAGATAAAACTGAAGGTGTTTAATGAACAAGCTCACAGGAAAATCAAACAGGACAAAATCCGACAAACAGGACTGGTTGCAGAAATCTGGGTTTCGAGGTGACCATTCTAGTAGCCAGAGGTCACAAGTGATGGCTGGGAATGGCCAGAAGGAGGGGGATATGGGCCCTGGAGATTTACCAGACCTTTACCTCCCTGACTTTCGCCATAGGCAAAAGGAAGACCCAGTCCTTGCTAGACAGTATGACAAGGTGGTGAAAATTGATGAGCAGATTTTAAATGCACAGGGGGTGATAGTATTCCCCCATTTTGAATTATCAAATGATATCCTGTTTAGGGTGAATAGGCAGACACAAACAGGGGAGGTCACAAGACAGATATTGGTTCCCAAGGCGTTTGTTAAATCTGTATTCACTCTAGCCCATACTGTCCCTTGCGGTGGTCACCTGGGCAGGGATAAAACATTGGACCGTATTTCATCCCGATTCTATTGGCCAGGGATGCATAGTGATATTGCTAAGTTATGTGCGGCATGTCCGGAGTGCCAGCTAACTAGTCAGAAGGGACAAAAACCAGCCCCTTTGGTTCCTCTACCCTTGGTGTCAGTTCCCTTTGAAAGGATTGGGGTAGACGGTAGGACCTCTAGAACCTTCTGCGAAAAGACACAGGTTTATTCTTGTAATAGTTGACTATGCAACAAGGTATCCTGAGGCATTCCCCTGAGAACAGCAATGGCGAAGCAAGTAGCCAACAAGTTGTTGGAGCTGTTCTCACGGGTTGGACTTCCCCAGGTTATGTTGACAGACCATGGTACAAATTGTATGGCTAAACTGATGCAGGATGTCTTAAAATTCGGTTCGGACATCGGTCTACCATCCACAGACTGACGGATTGGTGGAAAGATTTAACCGAACTCTAAAGGGGATGCTGAGGAAATTTTTAGATTCACAGAAGAGAGCCTGGGATGAACTTCTCCCTTTTCTGCTGTTTGCAGTGCGGGAAGTTCCCCAGGCCTCCACGGGATTCTTTACATTTGAACTGTATGGCCGCCAACCCCGGGGTATCCTAGACCTCCTAAAGGACTCCTGGGAGGAACAGCGGTCCCCTTCTAAGAATAACCTTCAATATGTACTAGACCTTAGGAAGTGCCTAGATGTGGTTGGCCATTTTGCTAGGGAGAATCTTATATCAGCCCTGGACAGCCAGGAGAGACATTACAATCAGAATGCTCGCATGAGAGTTTTTCACCCGGGAGACCAGGTAATGTTGTTGTTACCCAGTTGTGAGACCAAACTCCTAGCCAAATGGCAGGGCCCATTCGAAGTACTCCGCCGCACGGGTGATGTGGATTACGAGATCGCTCAACCAGGGTCCAGGAAGGGTAAACAAATTTACCATGTGAACTTGCTGAAACCCTGGAAGATGCAGCGTTCTTTATTCATCCACCTGGTGGAGGAGCAAACGGATTTGGGTCCTCAGCCCCCACGGGAGAACATCGTGGGTGACGATAAAATCCCAATGTGTAGACAGTTGTTCTCTGAACTAAAAGGGGACTTGTTAGAAATAATTACACAATTCCTAATGTTTTTTCTGATTTACCAGGGCAAATTAATTTAATTTCACATGTGATCGAGACAGCACCTGGGGTAAAAGTATGTTCCCGTCCTTATAGGTTGCCTGAGAGTCGTAGGGCCCTGGTAGAGAAGGAGATACAAGAAATGTTACACTTAGGAGTGATTGAGGAATCATGCAGTGGGTGGTGTAGTCCACTAATTATGGTCCCTAAACCCGATGGGATGGTAAGATTTTGTGTGGACCTCAGGTCAATGCGGTATCCAAGTTTGACGCATATCCGATGCCAAGGGTGGACAAATTAATTGACGCCCTTGGTAAAGCGGAATATATATCCATGCTGGACTTAACAAAAGGATACTGGCAAATACCCTTAGAGGAAAAGTCCAAGTGCAAAACAGCCTTTGCCACTCCCATGGGTTTATACCAGTTTGTGACAATGCCATTTGGAATGCATGGAGCCCCAGCCACATTTCAGAGACTCATGGATAAGGTGCTGAGACCCCATAGGGCTTATGTCGCAGCCTACCTAGATGACATTGTCATTTATAGTAAACACTGGCGGGCCCATCTAAATAGGCTGAAAGCGGTCCTCAAATCTCTAAGAGAGGCAGGGCTCACAGCCAACCCTAAGAAATATGCCTTAGGTAAGGCGGAAACCAAATACTTAGGGTATGCAGTGGGAGGTGGAAAAGTAAGACCACTAGCCGACAAGATAGTTGCCCTGAAAGAAGTTCCGACCCCCCAAACAAAAACGCAGATACGCTCTCTGCTGGGTACTACCGGCGGTTCATCCCCAACTACTCGGAAGTTGCAGCCCCATTAATGGACCTCACAAAAAGTCCGACCCCTACACAAGTTGTATGGTCAAGGGAGTGTCGGAGAGCCTTCGAGGACATAAGGTGTCTATCAGAGGGTCCAGTCCTTAGAAGCCCAGACTTCAACAGGCCTTTTGTAGTGCAAACCGATGCATCAGAGATAGGGCTAGGGGCAGTGTTGTCACAACAGTTTGAGGGAATGGAACATCCGATCCTTTTTCTGAGTAGGAAATTGTTCCAGAGGGAAAAAAACTACTCAGTGATTGAGAAGGAGTGCCTCGCAGTGAAGTGGGCAATCGAGGCTTTGAGGCATTACCTGGCAGGAGTCCATTTTACTCTGGTGACTGACCATGCTCCATTAAAGTGGTTAAATAGCATGAAGGGCTCCAATGCTAGATTGACCAGGTTTTATATGGCCCTCCAACCCTTCTCATTTGAGATTCAGCACAGGCCTGGAAAAGAAAATGCAAATGCTGACTTCTTTTCTAGAGAAGGGGTGGAGGATCGGGCTTCAGCCGTGCGTGGCCCCAGCCACACACTAATGGGGGAGGAACGTGACAGGGTGAATGAACGTCACCAGCCATATGCCTGGAAAACCGATGTTTAGGCTTGCAGTGCAGCAGTGACGAGGTTAAGTTGAGAAGGGCTGCTTAATTAATCTGACCCCAGCTGCATAATCAAGGTGTTAAAACCCCAGGCTGTACACACATGCAGGAGAGCTGGTGAGGAGACAGGATTGAAAATGCTGAAGAGATTACTGCTGTAAGGTCTGTGTTGCAAAGTACACATGTGATGAACTGTCTGTCTCCTGCATACAAAAGAGAAGCTGCCTTATTTTTGTTTTGTCTGCTAAAGAGAAGCTATTGTGTTCTGTCTGCTAAAAAGAAGCTATTTTGTTTTGTCTGCTGAAGAAGCTATTTTCTTTTGTTTGCTGATGAGAAGCTATTTGTTTTTGGTGTGCTGTATGTTTTAAGGCTCAAATAAATAAGCCTTTTCCAAAGAACCCGCGTGTGTGGTTGCATGTACCCTGCAACACCCGTGATATTTGTTTCTTCAGGATTACTTCTGGCAGCTGTGCTCCTTTGCTCTACTCTTCAATTATTGTTCCTACACATCAGGATTGCACGCAGTTGAACTACTACTCATCATTGGATTATTGGACTCCAAGATACCCCCAAGGGCAGGTAATGGGCAATAGCCCTTATATTATTACCTCTGACCCTGTATTGGGGAAGTTTATATTTTGAGAGGGGTGTGCATTTTGACCATATGTGCAGTAGTCTGGCAGACTGACCGCTAGGTGCTTATTTTGCCCCCCCCCCTCTTAAATGCATAATACCTATTTGACCTTATGGATAAGTCATAGTGTTCCCATCTCCAGTCATTTCTTCAATATCATGATGATTTATCAACAGTGTACACACTTATATTGAGCGTCATTATCTATACAACTTTCTGAATACTACTGGAGAAATCACTCTGCGAAGCTAATTTCCTCCACTATAAAATCATACTCTCCTCCTATAACATTGCCCTTTCCCTTGCCTAGCAAAACAACTTTTTTTTCTCACACGAACTCTTGTCCTTTTACCCTCATTGTCTCATTGCCACCTTTGCCACTAACTGTCTCTCCACAATCTCATGGATGCCCCATCGTTTCTTGAAGCTTAACATGTCCAAAACAGAACTATTATCGTTCCTCCTTCCACTGTCATACCTTCACCCATTCTCTCCCTCACTTAATAATACCACAATCTCATCAGCAACCCTCACCTTTCTCCCTCTCATTCTATTCCTCATTAAGTCTTGCCGTCTCCACCTAAGAAATATTGCTATAATACACTCTTTTCTCACTCATAATGCAACTAAAATCCTAATTCACTCTCTTATCTTGTCCCGCTTTCACTACTGCAGCATTCTCCTGGTCCGCATTTCCCTCATTCTTCTAGTCAGCATTCCCCTCACCAAACTCCAATCCATCCACAATGCTGCTGCAAGACTCATCTACAGTATCTCACTGCTCCACATCTGCTGCTCAACTATGCAAATCCCTCCACTGGCTTCCTACATTCCCAAGACTTCTCCAATACTGCAATCTTTCTCTGGCGTTCCCTACCACGTATCACACTCCCCCAGCTTTCAAACATTACAAAGCTCCCTGAAAACACCCTTTTCTAATGAAGAGAATTTATTTGGCAATCTTCTAACATATCATTCGCTCCTTCCTCCGAAGCCTATTGGAACCAGCATGAAGCATGACCAAACACCATGCCATCCAACACCCCCTAACATTCACACCCTTAAACCTTAATGGGATCTGCTTTGCAGCTGGACCAAACTCCTTTCTGAGGCATACTCGGTCCCTCAATGTGCACATACTTTACCTTTTCTTACAACGTTACCCCTAATTCCCTGTACATTGGAAGCTCTTCCAAGCATGGCCCTCATCTCCTTTTGTATCTGTATCTGTACTTGTTTGTCCTTATTTGATACGTCATTCTGTTTATGTAATTTATATAAATCAGCTCCCCATTGTACCACACTGCGCAATATGTTGGTGCCTGAAGTAAACGATAATAATAAAATGAATAATATCCACAGAATGTTAAACGTCCTGTAATGACTGCATATAATTCTTAATGTGGTGTTTGTACAATCCATGATCTTTGTGCTCATATAGGCACAGTGGGGTCAGTGAGTTTGGTGCAGTCGTCAGGGATATGATAGACAGAGTTGGTGCTGTTAATGATATTTTACCTCTCGCAAGGCAACAAATCTGCAAGAACAGAGACATATCAACGTTTGTCTCTTGCTCTGCACACTGATATTTAATACTGTCTCAATATGTAGGATTATATTGTTGTGAAGAAGCACGGTGAGCATGTCACAGACGGCAGCATTTCCTGTACACCAGAAGAAATCTGCAGGACACAGAGACCCATCATTGATCATTCAACTAACTCAACGGTACATGAGAGAAACAATGACAAGAAGCTGTTGACTGAGAAGATCCTGGAACACACCAACAAGATCATTAGCCTGCTGTCCGGAGAGGTGAGAGCTGCTGGACAGTGTTGGATGTTACCAACTTTATTTCTTCTTTCAGGCTTTTGTTGAGAAACCTTTGTTCTACTGAATATGTTTATTCTCCAACATCTCCGAATTTTTTCAGGGATTTTTTCCGAATGCCACGCAATTTACCGCACTTCACCACGTTCATGCCGCATTCTGACCGCATTCTGACCGCATTCATGTTGCATTCACACCCGCGGTTGATGTGTTTATTGATAATGGTTCGGATTTAATTGGTTGCAATTCTTCGCGTATCCGCCAGGTGGCAGATATTCATGAATTGTAATGCGCATGCGCTTCAGTAATGTGTCGACTTGCAGGTATTTAAAAAAAATACCACAGTGGTCTATTGTAAATTGACCTTGGTATTGAAGAAGTTACAATAATGTATCAATTTAGGCTTTTCATATTAAAAACTAAATGCGCAGTGTTCTACTGTATTGTCCTGAGAGTTCCGAGATGAGTGCACCGCTGCAGTCCGTGTTCCAAAAACCCGACAGATCGTACGCTTATTTAATATGATCCGCGATTAATGCAACAGATGATAAGATGGCAACAGTTATTAAAATTTATCAGTGTTTTATCGGAAACTATGACTTTTACAAATTTTCACCAGATGCTCATGTGTGGAAGCGTGCAATAAGGAAAAAGTTATGTATCGATCCATGTTTTTTTCGTATTGATCCCGATGTTATTGGAGGGTATTGGTGTGTATCACCGGGTTTTCCCTGTATCTATGATCATGGAGACTTCAAAAGGTGAAAGGTCATGTTAAAAGCAACTAAGAAACGTCAGTCGCAGGCAAGCAATGCGCCAGCACCGGCTTCCAATAACGGTCCGACCATCGGTGAAAACTTGGTGACTGACAACCCTTGCTGTCTGTCCCCGCCTGAACACCTGCAGCCTGAGCCGGATTTCACATACAGATTCCAGCAAGCTTGCATGTACCTAAGCGATTTCCAGCCTGATCAGCTGACTACAGGTGTAGTAGTCCCGCTGTCACCTGTCAACTACGTGTATAATGAAGAATACGGGACTGGCAGTGGCACGGCGCCAGCTGATTGGCAAAGTCTATGGTGAGTAATGTTGCCGTATTTTATTCTGTTTTTGAAATATCAAGCAATATCTCCTGTAAGTAATATCATTGGCTGAGCAGTTTCTACAGTAGATACTGCACAATTGGTGGAAAGCTAGGCGCATGCGCATTGGCACCTTCTTGAAACGCATATGCGTCATCAAATCGACAGTAGGTGCATGCGCGTGTGAACAGGAGAGGCCCCTGAGAAAATTATTGGTGGGACTGACTGTGGGAACTTCTTTAGGGGATTGACTGACCAATACAGTAAAACTTGTACTTTTGTTTTTCTTCAGAAAAGAAAACTTTGTCATCTCATGCGGAAAACGGCAAATGGAGGGATTTCGATGGATAATATCGCTTTGTGTAACAATGCCTGCACATTGCTGAATCGGAAAAAAAACACGTACCGGAGTCTACAGTTTAGTCGCCGTTGTTATTGATTAGGATAGAATACCTGAAACAGTATGCTGTTGTTTTCAGACCGTATACAATACATTTATATATATACTGTTTAGTAAACCCGAAAAATAAAAAGTATGCATGTATTCTACATGTATTCCAGTACATATGTGTATTCTATACCCGTACAGCATGTATTGTTTTAATACTCTTGTGATGTGCTGTACAGTGCTAAGCATGCCTACAGTATACTGTACAGTATGTCTGGACAGTACTGTACAGTATGTTCTAGAAACACTGTATTTTGTTACAGTATAAAAGGAATCAATGGAACAATTTAAAACAAATCAACATTTTCTTTTATTGGTGGAGTAAGTACAAAAACATTTATTTACAAATACTGTACAATTTAAAAACATTTTAAGTGTACAGCAATTCAAAACAATAACAGGTGTATGGTTTACTGCTAGTGAAAACATTTACACTGTACTGCACCGACACACTTTATTCGAGCAAATGCCCAGTTTGTACCTGGCAGATACCTGGAATCCGCCACTGCTCACCTCTTGCATACTTCGTTGCGTTTGCCTTCCCAGCCTGGGTTCATGCCTGGCTGACGGGGGCCTGATCTGTTAAATTATAATGATCAGGATTTACTAGGCTGCAATGTTTCACTTGTCCACCAGATGGCATAAACTCATGACTTAAGTAATGTGTGGGCTTTGCAGTTGTTTCGTTTAAAAAAAGATACTGTACCACAGTACAGTATGCTATTGTAACTTGCCCTTGAGACTGAAGGAAGACGTTGCAAAAAATGTATCAATTTAGGCTTTACATACTGTATTAAATAAAGACAAAGACCATTTTCGCTTACACTATTCTCCAGAGACATGAGTGTTCAAATGCAGCCCGTGTTCCAAAAACCTGACAGAAGTTATGCTTATTTGATTTGGGCCGCTATTAATGCAACAGAGGATAAGATGGCAACAGTTATTCAAATTTATCAGTATTTTATCGAAAACTATGACTTTTACAAATTTTCGCCAACTCCTCATTTGTGGAAGCGTGCAATAAGGAAAAGGTTATGTAGTGACCCCTGTTTTCACCGTATTGAGCCCCAATTTGTTGGAGGGTATTGGTGTGTGTCACAGGGTTTTTCCCGTATCTATGATCATGGAGGCGGCAAAAGGCGAAGGGTCGTGTTAAAACCAACTAAGAAGCGACAGTCCCTGCCAAGCAATGCGCCAGAACCAGAACCAGCACCAGCACCAGCTTCTAATGATGGTCCCGCCGTCAGTGACAACCCTGAGACAGAGTCGGATTTCGCGGCCAGTTTTGATGAAGCTTGCATGTACCTAAGCGATTTCCCGCCTCACCTGCTGACTACAGGTGGGCTAGTCCCGCTGCAAACTATCGACGTGGGTGATGATGAAAGCTGGACTGGCAGTTGCCCGGCGCCGATGCAAGCTGAATGGGAAATTCAGTAATACAGTATGGTGAGTACTGTATTGTTGCCGTATTATTTTGGTGGGGCAGGCTGGGTACTTCTTTAGGGGGCTGACCATTACTGTACATTAAAACTTTTCATTTTGTTTTTCCTCAGAAAAGAAAACGGCTAATGGGGGGATTTCGATGGATAATATTGTGCTGTACAGTATGCTGATGTTTTCCGGCCGAACAGTATACTGTGTAATAAACCCGAATAAATAAAACTATGCATTTATTCTACAGTACATGTTCAGTAAATTACTGCACATACTGGGGGCGAGATGTGTTTGCAGCAGAGAGAGAGATTTAATAATATTGTACAGTGAGCAGGGGGTTCCCTGAGCCAGAAATTAATGCTCAGGGAACCCCCTGCTCCTGCTCAGTATTATTAAAATGACAGAAAATGCTGCGTCATTACCATAGCGGATAGCCGCTAAGGCAATGAAGGGGTTAACCCACCGTGCCTGCTTTATTGTGTGTAGTGGGGATGGGTGAGGGGGGTATTTGGCCCTTGGTGTGAGTTTAGGACTTGCGGGAGGGGGGGGGGGTTGCGGGTGCACTTAACCCCTTCATGACCGTAGCAGTTAATACCGCTACTGTCATGAAGGGGTTAATCCCTCCCGCTACACCCCCCCCCCGCAAGCCCTCCCCAACCATCGTTGGGGCTAATACCCCATTCACCCACCCTCCCGCTACCCACAATAAAAAAATACACACACACACAGCAGCCGCCAAAAAATAAATAAATAAATCTAAATAAATAAATAAATGACAATAAATACATTTGAAATACATTTTTATTGATAGTGTAGATGTGCAGGGGGTCTCCGGAGCTGAATCGCGTTGGTTTTAGGTCTGGGGACCCCGTGCCCCCCGAGATACAGGCCCCTTTAGGGGGTGCCGGTATCCCTCTGCGTTTAAAGGCCCCGATCACGTGATCGCGGCCTGTAAACCAAGCAGAGCAGAGGGATACCGGCACCCCCTAAAGGGGCCTGTATCTCGGGGGGCACGGGGTCCCCAGACCTGAAACCTGTGCGCTTCTGCTCTGGAGACCCTCTGCACATGTACAGTATCAATAAAACACATACAATATACAGTATAAATAAACACTCGTTCTTTACCTTAGCGGCTATGCGCTATGGTAAAGAAGCATCATTTCTGTATTTTAATAATATTGTACAGTGAGCAGGGGGTTCCCTGAGCCAGAAATTAATGCTCAGGGACCCCCCTGCTCCTGCTCAGTATTATTAAAATGACAGAAAATGCTGCGTCATTACCATAGCGGATAGCCGCTAAGGCAATGAAGGGGTTAACCCACCGTGCCCGCTTTATTGTGTGTAGTGGGGATGGGTGAGGGGGGTATTTGGCCCTTGGTGTGAGTTTAGGACTTGCGGGAGGGGGGGGGGGGGGGTTGCGGGTGCACTTAACCCCTTCACGACCGTAGCAGTTAATACCGCTACTGTCATGAAGGGGTTAAGCCCTCCCGCTACACCCCCCCCCCCGCAAGCCCTCCCCAACCATCGTTGGGGCTAATACCCCATTCACCCACCCTCCCGCTACCCACAATAAAAAAATACACACACACACAGCAGCCGTCAAAAAATAAATAAATAAATCTAAATAAATAAATAAATAAATGACAATAAATACATTTGAAATACATTTTTATTGATAGTGTAGATGTGCATAGCCGCTAAGGCAATGAAGGGGTTAAGGCATAATAAACAATTAATACATTCAATACATATTTTTCATGTCTGTGTTAAAACTCCCTGCCTTCTCTCTAATCTATGTAAAAAACCCTCCCCCTATCCCCCTATTGTGTGTGTGCGTTAAGCTTCCCTGCAATCTATGTAAAAAAACCTCCCCCTATTGTGTGTGTGTGTGTTAAATCTGCCTGGCCTGTGTTTCTGAGTGCTGAGTGCTCTGCGTTAAAGGCCCCGATCAGGTGATCGCGGCCTGTAAACCAAGCAGAGCAGAGGGATACCAGCACCCCCTAAAGGGGCCTGTATCTCGGGGGGCACGGGGTTCCCAGACCTAAAACCTGTGCGCTTCAGCTCCGGAGACCCCCTGCACATCTACACTATCAATAAAAATGTATTTCAAATGTATTTATTGTCATTTATTTATTTATTTATTTAGATTTATTTATTAATTGTGCTGCTGCTGCAAGTCCTAAACTCACACCAAGGGCCAAACACCCCCCTCACCCCCAATAAAAAAAATTCATGCACAGCAGACCCACAATTAATAAATAAATCTAAATAAATAAATAAATACATGAAGAGAAATAAATATATACTGTACAGTATATACTGTATATATACTGGATATATATATACAGTATACAGTATATATAATAACAATCCCTATAGAGTACATATACAGTATATACTGTGTACAGTATATATATACTGTATATATATATATATATATATATATATGTATACAGTATACAGTATACAGTATACAGTATACAGTATATACACACAGATGATGAACCAATATACAAATACAGTACATGTAGAATGGTTATCAAAATCATACTGTCCTACAAATAACGCTTCTCTATACAGTACAGACAATAATAATAATAATCCATTTAATAATCCTAACTGATTTTACAATATAAAACATAACATTCCAATCCACACAGTACATTGCATTTACATTGTATACTGTAAATGATGCATAGCATTAAATCTATGCACCATATACTGTACATTCTGCAAATGAATGTTAACAACATAATTGCAAGCTACTCTACCAGTAAATACTGTACAAACACTTCCAAACAAACACTTTAACCAATCAAGTAAACAAAAGTCAATATATACTGTACAGTAAGTACCAACCAGAAAACACAATTTAAAACCAAAGCTAACCCTTACAATACCAAGGATTACATCTATCTAATTGTAAAAAACCTTATACATTATACACAGCATTGTTTAAAGCCCCCTCCCCCCTAATGTTTCTGTTAAGCAGATTACACTGAAGGGAGAGAGATATAAAGGCCTAAAGCCCCTTCCCCCCTAATGTTTCTGTTAAACAGATTACAATGAAGGGAGAGAGATATAAAGGCCTAAAGCCCCTTCCCCCCTAATGTTTCTGTTAAACAGATTACAATGAAGGGAGAGAGATATAAAGGCCTAAAGCCTTACCTGCATTGGTAAACCCTCCCTGCATTGATGTCGTGCAGTGTATGTAAATGTGGGGAGGGGGGGGGGGGACCCAATGTGCATAATGTACTGTGAGGTCTAACCACCCTCACCCCCTACCCACATACTGTACCGTTGCCCCCCCCCCATCCTGGCCATGGCCCCTCCGCTTCTGCAAAACAGACACAAAAATTAAAACATACAAAGTAATGTCCCCTAACCCCTTAATCACAATAGCGGTTATTAACCACTACAGTCATGAAGGGGTTAACCCACCCTCACCCACCACTCGGGACGCCTACTGTACATACCCTCCCACGCTAACCCCCCCACCCCGTGAGGCCTAACCACCCTCAACCCTCACCCACTAACTACCCACAAGGGAGGCCTACCCACATACCGTTGGGGACCCCCCCCCACCCCCAGTCCCCGCAATCAAAACAATGCACAGCCCCACAATAAACAGCATTCTATTTATTAAATACATTACCCACCCCCTGTGCCCCCCCATAAATACAAGATTTATTCTTTTACATTCAGGGTCCATAACGCAGCCCCACGCTAGTCCCCGGTGGGCTGGCAGGGCACCTGGACAGACCTACAGTTTACCAGCAGCATTCCACAGGTTCTGGAGGCCTGCTGGTGGATCCTGCCAGCACCATGGCGCCCAGGTGGTCTCCTTGGGTCACCGTGAGCCACAATTGGGTCCCCACGGTAGGCCCAAGGATGTCTGGGAGCCCCGGGTCAAACCCACAGGTGTCTGCGGGGCCTCGGGTGGTTCCCATGGGGGTCTGGGGAACTCACGGGTGCTCACTACGGGTCCGCGGTGCCCCCACAGAAGTGGGACCACACATCATCCCCGCACCTACGGGTCGGAGGTGCCCCCACAGAAGTGGGACCACACATCGTCATGCCCGCAGACTACGGGTTTACCAAAGGGGTTGGGGAGGGCTTGCAGGGGGGGGGGTAGCGGGAGGGCTTAACCCCTTCATGACCGTAGCGGTATTAACTGCTACGGTCGTGAAGGGGTTAAGTGCACCCGCAACCCCCCCCCCCCCCCTCCCGCAAGTCCTAAACTCACACCAAGGGCCAAATACCCCCCTCACCCATCCCCACTACACACAATAAAGCGGGCACGGTGGGTTAACCCCTTCATTGCCTTAGCGGCTATCCGCTATGGTAATAACGCAGCATTTTCTGTAATTTTAATAATATTGAGCAGGAGCAGGGGGGGTCCCTGAGCATTAATTTCTGGCTCAGGGAACCCCCTGCTCACTGTACAATATTATTAAAATACAGAAATGATGCTTCTTTACCATAGCGCATAGCCGCTAAGGTAAAGAACGAGTGTTTATTTATACTGTATATTGTATGTATTTTATTGATACTGTACATGTGCAGAGGGTCTCCAGAGCAGAAGCGCACAGGTTTCAGGTCTGGGGACCCCGTGCCCCCCGAGATACAGGCCCCTTTAGGGGGTGCCGGTATCCCTCTGCTCTGCTTGGTTTACAGGCCGCGATCACGTGATCGGGGCCTTTAAACGCAGAGGGATACCGGCACCCCCTAAAGGGGCCTGTATCTCGGGGGGCACGGCGTCCCCAGACCTAAAACCAACGCGATTCAGCTCCGGAGACCCCCTGCACATCTACACTATCAATAAAAATGTATTTCAAATCATTTTTATTGTGCCGATGTTTGCGCAGAGAGAGAGCAGCGGATCTCTCTCTGCTGCAAACACATCACGCCTCCGCTGCCCATACAGTAGTATCATTTATGTATATGCATACAGTATACAGTACTGTATGTGTACAGTACTGTATGTTAGGGCTTATAGGGGTTGTTGTTATACAGTATATATATATACTGTACAGTATATACTGTATACTGCATTACAATTCATTATAGGGGACGGCTTCACAGAGAACAGCTCGCAAGCGCCACCATGTGTATTTTCACGGCATTGCAGTATTTCAGCAAGCCGGAATAAAAAGCTTAAATCCCTGCCGGAAAAGAACGCAATGCACTCTGGCAGAAAACGATCAGAAACCTGAATACACCCGAGTATACCCGAATTCGCGGGACTAGCCGAGCTCGAATAAAGTGTGTCGCCAGTGTATGTACAGAAAGTCAAAACATTTACAGTAGGATGGTGTACAGTACAGTAAGTCAGGCCTGCACAACTCCAGTCCTCGAGGGCCGCAAACAGGCCCAGTTTTAAGGATAACCTTGAAAACCGGGCCTGTTTGCGGCCCTCGGGGACTGGAATTCTGCAGGTCTTGTGTACAGCAAGTAAAAACATTTCTTTATTCATAAAATTTAAAAAATGCAACATCTCCTTTATTAAAGTACAGAAAGTCAAAACAATTACAAAAACATTTACAAAAAATAAACAACAGTTGAACAGTCACGCAAATTGGATCCCCACCAGATTGTCCTTCCAGGGCCGATGCCTTGTATGGCGCAAAATGCCATTGTATCGAACGATTTTCATTAAAGGATCTGTAAGTGAAAAATAGCGCCGCAATTCCTCCACAATAGTCCTTCTTAAATTTTCAGGAAGCGCCCTTTTTTTCGCGATTTCCTTCGTAGTTTACATTGTTGGCCCACCCTAAGTACACCAAGTAGGACACGTGGTGCTTAAAAATTAACATAAAAAAGGAAGGAAAGTGTGATCAGCGCTAATGCTTACAATACAATACAGTAACAATATGAATTACAGTGATTACCAAATAAAACCTTTAACTTAAAGTTGAGGCTGCCTAGGCAAAACAGGATTAACACAAATCGACAGAAACAATAAATGCAGAGAGCCGGCGCCTCCAAGATGGAAATGTAAAAATCTGACCAAATATAAAGTCCAATCGGGGATGGCAAGCAATCCTGAGGGGAATCTTCAATGAAGTCTCACGAGGATAACAAACACACATATAAAACAAGGACAAAAAAGAAAAATCATAGTGTAACTCAAATAACAAAAAACAAAACACTGAAAAGATTAACTAAAGGATTATTACAAATTTAATATGCAATTAATGAATATAAAACAACAAACAAATGTCCGTTGGGCTAAAGACACTAATGAAGCAATATCATCCAGTAGGGGTAAATTTAGAATCCTACTTACAGCAAAGCTGAGTTAATAAAACCCATAGAATAGCTGTCCTTTAAACCAGACCGGGAACCTCTGCAGAAGAATGAAATTGTACGACCTCCAGGTCTCCAAGCTGCCGGAACAACCATTGCAGGAAGTGCCACATGGTTGATCCGCAACTCCACGCTGCTGTTAAAAATTAACATGCCATACTTCTGGGGTAAACCAGCACTCATCACCCTATACTTCTCCCTGAGTGCCGGTGGCAGCTCGCGCAGGATGATGTCGGGCAGTGTATCGATGCAAGCGTATGTAGGTTGGATTCTGGGAGTGGGTGTGCGTTCCGGGAGTGGGTGTGCTTCTGGGAGCGGGTGTGCTTGTGGTGGCGGGCGAGGGTAGGTTGTCTGGTAGGAAGCTTTCCTCCTGTCTTGGTCGCCGTGTTGTCTCCTGGCGTGGTCTTGACGGGGTTGTCATGTTATCCTCCTCAACGGAATACATGTACACAAATTCTTCTGGTGGAGGGCATGCGCTTGGTGTTGGAAGGTGGTCGAAGGTCCCATTCATCACATCCACGCCACCCTCCTGCTCCGGCGTCGGGGATACAGGGGCATGAACACCGAACAAATTATGTATCCCCGCTATGTCAGTCTCTATCTCCTCCATCTGTCGATCCATCTTCTGCATCCGTTGATCCATATTTAGCATGGTCTCTAAAAGCAGATCTATCTTTACCAGCATAGTAGAGTTCCCGGGGATATCCACACTTAACCCATTCAGCATGCGGTCTAACGAGCTGGTTCTTGTGCATGGCGTGCTGTGGACATCTGGGTGGATGGGTGCTACGGAGGATGAGATGGGGGTTTCCTGGAGAGAAGCGGCAGCGTTGTCGAAGAGGGATGGAGGAGGCGACCTGTGGATTTCCGGGAGAGAAGCGGCAGCGTCGTCGAAGAGGGATGGAAGAGGCGACCTGTGGATTTCCGGGAGAAAAGCGGCAGCGTCGTCGAAGAGGGATGGAGAAAGTGACCTGTGGATTACCGGGCGAGAAGTGGCAGAGTCGTCTAAGCGTAATGGTGAAAGTGACCCGTGGATTTCAGGGACACCAGCGGCAGCGTCGTCGAAGAGCAGTGCAGAAGATGGGCTGTGGGTTTCCAGGAGAGCGGCGGCAGCGTCGTTGACGAGCAGTGGATAAGATGGGCTGTAGATTTCCAGGAGAGCGGCGGCAGAGTCGTCGAAGCGTAATCGAGGTAGTGGCCTGCGGGTTCGATGGGTTGGCTGCCATTTGTTTTGCATTGAGTGTACATCACTGTATTTCTTCTTGACATAATAAGGCTTACGGGTATTAAAACCCTTAGCCTTTGGGGGCAGCAGAAGGTTTTCTTTATTAGCCTTAGCCTGTCGCTTTGGCCTTGGCTTGGAAACGGCTGCTGCCTTTCGATTTTTCTGCGTGACAGGCACAGCAGAGGCGAGTGGCTTCCTGCATCCGTAGAATCGGGGTTGATCCATGGTAGCAGATGGAACAATGCAGTATCTGGACAAGGTAAAGTTCAGATACAGATCATCGAGTGGGAGGCTATGCAAAGTGTGTAGTCTTTTATGCATGGCGACGAGGTACAGGTGTTAAAAGTGGGCGTACTCTAATGTGAGTCATTAACGTATAAATACACCATCCATTTTGTGGATTCACTGCACATTGAATACACATCGACTAAACATTGAATATACATTGTTGTGTTTGTTTTTCTTTCTACTCGCTGCAATGCCTGTTAAAAAGATTTCAAAGAATCTCAGCATGAGAATTAAGAAGATGTACACGAGCGGACACCGAATTGCAGATATCCAATGCTGGTTTGCTGCTTCTGGCCTCGTTGTGCCATCAACCACCGTGTGCTATCATGCACACGGAAAAACCAAACAATGCACGAGGACACCAATGGTAACTAACGCATAAGTATATTTATATAACTATATAATACAGTATATCGATTATTGTTTATATTGCTGCATATTAATCGAAATGTAGTAGGTGTGTGGTGCTCCAATAGACAACCCATATGGTTCAAAATAAACTTCATTGTAGAATCCTGCACATGTATACTCCCCAGTGGTTGGACATGATTTAAATCCCAGGCATGTATAACACTCACAGCTCCAAGATAAAGAGCTTGTGCTCGAAACGCATTGGTGGGGGGGCTCTGTACCCCATAATGTTGTTGTAACCCTTGCTGCAATCCATTAAATCATTTTTTTTTAATGGGCACACGCTCTTTGGATGTTCTTTTATTTTTTTGTTCCTGCTTTGCTGGTGCCTGCTTTTTCCAATCTGTTTCCTTTGCTAGCATGCATATTAATCGAACTACATAGTGTGTAGATCTATCACATTTTATAGTTATTTAGGTATATTTATATAACATTTTTTATTTATATAACTGTAACTCTATAAAACTATATAATACTATATAACTATATAATATAGTATATCTATTATTGTTTATATTGCTGCATATTAATAGAACTACATAGTATAGATCTATCTAATTTTATACTATTTTTACTGTGAATGATGTGCTGTACTTCTGGCCTACTGCACTGTAACTTGTTGTTTTTCTGTACACTGTAGGGAGACAACTCTTCTGGTCGACAAAATAAGTGAAGAGAATGATGGGAAGAGTGCCTTACAGGTCAAATACACTCTGCAGCAAAATCACAATCTCACTGTATCCGAGACCAGCATAAAGAAGATGAGACGCAGAATTGGATGGAAATATGGACATGTGAGGTTAGTTCTGGACAGTACAGGAGGTTAAAGTGTTGTTTAAGAAACTGTACTGTACCTATAAAATTATTCCTTGTCATTACAGAGCGTACCCTATGATAAGGGATGTTAACAAGATCAAGAGAGTGGTCCAGGCCCAGGCATGGATCGACAGTGGAGAAACTTTCCAGGATTGCATCTTCACTGACGAGTCTACTGTATCGCTGGAGAGATTTGCCACCTTTGCATTACACAAAAAAGGTCGCATATCTATGAAGCCGCGTCCAAAACGACCAGTGAAGATGCATGTGTGGGTGCCATCTCTAGGCGTGGACCAGGGTGCATCGTCATCTTTGAAGGTACAGTAAAATGTATGTCACACGCTTGTGCCTTACGCACTGTACTGTACTAGTGTGCAGTTTTTTGAGCACTTTTCTTTTCTTGTTATAGGAATCATGAATAAAGCTTTTTTCCAAGAGAAAATTGTGCCTGAGATTGTGGAATACATCACACGTGAGTTCTCACATGGTCACCGTTTCTACCAGGACAACGATCCGAAGCACACTGCGTCAACAGCGCATATTCTTGAGCGCGGTATCAACTGGGTAAAGACGCCAGTGGAGTAAGTGCGGTAACCGTGTCTCATTTTTTCCCACTGTTTTTACTGTGTACTGTACCTCTTAAACTGATTGTCCTTTTTTTCCCCCTCCAATGACAGATCGCCAGACTTCAATCCTATCTAAATGGTCTGGCATCAGCTGAAGGACCATATCCGAAATGTCGTGAAACCCTTCAAGAAGGATGAGTTGCCGCAAGGCATAATGAGTTTTTGGAACGATGTACTCACCGTGGTACGATGCAATAAATATATTGACCATATTGCAACTGTGTTGCCCATTGTGATCGTGCGTAATGGGCAAGCATCAGGAAGATAGTATGGTATAGTACTGTATTGTAGTATTGTATGTACAGTATGATACAGGTAAGTATGGCACAGATTTTTTTTTCCTGAGAGAGCAGCACTAGCCACCTGGTTACAAAGTATTTAACAGTAGTCACAGTATACAGTAGTTCAAGTGTAGACTAGTTTGACAGTACTAACTGCATACTGTAGTCCAATATGGAGTAGCTTTACAGTACACAATGCCATAATATGCACCTAACTGCACAATTTTTTTCTTTTCTTGTCTTTTCAGAGAAAAAAAGGATGGAAAGGGTGATGGGGTATCATGTGTACATTGTGTACAGTAAAGTGTATCTAAAGTGCAGTCATGGTGTACACAAAACCTCCCCTCTCTCAATGAACTACACAGAATGAGGAAGAAGATAAAAACGGAAAATATTATATTATATAAATATTATTATATATTATTAATTAATATTATTATCAATGTGCATTATTCATGATTATCCACCAGCCATCAATTTTCATCTGACAGAAGAACTGAATAAAGACTGCATTTTGTATTATTCATGATTATTTGTATATTTGTATTTTTTGTTCCTGATAAAATAAAATAAATATTTCTTTACATTCATGATAATCATAATCATTGACACCTCCCTCCCCCACACCTACACCGAAGAAAAAGAAAGAATGACAAAAAGTGGTAATTTACTGCATCAACAACATGAATCAGATTATGTTTTTTTTAACTCTCAATTTCACAGTGCTGTGCAAATCAGATTTACATATCCAATTCGAGAAGTGATTATCACAAGCGTTACCGTAATTAAAGCCTCAAAGGGGTTGGGGGGGGTGGATGGGTGAGTCATGCGCAGTAAACATCAGCTAGCTCCCTTCCCAAAGAGGATTGCAGAGACTCATAGCCAACAATAGGAAAATTAATGAATGGTAGGCACGCAGGCGCAGAGAGGTGATGCTCGGCTAGGGACGGATTAAAAACACAATGACAAGCTTTAGAAACGGAATGGCTCTTTAGAGGTATGGATAAGAAAGAGGTTCAAATCCTTGAGTGAGCCTTGTGTGTGTGCGTGGGGGAGGGGGGTACAGGGTACAGCTCCATGAAGGATTAGCTGTACTGCATTTCAAAGAAATGACATATTTTCAAAAGGCAGGTCATCATAATAATTTGATCCCTACACCCACAAAATACATAAAAAGCACACAAATCAACCATGGGCAGTCAGTCAAACGCACAGTGTCGCAGTCAAAAGCTGCAGCACAGATTGAATATCTTAATGTCAAGATGGCTTAGGCAGGCTTGTGGAGAAAATTAAAATAAAAAATGAGGAGAGAAAAAAAATATTTATTTTTATTTTTGGTCACTCACTCTTGAACTTCGCAAGCAAGCAGTGGTGAGGTTATAGACGCATGCGCACTTAATCATCATCTATGCACTGTAGCTCCCATCCCAAAGGGGATTGCACGCAGGTGCAGAGAGCTGATGCTCGGCTAGGGACGGATTAAAAATACAATGACAAGCTTTAGAAACGGAATGGCTCTGTAGAGGTGTGGATAAGAAAGAGGTTCAAATCCTTGAGCGAGCCTTGTGCATAGGGGAGGGGGGTACAGGGTACAGCTGCATGAAGGATTAGCTGTACTGCAGTTCAAAGAAATGACATATTTTCAAAAGGCAGGTCATCATAATAATTTGATCCCTACACCACCAAATACATAAAAAGCACACAAATCAGAATGAATATCGTAATGTCAAGATGGCTTAGGCAGGCTTGTGGAGAAAATTAAAATAAAAAATGAGGAGAAAAATATATATATTTTTTTTATTTTTGTCACTCTTAAACTTCGCAAGCAAGCAGTGGTGAGGTTATAGACGCATGCGCAGTAATCATCAGCTATGTACACTGTAGCAAGCAGGAATGTAATTGAAACCAGAAAGGAATGGTGTGGGAGAGGTGTACTGTACTGTAGATTAGATACAGTAAGAAGTTGAAATACTGCAGTGCTGTACAGTAAATTAGCCTGTGTGTGTGCGGGGACGAGCGAGGGGAGAGCGCTGTATATGCCGAAATGTGATACTGTTACAGTACACGCCTATGCGTTTCAACAATTTTCAAATGAGACATACTGTACATGCATGTGTAAATATGCAAATTTACAATTACTGCGCGCGCACACGCAGACTGACGTACTGTAGGTTGAACTGCTAAAGTATTAGACTTTGAAGACAACAACTCGCGAACGCCCCCCCTGAGTTTTTAGACGGCATTGCAGTATTGCAGACAGCGCTAATAAAATGCTAATATTACGAGCGCTAAAATATCGCAATATACTCCTGAAAAAAAAAATACCGCATCTGCCTGTGGTTATCAAAGTTGCGCCGATTCGGCCGCATTAGGATAAAGGCGGCCGCCACTGTATCTGTATTTTCTTTTACCATGCTCACCTGTCTTTTGATATGTTAAAGATTCTTACTGGAGCAATTGTTATGTTTGGATATTTAGTAGGTGATTCTCTGTGTTTCAGGTACCTATAAAGTGTGATGCTGTTGCTGTCTATTTCTCCATGGAGGAGTGGGAGTATTTAGGAGGACACAAGGAGCTTTACGAGGACGTCATGAGGGAGAGTCAACCGACCTTCAGCTCACTGGGTAAGAGGAGTTTTTCTGTTATGTATATCTTTATTAATATATGGCACCCACAGTGTACTGAGCGCTTTACAACAGAGAGAATACAGCACAGGGAATTATAATACAATGCATACAAACAAAATCAGACAATAGGTAAGACAATCCCTGCCCCGGAGAGCTTCAAATCTAATAGAGATGTCAAACATATTTCAATACAGCAAACAGGAGTTCAAGCTACACTTTGTTTTGTTTATTGTGAGGTTTATGTCAGAAACAAGAAACAAGTTACAAAGCAGAGCAAACCATGTCAGGGATGTCTGTGTCAGGTCTTGAGTCCTGGTCTCTGCACTCCCATGCTGGAGTTCTACCTGCCTGCCCCCGGTGTTGCTGATCTGTTGCTGTCCCTGATCTCCAGACAGCCCTTTCTAAACTCCACTTCCTGTTCCTCCCTGCCTGTTTATTGTGGTTCACCCTGTAAGCAAGCTCGCTGCTCCATCGTGCCTTTTGGCAGTTGCTGTTTCTGGACCCTTTCAGACCTTAGTATGCTTGCCTTGCTCCAGCCCATACCTGTTCCGGTTTACTGACTATCGCTACCTGCCACTAGACTCCAGCCCGGAAGTCGCTGCACAGTGGTTCCCACCCTTTTTTACTCTCGAAAGCACCCCTTATACTCAGTTGCTGAAGCACCCCATCAATAGTGCAAACAGAATTTGTAATAGGACCGAAGTGTTTGCACTACTTGGACTATAATATGCTTCTTTATATTCACTCATCTGTGTGCAGTTCAAATTTCTATAAATCTCCAGTTGTTTTTTTTATTTATTCACTATACGCACGCACACATTATTTACTATTGCTATTTTAAGGAGTGCCGCTGCTCTTACAATATATAAGCAGCAGCAATCCTTGCTGCAGTGGAAGTGCTGTGTGCTGGTTGATAATGGTGAAATGCAGGGTTGCAGACCTGTCTAAGACATGCAAATGAGCATACAGAGGCGACCAACTTTATTCTAACTCGGCTAGTTCCGCGAATTTCAGAATATCCCGGTGATGTTCGGTTTTGTATTGTTTTCGCCCGGAGTGTATTGCGTTATTTTCCCGGCTGTGATTTAAGCATTTTATTCCCGCTGGCTGCAATACTGCAATGCCGTGTAAAAACGCATGGGGGCGTTTGCGAGCTGTTGTCTTTGAAGCCGCCCCCTATAACCCCTAACATACAGTACTGTACACATACAGTACTGTATATGCACATCAATGATACTATGGGCCGGCGGGGGCGAGATGTGTTTGCAGCAGAGAGAGATCCGCTGCTCTCTCTGCACAAACATCGGCACATTAAAAATTATTTAAAATACATTTTTATTCATAGTGTAGATGTGCAGGGGGTCTCGGGGGCTGAACCGCGTTGGTTTCAGGTCCAGGGACCCTCTGCTTCCCGAGATACAGCCCCCTTTATGAGGTGCCGGTATCCCTCTGCATTTAAAGGTCCCGATCACGTGACCGCGGCCTGTAAACCAAGCAGAGGGATACTGGCACCTCCTAAAGGGGCCTGTATCTCGGGGAGCAGGGGGGCCCCGGACCTAAAACCACAGAGGTTCAGCTCCGGAGACCCTCTGCACATCTACAGTATGAATAAAACACATATATAAATAAACACTCGTTCTTTACCTTTGCGGCTATGTGCTATGGTAACGAAGCAGCATTTCTGTATTTTTAATAATATTGTACAGTGAGCAGGGGGTTCCCTGAGCCAGAAATCAAAGCTCAGGGGGCCCCCTGCTCCTGCACAATATTATTAAAATACAGAAATGCTGCTTCATTACCATAGATGATAGCCGCTAAGGCAATGAAGGGGTTAACCCACCGTGTCCGCTTTATTGTGGCTAGCGGGGGTGGGTGAAGGGGGTATTTGGCCCTTGGTGTGAGTTTAGGACTTGCGGGGGGGTTGCGGGTGCACTTAACCCCTTCACAACCGTAGCAGTTAATACCGCTACGGTCATGAAGGGGTTAACCCCTCCCGCTACCCCCCCCCCCGCAAGCCCTAAACAACCACCGTTGGGGCTAATACCCCCTTCACCCACCCCCGCTACCCACAATAAAAAAAATTCACACACAGCAGCCGCCCAAAAAATAAATAAATCTAAATAAATAAATAAATGAATATAAATAAATACATTTAAAATACATTTTTATTCATAGTGTAGATGTGCAGGGGGTCTCCGGAGCAGAACCGCGTTGGTTTCGGGTCCGGGGACCCCCTGCTTCCCGAGATACAGACCCCTTTATGAGGCCCCGGACCTAAAACCACAGCGGTTCAGCTCCGGAGACCCTCTGCACATCTACAGTATAAATAAAACACACACATCAATAAAGAATCGTTCCTTACCTTTGCGGCTATGTGCTATGGTAATGAAGCCGCATTTCTGTATTTTTAATAATATTGTACAATGAGCAGGGGGTTCCCTGAGCCAGAAATCAAAGATCAGGTGGCCCCCTGCTCCTGCAAAATATTATTAAAAATACAGAAATGCTGCTTCATTACCATAGCTGATAGCCGCTAAGGCAATGAAGGGTTAAGGCAGAATAGCATGTTTATTGGGGACATTTGCCCCCAATAAACATTGCAATAAACAACATACAGTACACCCCCTGTGTATTTAAAATACATAAACAATAAATACATTAAATACATATTTTTAATGTGTGTGTTAAACCTCCCTGCCTTGACTGTAATCTGTGTAAGACCCCCTCCCCCTATTGTGTCTGTTAAACTTCCCTGCCTTGACTAATCTGTGTAAGACCCCCTCCCCCTATTGTGTCTTTTAAACTTCCCTGCCTTGACTAATCTGTGTAAGGCCCCCTCCCCCTATTGTGTCGTTAAATCTCCCTGGCCTGTGTTTCTGTGAGTGCAGTGTATGTAAATGTGGGGAGGGGAATCCCGTGTAAATATAATGCAGCGCCTCACTGCCAATGGCCCACCCCGTGAGGCCTAACCACACCCACACCCACTACCCACTACCCACCTGCCCATGGCCCCTCCGCTGCTGCAAAACAGAGACAAAAATTAAAACATCCAATGTAATGTCCCCTAACCCCTTAATCATCATAGCGGTTATTAACCGCTACAGTCATTAAGGGGTTAACCCATCCTCACCCACCACTCGGGATGCCTACATACCCTCCCACACTAACCCCCCTCGCCGTCAGGCCTAACCACCCTCACCCACTACCCACAAGGGAGGCCTACCCACATACCGTTGGGGAACCCCCCCCCCACACCCCCAGTACTCACAATAAAAACAATACACAGGCCCACAATAAACATCATTATATTTATTAAATACATTACCCACCCTCTGTGCCCCCCCATAAATACAAGATTTATCCTTTTACAAACAGGGTTCATAACGCAGCCCCACGCGAGTCCCCGGTGGGCTGGCGGGGCACCTGACAGACCTACAGGATACCAGCAGCCCTTTTCAAACAGGTTCTGGAGGCCTGCTGGTGAGTCCCGCCAGCACCATGGCCCCCAGGTGGTCTCCTTGGGTCACCGTGGGCCACAATTGGATCCCCACGGTAGGCCCGCGGATGTCTGGGAGCCCCGGGTCAGACCCACAGGTGTCTGCGGGGCCTCAGGTGGTTCCCACGGGGGTCTGGGGAACTCACGAGTGCTCACTACGTGTCCGCGGTGCCCCCACAGAAGTGGGACCACACAGCTTCATCCCCGCAGACTATGGGTTGGCGGTGCCCCCACAGATGTGAGGCCACCACTTCATCCCCGCATGTGTCACCCATGGAACCACCAGCCTGATACCCGTGGGATACCCGAGGAGATCCACAGGTGGTCTCCAGAGGTCCCACGCAGAAACACGGAACAAACCCTGAATGTAAAAAAAATAAACCTGGCCTATACATTCAATACATACACCCCCCCCAACACCTACAGTACAATAATGTGCAAAATAACTATTATCCAGATATGGATAATAGATTAATTGCCCATTATTAAAAACATTAACTAGCATATTCAAATAAATAAAGTACTACTGACCTCATCAATAAGAAGTCTCCGTCGCCAGCGACATCCTTGTCTTGCCCACAAAATACATAGCAAATACAAAGCCAATACATTGCAAGTACATTCAGATATCATGTGGAATCCTCCCGAAGGGGGTGTTAGCGCTGCACAGCCGAAATGAAGGACTTGCTGGAGACTGATGATAGGATTATAGAAAATCTTTATTGCACATAGTGCAAGCAGATCCTCTTGACGCGTTTCTGCCTAGTTGGCCTTTGTCAAAGGCCAACTAGGCAGAAACGCGTCAAGAGGATCTGCTTGCACTATATGCAATAAAGTTTTTCTATAATCCTATCATCAGTCTCCAGCAAGTCCTTCATTTCGGCTGTGCAGCGCTAACACCCCCTTCGGGAGGATTCTACACGCTTCATAGATTGCAGCTAGCACGCCGATACGCCGGTATAGTTGAAATCCAGCTGCTCCTGCCCCCTGTCCGGAAGTCTCTTCACGGCCGCCGGTCACGTGACCGCCCACCGCGAGCAAGCGGGTGAGAGGTTGGCGGTGAAGACACCACACATTATCCGTGGCGGTGAGGTGCCACACTCATTCATCAAGCGCAAATACAGCTGTTCCTGCATCGGATTGGGGAGTCTCGCCGCAGCCGCCGGTCACGTGACCACCCACCGCTAGCCAGCGAGTTGAGGGTTGGCGGCAGAGATACAGTTCATTATCCGTGGCGGTGAAGTGCCGCAATTATCCTCTACTTACTACGCGCCATGACAGGTCGGTCAAGTAGGAGCAGCCTCATCATTCAGAGAGGATTCAACTAAAGGTACTGCATCATTTACCCCATTAACCTTTGGATTCATAGTAAGTCTCTTTATCTCAACTATTTGGTGCTTTTGGCAAGCCAGTTGCTGGAGGAGACATTACATAAGGTTACAATCATTTATGTGGGGTTGAAACTAAGTACCATATTATATGATCTCATGTACACAGGACTTTGTTTTTTCTGAGCGCCTGAGGGGTTAATCTGTGATTCACCCATGGTCTAGATTCATATATCAATTAAGCCAGTGTGGCTTAACCCCTTAATTACCTTTGCGGTTATTATCTGATAAGGTGTTTAAGGGGTTAATTGATATCTGAATGTACTTGCAATGTATTGGCTTTGTATTTGCTATGTATTTTGTGGGCAAGACAAGGATGTCGCTGGCGACGGACACTTTGTATTGATGAGGTCAGTAGTACTTTATTTATTTGAATATGCTAGTTAATGTTTTTAATAATGGGCAATTAATCTATTATCCATATCTGGATAATAGTTATTCTGCACATTATTGTACTGTAGGTGTTGGGGGGGGGGGGGGTGTATGTATTTAATGTATAGGCCAGGTTTATTTTTTTTACATTCAGGGTTTGTTCCGTGGTTCTGCGTGGGACCTCTGGAGACCACCTGTGGATCTCCTCGGGTATCCCACGGGTATCAGGCGCGTAGTAAGTAGAGGATAATTGCGGCACTTCACCGCCACGGATAATGAACTGTATCTCTGCCGCCAACCCTCAACTCGCTGGCTAGCGGTGGGTGGTCACGTGACCGGCGGCCGCGGCGAGACTCCCCAATCCGATGCAGGAACAGCTGTATTTGCGCTTGATGAATGAGTGTGGCGCCTCACCGCCACTGATAATGTGTGGTGTCTTCACCGCCAACCTCTCACCCGCTTGCTCGCGGTGGGCGGTCACGTGACCGGCGGCCGCGACGAGACTTCCGGACAGGGGGCAGGAGCAGCTGGATTTCAACTATACCTGCGTATCGGCGTGCTAGCTGCAATCTAAGAAGCATGTAGAATCCTCCCGAAGGGGGTCTTAGCGCTGCACAGCCGAAATGAAGGACTTGCTGGAGACTGATTATAGGATTATAGAAAAACTTTATTGCACATAGTGCAAGCAGATCCTCTTGACGCGTTTCTGCCTAGTTGGCCTTTGACAAAGGCCAACTAGGCAGAAACGCGTCAAGAGGATCTGCTTGCACTATGTGCAATAAAGATTTTCTATAATCCTATCATCAGTCTCCAGCAAGTCCTTCATTTCGGCTGTGCAGCGCTAACACCCCCTTCGGGAGGATTCTACATGATATCTGAATCTACTTGCAATGTATTGGCTTTGTATTTGCTATGTATTTTGTGGGCAAGACAAGGATGTCGCTGGCGACGGAGACTTCTTATTGATGAGGTCAGTAGTACTTTATTTATTTGAATATGCTAGTTAATGTTTTTAATAATGGGCAATTAATCTATTATCCATATCTGGATAATAGTTATTTTGCACATTATTGTACTGTAGGTGTTGGGGGGGTGGGAGGGGTGTATGTATTGAATGTATAGGCCAGGTTTATTTTTTTTACATTCAGGGTTTGTTCCGTGGTTCTGCGTGGGACCTCTGGAGACCACCTGTGGATCTCCTCGGGTATCCCACGGGTATCAGGCTGGTGGTTCCACGGGTGACACATGCGGGGATGAAGCGGTGGCCTCACATCTGTGGGGGCACCGCCGACCCGTAGTCTGCGGGGATGAAGCTGTGTGGTCCCACTTCTGTGGGGGCACCGCCGACCCGTAGGTGCGGGGATGATGATGTGTGGTCCCTCTTCTGTTTGAGCACCGCGGACCCGTAGTGAGCACTCGTGAGTTCCCCAGACCCCCGTGGGAACCACCCGAGGCCCCGCAGACACCTGTGGGTCTGACCCGGGGCTCCTAGACATCTGCAGGCCTACCCTGGGGACCCAATTGTGGCCCACGGTGACCCAAGGAGACCACCTGGGGGCCATGGTGCTGGCGGGACCCACCAGCAGGCCTCCAGAACCTGTTTGAAAAGGGCTGCTGGTACCCTGTAGGTCTGTCAGGTGCCCCGCCAGCCCACCGGGGACTCGCGTGGGGCTGCGTTATGAACCCTGTTTGTAAAAGGATAAATTTTGTATTTATGGGGGGGCACAGGGGGTGGGTAATGTATTTAATAAATATAATGATGTTTATTGTGGGCCTGTGTATTGTTTTTATTGTGGGTTCTGGGGGTGGGGGGGGGGGTTCCCCAATGGTATGTGGGTAGGCCTCCCTTGTGGGTAGTGGGTGAGGGTGGTTAGGCCTGACGGGGTGGGGGGTTAGTGTGGGAGGGTATGTAGGCGTCCCGAGTGGTGGGTGAGGATGGGTTAACCCCTTAATGACTGTAGCGGTTAATAACCGCTATGGTGATTAAGGGGTTAGTGGACATTACTTTGGATGTTTTAATTTTTGTCTCTGTTTTGCAGCAGCGGAGGGGCCATGGGCAGGTGGATAGTGGGTAGTGGGTGTGGGTGTGGTTAGGCCTCATGGGGTGGGCCATTGGCAGTGAGGCGCTGCATTATATTTACACGGGATCCCCCTCCCCACATTTACATACACTGCACTCACAGAAACACAGGCCAGGGAGATTTACCCGACGCAATTGAGGGAGGGGGGCTTACACAGATTAGTCAAGGCAGGGAAGCTTAACCGACACAATAGGGGGAGGGGGTCTTACACAGATTACAGTCAAGGCAGGGAGGTTTAACACACACATTAAAAATATGTATTTAATGTATTTATTGTTTATGTATTTTAAATACACAGGGGGTGTACTGTATGTTGTTTATTGCAATGTTTATTGGGGGCAAATGTCCCCAATAAACATGCTATTCTGCCTTAACCCTTCATTGCCTTAGCGGCTATGGTAATGAAGCAGCATTTCTGTATTTTTAATAATATTGTGCAGGAGCAGGTGGCTCCCTGAGCTTTGATTTCTGGCTCAGGGAACCCCCTGCTCACTGTACAATATTATTAAAAATACAGAAATGCTGCTTCATTACCATAGCACATAGCCGCAAAGGTAAGGAACGATTCTTTATTGATGTGTGTGTTTTATTTATACTGTAGATGTTCAGAGGGTCTCCGGAGCTGAACCACTGTGGTTTTAGGTCCGGGGCCCCCCTGCTCCCCGAGATACAAGATACAAGATACAAGGTGCCGGTATCCCTCTGCTTGGTTTACAGGCCGCGGTCACGTGATCGGGACCTTTAAATGCAGAGGGATACCGGCACCTCATAAAGGGGTCTGTATCTTGGGAAGCAGGGGGTCCCCGGACCTGAAACCAACGTGGTTCTGCTCCGGAGACCCCCTGCACATCTACACTATGAATAAAAATGTATTTTAAATGTATTTATTTATATTCATTTATTTATTTAGATTTTTTTTTTTTTTTTTTGGGCGTCTGCTGTGTGTGAATTTTTTTTATTGTGGGTAACGGGGGTGGGTGAAGGGGGTATTAGCCCCAACGGTGGTTGTTTAGGGCTTGCGGGGGGGTAGCGGGAGGGGTTAACCCCTTCATGACTGTAGCGGTATTAACTGCTACGGTCGTGAAGGGGTTAAGTGCACCCGCAACCCCCCCCGCAAGTCCTAAACTCACATCAAGGGCCAAATACCCCCTTCACCCACCCCCGCTACCCACAATAAAGCGGGCACGGTGGGTTAACCCCTTCATTGCCTTAGCGGCTATCAGCTATGGTAATGAAGCAGCATTTCTGTATTTTAATAATATTGTGCAGGAGAAGGGGGCCCCCTGAGCTTTTATTTCTGGCTCAGGGAACCCCCTGCTCACTGTACAATATTATTAAAAATACAGAAATGCTGCTTCGTTACCATAGCATATAGCCGCTGTAAGGAATCCGCTCCGCGGTTTACGGTTTTCCTCACCTTGCAGACCGGTGCGGTTCTGGAGTTCCTCTCCTGATGTTTGTTGCAGCCTGGATTCACTCACCAAAGCAATACACACTTCCTCTGGTATCTACTGCAGCTGTGCAATCTATCACTGCAATCCAGCTTTGGATTCACTCATTGGAGCAGTGCCTTCACGCCCCCTCCGGGGATTGGCCCGCTGGCCTTTAAGTACTGTCTTCCCACAATGCTCCCTGCCGAGCATAGTCCTTACCGGATGTCACTACCTGTTCTGC